>NW_022900927.1:64113801-64169837 GCF_012274545.1 Fukomys damarensis
TCGAACTCGGGCCCTTGTGCTTTCGAGGCAGGTGCTGGAACCACTGAGTTAAATCCCCAGACTGTGGATGATAATATTTAAAGATCAGGGTTCAAGGGGGCAGTGGGTTGGGGATAAAAAAAAAATTAAAGATCAATTATTATATAGAACAAATTCATTAGTTTTGAAAACTCATTTGCTAAAATATGCAAGGTGCTGCTCTTCTTTTTGAATGGGCTCTTTCCTGGTGCTTTCATTTGGTGGTTCTTCTGTTTTAGAATTCACTTGTGACCCATACAGTCATGCAGCTCATACTACATCCTTAATTTTTCCCATACTTAGCAGTTCATTCTTCCTAGAGCTAATGAAGGTCTCAGAATTTGCTGGCAATTATGAATGATTTGTGCCTGTGTGCCTCTTAATGCCCTCACACAATAGTAGTGGCAGTGGTCTTGGGCCAGGGATTTAGCTCAGTGGTTCCACTGCTGCCTGCTTTGCAAGCGCAAGGTCCTGAGTTCGATCCCTGGTACAAAAAAAAAAGAGAGAGAGAGAGAGAGAGAGAGAACGTGGTCTCCATTTATTGTGAGGGCCACCTGATTCCATGTGAGGTGTCTGGGATGAAGCTGGGCCCGAAAGTGCTGCCTGGATGCACACGATGAGTATTGGATTCTGGGACCACTCTGCAGGGCCACAGTCTTCACAGGAAGAGCAGCTGCCTGTTTTGGAGGGGCAGCGGTTCTGCGGCCACCTCTGACTTCTTGTCTTTACCTGGCCCGTGCCCTCCAGTTAGGTTATCTGCCTCTGTATGTGTCTGTTTTTGAACTATACTATGGGGAAGTAGATTTGGGCTTCACACAGGGAAAAGTGAATTGTTGGCTATGCAAAAATTTCAAGAAGTAGAATAGCTTCAAAAGTGAGGCTATGAGTTTCCCTGACACCAGCACATTCAAGGAGCAGAGGAAGCCATGAAGTGGAAACCCACACGGATAGGGCTTTGGCCTGAGCCCCTCCTTCCAGCCCTACAATGCACAGATCTGTAGCAAGAGCAAAGCAGACTTGGTCAAGGAGGGGCATGCAGGAAGTGGTCTGGGAGCTCAAAGAAAACCATTGGCACACGATTTTGAGGATGGATCCAAAGCAATCTGGCTAGTTGATCCAAAGCAGGAAGAAAACACACCAGACTTGAAAACTAATCTGCACTATTCCAGAAAATAATGCTTTCTTTCATGTGCTCAGTGCCACGTGGCTTGGAGCAAGCCTTTTCAGACTGTCCCTGTCCCTCTTCAGGACTCTGTGACAGAAGAGCCACTTGGGCCTTGGTCACCTTTGTATGGATGAGGTGACTGAGGTCCAGGGAAACTAAGTCATTAACATCCAGCGTGTAAGCAGCTGTCAGATCTCTACACCACGTCTCTGCATTCTGTGTTTCTTATCTCAAGGCTCATAAAGCCAAAGAAAGCCCAGGGAGCCATCAGTCTCACTCCACTCCTGTGCCCGCCCACATGTTAGGTCCCTTGCATCTGCCCTGCAGGACCAGGAAACGCCAGAGTCCAGCAATCTCCCCATACGCCCTCTTAGATCTTCCTTCCCCAGCAAAAGTCTGATTCTTCTTCCAATTTAGAGGCTGGACAGGTGGTCGCCATCTCCCCCAGAGCAGCTTCTCCTGGACCTGCAGACTGTTATTAAGTTGACTGTCCATCTTTTTCATCTCCCAACAAAATAATTGACTTAACCTTTTCCCCAGTTGACAAATACCCTCTTGAGTATCAAACGCTCTTCGTACAAATGGAGAATTCCTGAGTGGGCCACTTGACAAACCCCTTCCTTTCAAAGCTCCTCTTTCCAAAAGCAGGAGAGCTCTTCAAGGAGCCCATTAACCTTGTGAAAGGATCGGCAAGAAATAGGATCAGACCTCTGACCTCAGACCTGAGCACAGGCTGAGAGGGGCGGACAGGGCCACTCCCTGCCTGACTGGTGCATTCGGGCCCCAGCCACTGCCCCAGAAAGAGGTGGGTCGGGGTCCAGGGTTCTCTTGGGACCCCCTTCCCCTCTCAGTGTCCCTCTCACTTCCCATCCCAAGTCCACTGCTGCTGCTGCTTCAGGAAGCTCCATCTGCTGGGCTGCAGTCCTCGGAGCACAGATCCCTTGCTTCTTTTTCCCCCACAGAAAGGAGGAGTTGAAGAGTTTAAACTACTGCAGCCCAAACCATGCTTCTCCCTGGTTTACGTCATCTCCACAGCTGCCTCTCCAAGTTTCTGCTTCCTTCAGCGTGAAAGGGAACAGACGTAACTGTATCCTGAGTGGCTGTGGTGAGGCAGAGGAAGCGAAGGCTGAGCAAAGCCTTGCTGTGGCGTGTTTGTGAATGCACAGGATCCTGACATTGCCACCTGGGCCACTCTTAGTAAATGCCTTCTGCCACAGCAGGCAGAGACGGTCTCGGTTGAACTGGCCCAAATTGGCCCCTGGTGGCAGGCCCAAGTGCCAAGCCCAGGGGATAGCGCCCTGCATGCTGCCTTTGTCCTCGCACACCTGCAACTCAGGTGTCAGGCCTCTGTGGGAACGGGCCTCTCCTGGCATGGCCTCTATCAGCACACCTGCAGGGGCCAGCTTACTGGCTGTGATCAGGGCCTGTGGCTCTTGATTACTGTTTCTGACCGGAAGGCACAGAAGAAAGCCCATTTCTGGGCCATTTGCTTCTGTGTGGAGGTGTCCCGGGGTCATTTGAGAATCCCCAGCTCACCCTTCCGTCTCAGGCCTCCTCCAAGTCACCTTATGTCTGAACCAGACTGTGTCATTACTATTTAATTTAATTGCTTGCCTAGAATGGGGTCTATCCCTCTCTGAAATACTTAGGCAGGGCCCTCTATCATTTGTAATAGAGCATCATAATAGAAAAGGTGGCCCCTCATTAATAAGACAAAAAGGTGCGCATGCACATCTCTACCAGTAAAAGCAGAGTACCCTGTATCCAAAGCACTTGAAATCAGAAGTGTTTCGGACTTTGGAGTATTTTTTTCTCTTGATCTTAGAATATATGCATATACATAAAGAGATATCTCAGGGATGGGACTCAAATCTAGACATGAAATGCATTGCTATAGCTTCTATCTACTGTCTCCCAAAGCCTCGTGTGCTCATAGGTGGGACTTTTGGGGGTGACTGGATCACTGCGGTGTGATACCCACCCAATGATTAGTCCACTGCTGAGTGTGATGTTGGAAGGTGAAGCTGGTGGGAGGAGCTTGGTCCCTGTGCTGTGCCCTCAAAGGGCCGCCTTCCTGCTCCTCCCTCCATCTCTCTCTGCTTCCTGCTACAGTGCCGTGGGCTGCTTCTCCTCTGCGAGGCCCCCTCTTCCATGCTGCCCTCCTGTGGAGCCAACCAGCTATGGACTAAAACTTCTACAAACTATGATCCAAAATAAACCTTTCCTCCTCAGAGCTGCGGGTGTTGGGATCGTGTCTCAGTGACAAGAAAGAAACTACCACATTCGTTTATATAGTTGTACAGCGTTTATGCCTGATACAGCCTGGGAGCTACTGCATACAGTTTGATCACTGTGTCTGCGTTTGGCCTATGACCCACTGCATGAAGTCAGATGTGAATCTCTACTCTTGGGGTCCCACTGGTGACCGCGAAGTTTCAGCATTGGCACTTCGCGGGTCTTGGGTTTTTGAGTCAGGGATGGTGTGTGTGCTCAGCCTATGAGATTGGCTCTCTAGATTCTACCACTGCTGGGTGAAGGATTTATCTGGACCAACAGGCGGGCCGGGGCCAGTAGGGTTGCTGTAGCTCAGCAGCCTCAAACCAGCCCTGTTCTGTAGACCTGCACGTTCCCAGAGAGCCCCTCCAAGATCAGCCAGTCCTAGATGGCCACGGGTACGTGGATGAGAATCGCAGATGGCTGTCATTTTATGCCCGGGGATTTGGGGAGACTGCCAATGACAAATACCAAAAGAGCAAATTATTCAGAATTCCCTGAAAAAAATGCAATGTTAAAAAAGAAAAGCAGTTATGTACTAAACACAGGTATTAATAAACTAAACTAAAATTAAAAAATAGATTTATTCTGAAAAAAGGGAAAACAATTTTAAGAATACATTAATGCTTTTTATTATAGAAAATTAATTACAGAACACATAAAGATCTAAGAAAAAAGGGGAAATATCAGCTATTATCTCTTTTGTGAGAAAATGTTCACTAATATTTTGATGTTTATATTGTTTGAAAAACCAAAGGGTTTTCAACTCCGAAGCTTAAAAATAATAGCAATACATCTCAAAGGAAAATATCAATAGATTTGTTTGCTCCAGTAAACAGAAGTGTTATATGCCTCGTGTTGATAGTGAGTATTACAAAACAGAGCATGAGAAAAGTGGGAGAAAATGTTTGCAACATATGTGACAAAGCATGAATAATTCATGTATGTGGGTAGGAAGAACGCATGACCCTGAATCTAGAAGGCCAACATATCCATACAAACATGAGCAGAAGAGCCACACTACTCACAAATGGGTGGAGAAGTGGCCAACCTTAGGATCAAATGGCCATGTTTAAGGGTTAACACACCGCTGGCACAATGGTAATTGTGCCCCTTGGGCTGGCAGCATTTGACCCAGTAATTTCATTCACTGGGCTGCTCCATCTTGAAGCGATGCAGACTCCCAAAGTACCAAAAAAAAAAAAAAGGACTTTATATGCTGGCTCAACAGTGAGGGAATCATCGGGTGGAATTATGATGTTCACAATTGGGAAGGGTGTGCAGCTACTAAAATAGAGAGCGTGAGGCGTCTCAGTAACTCAACAAAAAGATGCTCATGCTGAATAGTAAGTAAAAGTGAAGCCCACCACACTGCTTATGCAATGTAACCTAAATTAGGTGCAATAAAGATCTTGAAAGAAAGAACACCCACATGCATCCGTTTCCTAATGAAACCCTCTACTGGCTTTGCACAATGCCGATATGGACTGCTTTATAGTCCTTTCTCATTTTTTATTCAGTCCATATTTCCAAAAGGAAAAAAAATGCACTTTAAAAGTTTATCTTAATGCCACAAAACTAGAGCTTCACTTTTACCTGGACCCTGCGCACATGCTGGGGAGGGCTGGGCCTGGACGGCACCTATGATCCAGATGGGGGGGCACGCGCTGGCCAGCCCCTCCCTCAGCAATGCTTGCACTGTGCCACCGATGGTACCTGCAGATTAAGTTATTTTCCCAGAGGTTGGTCCCCCACTTTGCCCCTGAACTTGGTCCTGTTAGTTCCTGTCACAGTTTCCTGGTGAGGGTGCCCTGGAAGCTGATCCTAAGTCCTCTAAAGACTCACCCCAAAGCCTGGACCACCACACCAGGAGCAGCCACACTGCCTTCACCAGGAGAAGGGGTCTGTCACTTCTGAAAGCATGAAAGAAGGAGAAAATCTGGCGAATCCGGTCTGGAACCAACTAAGGGTCTGTTGACACTCACAGAGGGCAGAGAGGAGAGGGGAGAGGAGAATTTTCAGGGACTATGGGTCACCAGTGCTGGTGAACCCAAGGACAACCACAGAGGACTCTGCAGGCCTGGCTGCTGGGGGGTGGAGGACGCAGGTAGGAGACATGGCTGATGAATCCCCTTAGGAATTTATCCTGTAGGAGCTTTTGATGATTTTGTGGATAAGACCATGTGAGAAAAAGCACCACAGTCTGCCACATGAGTACAGAGTCTACCTGGGAACGTGCTTATCAGGTTTTAATTTCACACCGAATTCTTTGGCCTCCATTAGGACGCCATCAATACCCCCATAGTGAGCTGCCCGGCCCATCTCCTGACATTCTCTCCCCATTCTGTGTAGCTCTGGTACATCGCTTCTTCTGCCCAGGAAGCCCAAGACCCTCTCCCAAGTTGGAGGGCACTAGGTGTGCCGTGTGGCCGGCCATTTCTATAACCATGGCAACTGCATAGCTACTGAATCATCCATCGTCATCACGATGTTTACCAAATCCATTGCTGTATGACCAGAATTGCTTTAAGTGCTTCAGACGTATGTGTTCCTTTAACTATCTATCTGTTTTAGAAGTCCAAACACGGCTCTATTTTCCAGAAAAGGAAGCGAAGGCACTCACAGATTACCAGATCCCAATGAAGCCAGCACTGATGCCTGCATCCGTCATAAAGCGACTAGAGGAAAGAATTAACGAGGGGTCAGCTTTCTGCCTGTGACAAAATACTCGAGACCATTGACTTATGAAGAGAAAAGGTTGTTTCGGCTCCCAGCTTTGGAGGCAACCTTCCTCAGAAGGAGCAGTAACACTTATCCAATGCTCCGTACATCCCAGGCGTGGTGCCTTCTGCTCGTGGGATTTCCCTGAGCCTTCAGGGAAACATGCTAGGAAAGGGGACAGATTGGGGTTCAGGAGACAGCCAAAGGGGGATGCTGGAGAGATGAGGCTAAGTGATGCAAGCGAGGGGACCCTTTGGGTACTGGAGGGGGTGAAATGCGGAGCCAGAGCCTGAGAGCACGTGGGACAGGCTGGGGACTGAGGCAGCCGATGGAGCGGAGCGGGTAGTTCAGGGTGGGGAACAAGAAGACACCAAGGGCTTCAGAACTCCCCTCTGGCTGTTAGTGGTTTGCGTGGAGAGAGGGGTTGCTTTCAGGGGTCAGGCTGCCCAGTCTCTTTTCGGGGCTCGGTCGATCTGCCACATCTTCGTCACCTACAGAGACCACACGTGGAAGAAGAGGGGGGAGCAGGTCCCACACAAGTGGGCTCTGGCGGACCCTACACCCCTGCCTTGGTCCCATCTCCTACCAGCTCTGCCACCCTCTGAACCCTACTTTCTGTAGTTTTCCACAGAGAAGATGATACCACATACACCAGCAGAGGGCCTCACTGAGGTGCTAGACAGGAAGTGTGCAGCTTAAGGTGCACACGGTGGGCTCTTAGTGTGTATTCTTCTCACCTCCCTTCTACTGCAGTCTGCATGCTAAATATCTTCCAAATGTTCCTGCGCTAAAGGCTGAATCTCCAGGTCAGCACGACTAGGAGGCCGGGGGCCTTTAAGAGGTGGAGCCTGATGGAGCTTCTGTAGGTCTTGGGGGTCCGTCTCAAAGGGACTGTGGGACTTTGAGATTTTTCTTTACTCTGCTGCCTCCTGGTGCTGAAATGAGTGGCTTTGCTCCCACCATGGCGTCTGGCCTCACTACACACCCAAACCTCAGGGCCAGTTGCCCACGGTCTGGCACCTCCAAAGCTGTGAGCTGAAACAACCTTTTCTCTTCATAAGTCAACGGTCTCGAGTATTTTGTCAGAGACAGGAAGCTGACCTTCTGTTGTTCCACAACTCCCTCCTTAATTCTTTCCTCTAGTTGCTTTATGAAGTTGTGTGCAGATCTCTACTAAGTTGTGATTTCCTTTGGGGCCACAGCTATGTCTTCCATTATCTCGATTTTCTCACTTACTGACTGAACATGTAATTTGCCTGTAGCAGATACTACAAGCGTGAGCACTTGCTAGAAATGATGACTACCAAATGCTTAATTTTTTAAAAAGATCCTTTGCAGGCAGTCTATGTGTGAGGTTGTGTCAAACTCAGCTTAGACATCTGAAAAATGTTGCCTGGGAAAGGCTACCGAGAGTGTGGCATTGTCAAACACTGGATCAGCATACTGCACGGTTCAAAGCAATCGTTCCCAGGAGGGTTTTCATTGCCTCCCTCAGTTATTGAATACATTGCCTTGGCCTCAGCCTGAGCATCCATCAGCCTTGTCTTTTCTGCATTTTTGAGGAGTAAATAGTTCAAACAGTTTCGTAGATCAGCTTGTCATTTTGAAAATTTAAAAAAATATTTTCCAATCATCACAACAATTAATTCATGTCCACGTCCCAAAATGTCTTAATAAGAAGAAGCAAGAAGGAGCCTCATTGCACTGAACACATTTCCTGTTTCTACCAGCTCAAGTACTTGCTGTTCATACTTGGATATAAATCCGTGTGGATTTTTCACAGAATGTGTGGGACTTTACAGAACGTGAATGACTGTCTAAAATAGGATTATCGTAAGTAGTAAAACCAGTTTACCTTTCATCACTGCAATTTCCATTTGGGATTTCCATTTGTTTATCCACATAGAAAGAAGAATTAAAGGTCGGCCAAGGATGGCAACGTCCACGTCCCTTGAATTCTTGGCTGGAACTGTGCCAGCAGGTGTGGGACCTTGTGTGCCGAGGAGGAGGACGCAGGGTGGCTCCACGGCAGACACCACGGCTCTTCCTTCCTGCCTCACTCCAGTCTGTGTCTCCCTCTTGCTCTTGTCTGTGTCACTTTCTTCTTTCCCGGCCCATTAAGAGTTACAAGGACGTCAGCAGCATCACCTCAATAGGAGGTCAGCTCTGGGCCACGCGGATGCATCCACCTGCAGTCGAGCCTCTGCGGCCCGTAGAGGGAGCTCCCTGCGGTGGGTGGCGCACTGTACAGACGGGGAGCTGCACCCAGACACCGTGTCCTGCCTGTACTCCAACCCCACTACATGGCCAGTTCTTCAGTGCAGAAGTGTGAATAGGGTGGTTCTTCGAAAAGATCTCCAGCCGGTGCAACTGGAGGCCTAAAGAAACTCCAGTCTAACCGTATGTCTGGCCCGGGCACTCCACACCCTCGTGCTGGGTACACGATATTTCCGTGAACTTTGGGCTCCCTCTCAGGGCTCCCTCGGATGCTGTGCTGACCCAGTCACTTAACACAATGAGCAGCCCAGCCATGTCCCAGGCTTCCCACAGCCTCGCGCTTGCTGATATGTTTTCAGCGTGGATTGTGCAAGAAATCTCACTAGATTTGTGGGTGGTGCGGCATCTTCCATCTTTAACCTGGTATTCTCCCCCATGTCCACTGACCCCTGCCACTTTCTTTAACTTGCAAACTATTTGCAGCAGGAAGTTCCTCAAAGAAGTCCACATCCCCTGCCCCTTGTCACTTGTGCCGCTGTGGAATTTCCTTGGGTGACTTTCATCGGCTCTACTGCGATATTTGCAGGCCATTCAGTTGTGTTTTCCTAGCTTTCCCAGAGCGCATAGAGAGTCCAGACCATTTTTTGGCTTCGTTCCATTCTCCAGTAGAAGTCAGCAAATGTTTCAGAGACGCCCTCCAAGGGCTGGGCGTCCTGCCAGGCACCTGGGGTACAAGAGGGTGTAACAAAATCCCCAGTCTCATGGGTGGAAATGGGGCCCCCCCAAGCACTTCCTCCCTCCCTCTGGGCAGGTGCCCCCCCACACCTGTGCTTGCCTCTTGGTGCTGCTCCTATTGACGGCCTGCTCCGGGCTGGGCAGCACCGGAGGCCTGGCCACACGTAGCACCATCCCTGCAAACTGGGGCTCAGAGGGTGAGAAGCAGGGCCCAGGTCACAGTTAGCAAGCGACAGCCAGATCTGAATGGGAGAGATGGACACTAAATCCCATGCTTTCTGCCACTCTATTTTACCACCTCCCAGCCCAGGAGAGACCAGGAGAAAGGGAGGGAAGGAGTCCTGTGTGTGCGTGGGGGGGGGGGCTGGGGTAAAAGTTGGGTGTGTAGTATCTGGGTCCCTACGGTAGAATGAAGTTTAACTTTCCAGGGTTCTACACGCCCCTTCCGGGACTCACTCAGCCCTGGGTGCAGCTGTCCCCTGGGTCAGGCAGCAGGCGAAGGTGCTGGAGGCCGCTGTCCTCTAGGATAGGCTGCCACCCCAGCTTTTGCAGGCATCTCTTGTAAAAGGATGCTGCCACACATGGAAAGGACAAACACCGGGCCTCGCCTTCTCCCTGAGCGCTGCCTGTCCCCAGGGGTGTCCCTTGCCCGGGCCACCTGCTTCCAGTCATTTTACTCCTTGCAAAAGTAAGCTGGGTGCCTTGCTAGGATGTAGCGCCCCGGAGACTGGGAGGCGATGCGAGGGCCTGAGCCATGCAGGCGGGAGCTCCTGGAAGGTCTGAATGGGGCGGGGGTGAACATAACTCTTCCTGTCACACACACGTTGGAGTCAGGGGTTCATCAGATGAGCCCAGGGCTCACCCCGGTCAGGTCCAGCTCCAGCGCTGGCTCTCGTTGGTTACACTGTTGTGCGTGCCTCGGTTTCCCCCAGGGCGCCTGGGATTGGTAACAAGGACTCACTGAGGGAGGGGCGCGAGGTCCAGTGCACTTGGTCACACAGGATATGCACAAGGAATTTTACTACTTACTGTCATTGCCATCGTTAGAGACACTGGGGAACGGGAAACTGTAATGGGTGAGTGTTGGGGTTTCGGGCAGGAAGGCACTGGTCACGGCCCACGCACAAAAAACTCACCTGAGGGCCAGGATGTAGCTCAGCGTAATGCACCTGCCTAGCCAGTACAAGGTCCTGAGTTTGATTCCTGGTACCAGAAAAAAATAAATAAGTAAAACATAAGTAAAAATCCAGCTGAAACTGACGCTGTTGGTTCGTCCCTTCTCTGTCTCAGCTGGTCTCTCCTTTCTGCTCATTTCCTTGAAAACTTGACAGAAAAGATTATGGGAATGGAAGGAGACAGAGCGGGGAGGGGAAAGGAGGAATAAAGGGGCTCTGAGGTGGGGCCTGCAGACGGTGAGCTGTGATCCGCTCCTCCGAGCTGCGAAGTCAGCTCTCCGAGGCGCGCTGCGCGGGCTTTCCTGGTGTGAGTTCTGCTCTCTGCCCGCCCAGGCTTCGGGACAGCTAAAAATGGAAAGTGGCCAGTGCCTCACCCGAGGCTGCAAGCAGCTTCCTCCTTCCCAGGGGACCGCAGGGGCAGAAATCGCACCAGTTGTCTGCATTTCGAAATTTGCTCAGCAGTGATAAAAATAAACTCCGACTGTCCACATATTTGATCCATTTACTTTTATCCTTTAATCGAACAAGGCTCAGCCCTGCAATCAGAAAGAAAAACATTTTGCTAAGCATTTCATTTCTCCGGTGATTCATCTCTCAGTGGGCTCAAAGCTGACAGGCTAGGAATAAGGTATTTAACGCTGAAATAATTTTATGACCACATCACAGAAGGCTGGAATGGCTTTTAAGGTACTTTGTATTTTTAATCACAAACACACATAAAGCATACATCACTCAAAGACTTTGGAGAAGCTTGAATTGGAATGTCAGAATTATAATACCATTATCAACAAAGGCAGGACTGGCTCTTTTTTCTTCCTCTTTTCAGCCCCAAACTCTTTCTGTATCCTTGGCTAGCCTGATAGACTTGGGAGATGTTAGATTTCCCTTGCCTTAAGATGGCTGCCACATGGAACAGCAGCCTCCATGTTAAAACATGGCTTCTCCCAACAAAGGACAGGCTGCTTCTTCCCATCATGCCTCTTCTCCAGACAAAAGAGTAACCTGATACTCACTACTTCCTGGCAGCTAGTGATGTCACGAGCCCCCCTAGTGACATCACAGGCTCCTCCAATCCCTTAATACCACCTCACTCAACTCCACCCCAGCTCAGCTCCCTGTTCCACCATGTTGGCTTTCCTCCTTTGTTCGAGTCAGCCCAGCAGCTCCTCACCATAATAAAGGCTTGTTATGCTCCTGGTCTGGTCCTGGTTTTTGGCTCTTTTTTGGCTCTTTTTACGTAACAGTAGGAAAATGTTTTAGAAAGAAGGTAACAAAAGATTGGGCAAAATGAGGTTTGAAACACTTCAGGATCTTGCACTATTCAGAAGGATTCCCCGCAGGCAGGGCCATCTGCGGAAGACCAGGACACTTCAGGGACAAAAGCAAGACCTCCGCCGGCCTGCTGTGGACTCCAGCTCTGTGATCTGCAGGGAGAGAAACAGAACAGTGCATGGGACCCACTGCTACGGCGGCTCCCGAGGGACTCTGAGCTCCAGGGACACCAGAGGCAGAGAGAAGTGTGGAGGGCCGGGAGGTGCTGAGATGACAGGTGTGGCCACCACACCCAGTTTCCAAAGTTTTAAAGGAGGGAGCATAATGTGGGGAGAATGCATGAGCTTTGGATCCAGACAAACTTGGGTTCAAATCCTGTTTTAAATTCTCAATGGTCTGATCTTGGATCAATTATTTAACCTGTATGAGCTTCAGCTTCTCATGGGTAAAACAGACACAAAATGTCTGATACATTGGGTTATCACGAGGATTGATGACAAGTTTTACTCTTAGGACAGTCTCTGAAATACAATGGATGCCTAATAAACAGTGTTCCTATCTGCTCTTGCCCTGTAACTCCTACAGTGGGAGAAAGTGGGATCAGTGCAGAGTGTTGCTCAATTTAAGTCTTGTCCTTGGACTCTAACACTCCTCCATGCCTCATCGTCCCAAACCCGGGCAGAGAGAACATCCCAGCTCTGCGATCTGGCCCCAGCCTGGCCTGAGGAGACATCACCCTCTCCACACCCACATGGCCAGTTCCTCCCATCACGACCTGACCATCCTGACCTCTCT
Source organism: Fukomys damarensis (assembly GCF_012274545.1). NCBI lineage: Eukaryota > Metazoa > Chordata > Mammalia > Rodentia > Bathyergidae > Fukomys > Fukomys damarensis. Next base: position 64,126,174 of record NW_022900927.1, read on the forward strand.
TCCCTGCTTCTGCTCGTATTCTGCTTGGCCACTCATGGGAACCCTACAGCTCTGCTCACCTCTGCTTCTCATTTTGGGGCAACCACAAGGCTCCAGGCACCATGCAGGAGGTGGAGGCACAGACACAAAGACCTCTGCCATGATCTGAGTGGTGTAGTTGCAGCAGAGGCAAGGGAGGCGGGCTTTGCAAAGCAAACCTTTATACAAACAAAGGAGCCACCATGTCTGCTGAGAGAGGAGAGATGTGTATGGAGAATTGCTCTGCACCACTGAGCTGGGCTGTGAGGGTTACATAGGAGCCTTCCAAGAACAGAGAAGGCAGAAGGGTCGCAGCGGCAGAGGCACAGAGAAGGACAATATGTTGAGGGAGTGTTAGTCCTGAGCTAGTCACACCCCATAGCTAGAGGAAGCTGGAGCAGGGTGGAACCCTCAGGAGGGACTGGCTGGAGGAGGAGAGAGTGAGCTAAGCACTCGAAGGGCACAGCTCGGTGAGAGCTCCTCCCACCCCTCACTCCTAGGGAGGCTTCTGCTTGCTCTTCTGTAACTGGAACTCATGCCAGCTGCCAGCCCTTAGGATGGAGAGGACAGGATGAGGTGACCCCACAGTATTCTAGCAGAGCTCTGACCACACAGGAAGTGATAGGTAAGGACTGGCTATTCTCTCTTTGTTGCGTGTTTTTGGGTGTAACTAAAGGGCCAGCTCTGTGACTCAAATCTACCCAACAGAGCCCACAGTCCCTCCTTGGTCCTTTCTCGGAACATTATAAACCTCTCTTTGGCACTTGCCCCACAACCTTGTGGATGACGGTGTGTGTTCTGCTACTCTGAATGGTTCATGCTGCCTGCACCTCCTCCCACAGTGTAGACGCAGCCTCTGGCCCTGGTGGGAGATCACTAGGAGGGAGATAGTGGGTGAATGGCTGGGTGATGCTTGTCATCCAACAGTGGACAGTGAATTTCCTTCTCCTAGTTATGCTTTCTAGGAAATTGACATAGCCATTGCGGCTTTCATTAATAGCGTGGTATTTCTTTCTCCATTCTGTCACTTCCAACTTACCAGAATCTTTATATTTCAAGTGGATTTCTTAAGAGACAAGAGACTGATGAACAGGGTGCCTTGTGTTTTTATCAGCACTGTTACACTCAAGTGCCACAGCTCTGCAGCCGAGTGTTACCACTGTCTGAAGGTCTCTGGTGGCGAAGCAGTGGAGTAGCACCTGGAGAGTTGGAGGAAGTTGTTCGTATGCCAGCGGACTTGGAGGAGTTCGTGCTCCAAAGTCTGAGCCCTAGATAGCACCATAAGCAGCCTCACATAGAGGCCCTTGGGGTAGGGGGTGGGCCCACCTACCAGGCGAGCATGCTCATTGAGGTGGATGGGTGGAGTTCGAGAACACTCTTGAAACCTTAGGTGCAGAACAGTTGTGTTGCTTGAACAGAACATCTTATGACAAAAACAGGTGTGGTGGTGGGGCTTGGCAACAGAGAAAGTCCTGCCCTGTTGTGCATTATTTCTTTATCAACTCCAAAAATACCTTTTTAATGGGTACGTTCCTATTATGTTAAATAAATGAACATGCAACTGAGATGATCTTCTAATAGCCACACATTTTAAGTGGCACCATCAAGAAAACAAAACCACCCAAGTCCTACTTTACCTTCTTGCGTGACTTGCCTATTTCTGGGTCTCCCCCTGCAGTGCCTCATAATAAAGCTCTCAAGAACTCCTGACAGGACTCTTCTCATCCCAACTAGCATGGCTCGCAGAAAGTTCTGGAAGGCCAGAAGATGTGGACATTCTGTAAACGGCCTCAGTTGAAAGGGCTGCCTTCTTTAAGTGGGGAGTCAGCCGTGGTGTGTCCTCAAGACAGAAATCCCTTCAAAATTGTGTGAGGCAGAGGCAGGAGGCTGCTGCATCTGCCTGGAGAAGCATCTCACACTCCCAGCTTTTCCACCAGAGCCCAGAGTGACCAGTGCTACAACAAATGTCCCAATGTCTCTGGGTCACAGAAAATGGAAAACTCCCTGTTGGCAGATGTCACCTTACCTAACTTCAACAGGACTTTCCCTGAATGCTAAAAACCAAGATAAATAAAAATAAGAATTTTAGAGTAATTTCCTACTGCAGTGTTTGAGACATGCTCGGGCTCATGGTCTGTCTGTCTTCCCCTCACCTATGACAAGTGCAGGTCACAGCCAGTGAGGCAAGGAGTCTCTTTACCTCTCCACCTCTTCTTATCCTGCAGACAAACTCCCACTTACCCAACTGAGAAGAGGTCCCCAGAATTGGACTTTAAAGTAAGACAAAACTGGATTTCTACCAGTCTGTGGGTTGTTCCAAGCCCTCTTTCAAATAGCGGGTCTTTAGCACAGAGAAGGACCTTGGAGATGACACTGTCAACTCTCTTTTCAGTCGTAAGAAGCTGTGTCTCTGCCAATAGCCCTACAGCTCGGGCAACTTAAGGCCGAGAGTCGAGTCCAGAAGCCCCTGAGAAACTACTTTGATTTCCATTTAGTATATGTCCTAGCTGAAATGGAGCAGGGGTGAGCAGAAGGAGGAATTAGAGGCTGGAGCCTCACAGAGGATCACTATAGTGACCACAGAACTCAAACCCAATTAACTCTTGTCTCGACTGATTCAACTTCCCCCAGGGAAGGTGTATGCTCATTTCTTCATGATCACTAGGGAGTATCTTGGTGTGGTCTGGGGACCACAGGCATAGAAGAAAGAGGCTGAGATCGGTGGTGTGCATGGGCAGAGAAGGCTGGGATGGGGTGAGAAGACCCTTCATGACCCCACTGCCCCTAGTGCTCTGCTCATTAGTGAGGGTCCCTCTTGTCACCCAGGAACAGCTCGGTTGGCTACCTACTTAGTCGGCCCTTGAACACATTTTGAGTCTCATGGAAACCAAGAATCCCTGGGCGACTGGTGATAGGGGAAAACAGGGCCAAACACATTTATGTGGGCAGTGAACTTGGGCCAACATCCTTCAATACTAAAGAAGCAACTCATTTGTCAAGAGGATGGAAGGAGTTTGCTCAGCCTCCAGGGAGCTCAGTGAAGTAGCCATATCATAATGAGAAGGGTCTCTGTGAAGGGACTTTCCATCAATCTGAAGAAAGTGACACATTGGTGGGTGAAGCCAAGAAGGAAGTAATCACTGTCCAGAATATACACCCAAGGCGGGTGTGGTGCTAGGAGCCATCATCCTGCTGAAACACGTAAAGGCCCAGGCTTGGAGTAAGCAGGTGTAAGGATGTTGGGAGAAAGGAGTGGTCCAGGAGGGAAGTCAAAGCGGTCTGATTTGAACACTTTCCAGCTAGTTCCATTCCATCCTTTCCCATTCCCAATGCATGGAGACGCCACCAGCCCAGCTTTCACTGAAGAAAGAACCTGGGAAGAGCTGGCCGTCACTGTGTGGGTGCTTTCAGCTCAGATATCTCCTCCTCCTTCTGGTACTGGGACTCCAGGCTGCAGACTGGTTCTCTTCTCCTTTCTACAAGTAAAGCTCACCAGCTCAAATACAGAGTTCCACTCTGGAGAGAGGCTCACAGAGACAGCTTCACGGCTGGAGATACAGATCTTCCTTGGAACACATGAGTGCCCACGATGTCACACTTGGGAGACTAAGTGCACAGGGGTGTTGACATACTCCCAATAGTGTGTGTGATTCAACCACGTTAATTTTACCAAATGGTACCAGCCAGCTATGGGGAAGCCAGGAAATTCACTTCCACTGTGTGTGTGTCAAATTGTATGCCTTAAATATCGTTAGAGAAGTCTAACTTCAAATTTCATCCCAAAACATGCCTGACAGGTGACTCGTTCTTCATCAAAAAGGATCAAAACACCATCCCAAGTTGCTGAACACTATACAGACATCAGCAGAAGTGACATCGGTCAATCAGCACCATGACAGTTCTGTGTGGCCATTCTCCCCAAACTCAGTGGTTTTGCTGTCCAAGAGTCCTTATCGTTCACGAGTCCATGTATGTGGAGGTGGGTGTGGGTCACTTCTGCTGCTACAGGCAGACTGCAGTACTGACTGGGAGGAGGCTGGTCTAGGAGGGGTTGGCCAAGACAAAGGGCACCCCTGTGTGTATCTCTCAGTCTCCTCCACCAGGCTGCCGCAGACTTGTTCAGCAGTTGGTGGTCTGGCTTCAAGAGAGTGAGCAAATGTGTCCGAGGCTCTCTGGGACCTAGACTTGGAACTAGGACCTGGAGACCTCCATCCACTCTGCTGGTTGAATAAGGTTCCACTCCAGCCCTGATGCGATGCTGCACAGTGGAGAAGTGTGGCTGCAGAAGTTGGGGGAGCTGGGCCCAAGACCGCTGCAACCCTTCTCAACGCCATCATCTGGATGAGTCTGCTGGACAGAACACTGCAGGACAGGTGATGTAAGCAAGAGAATCTCATGTTCTGGCCCTTCTGGAAGCCGGAAGTCCAAGATCCAGACAGGGGCTGGCAGGAGTGGCTCCTCTGAGTCCTCTGTCCTTGATGCACCCAAGGCTGCCTTCTCCCCAGTCTTCTTCTCATGGTCTCCCTCCAGTCTATCTGTGCCTTAATCTTTTCTCATAAGGACACCAGTCTCAGGGGGTAAGGCTCATTGGTGTGACTGCGTTTTGTCTTAATTCCTCTTAATATCCCTCCTTTAAATACAGTGGCATCCTTAGGTCCTGGGAGCTAGGACTTCAAAATATGAATTTGGGAGACGCAATTCAACCCATAGCTACCTCAGTCGAAATTGTCAAGGAGAAACACGACGAGACCCTACTGTAGGAATGCAGCTGCCTGGGTCAGCGGACAAAGACTAGACTTTAGGGAGCAGGTGGCGAAGTATCTGCCCGCAGTGTGAATGTCAGCGCGGGCAACAGCTCCAGGGAAGCTCCTGTTGCTTCTTACACATCTCTGAAGATGTCTAACTGGAAAAGCAGCAGAGCAGGAGTTGGGAGACCTGGGAGGGTCCTGGGTCTCCCTTTGCTGCCTCAGTAGTCGAGCTACCTTCTCTTTCTGGCTCTGAGCTCCCTAAACAAATGAGGACCATTCACTGCATGTCCTCCCCATTGAATCAGTGGAAAGATGAGAGAGCAGTTGCTAGGTCCGGAAATGATGAGGAAGAAAGAGCTTGGGTGGTGGGGTCAGAATGACCTGCGTTCCATGCACTTTCGGACCCGCACACGTTGGGCAGTCCTGGGTCAAATCACTGAGCCTTGGCTCCCTCGTTCATTCACTGGTTTAACAGATGTGTCGTTGAGACTCGAGTGTGAGTCAGGTACCAAAGTCCGGTGTGAGTTTGCCCTCAGAGAACCTTTCCATCAGCTCAAAGGAGAAAATGGACCCCCTACTCCACAGGGGAATTAAATAAGATTAAACACTTGTAGTGCTTACTCGAGTAACTGTGAATAAGGGATGCTCAGTAAGCCTTAGTTCCCCAACCAAAAACAAAATGACCATCATTCATATGGAATAGTTCTTTTAATCGAGACCTTTCAAGAAACAGTTGTTGATGATAACCCAAAAAAGGCCATTTATTTTTCACAAATTAAAAATTGGTTTGGGCTAATGGCTATGGCAGGTGGACTGAAGAATAGATGAAGCTGGAGGTTTCTTTTTATTGAGGTGAAAATTAATCTCTTGAAGTAATTGCCCTTAGGCATTGGGTGGGCTCCTGGATGCCATGTATGGGGACATGCAAGCAAGGACCTGCTGTCACTCAGTCTTGTTCTCCTCGTAGCACGCAAAGGCACAGTTATCGTGAGCTGCACACTATATATGCCCATGCCTGCGCATGCGTGCGTGCGTGCGCACACACACACACACATACACACACACACACACACACACACACACACACACACACAGCATGCTTCCTGGGAGGCCAGCAGGGCCTCTTTATAAAGATAAGATGTATTTTCAGAAACAGTCTTCATTTCTGCTACTCCAGTGAATGTTTATTGAAAGAAGAAGCAGAGGAATGAACAAGTTAGCTGCTTCTGGGTCAAGCACTACACAGAACAGTATCACACTCAAATCAGTCTGGGGATGTGCCTTTCAGCGACCCCTAGAGCACATTCACAGTGACAGGAGCAGAGAGGGGCTGAGGGCTTTCTGACAGAGCAGTTGGCTTTGTTAACCTGGACGTGCCTGGACCGACCTGACCAAGGACAGCTCGTCTGTGTTCTCTTTTGCTTATCAGTGTAGCTCACCCACTAATTCCACAAAGCCTGCCATTCGGGAAGAGTGACTAGCACTTGAGCTAGTGGTAAAACCCCTCCAAGTCCTAGCTGAGACTGCGATGCTCAGTGTCCCTGTGTCTCTGAGGTGGGTTGTACTGCCTCTCTGCAGGTCATTGGGCAGCCTCCAGCCAAGCCAGCAGAATGCTGGGCAGTACAGAAGGGCAAAGGACATCTCAGTAAACTGGACCAGGGATGCAAAGGGGCAGGGTCCTCCCGGCCTCTCAGCCCCATTCTTCCGCCTGTGAGTGTCCTCACCTCCCTGCTCCGGATCACAGGGCAGGTCTCCTACAGCCCTCCACCAAGCCTCCCTCCACCAGTGCCAGCCTGGCCCAGTCGTCCCTGGACATGGGGCAGGGTCACGGCTTAGAAAGTGACTTCTGGGCCTCTTTGTCCCTCGGTGACAGAGACAGCTCTACACACAGCCCTGATGACCTCTCACATGCTTGTCCCGCTTGTGCTTCTAAACTCTTACTAAGTCTTAGAGTCCAGGAAATGCCAGAGAGCAGTTTCAAAATATCTGAGTTGGCCCTGCCAGTGGCTGCTCTCTGAGGACCCGGGTATTGTCATGCCGACTACTGAAGTGTGTGACATCTTTGTCTCCTCACTCTTGGCCATTTCTCTGCCTGGAGAATATTTCCCGCCTCCCCAGGCTCAGTTTAAATGCCACCACCTCCATGATGCCTCCCTGATTCTACCTACCAGGTGAAAGCCTTCAGTTATTCCTTTATTCTTCCACGGAATTTTTCTGTAAACAGTTCAAAATTAGTCTTTCTACAACCTGCAGAAGGCAAAAGAGGAGTAGTTTAAAAAATATTTTCTTATTAGAAAAGTTATATATGCTCGATATATCTTGAAAATATCAATAACTAAGAAAAGAAGAAGGAAATCCTAATTTATCTAAATCATAAATAGCCTTGCTCAAGCCGAGCAGATTCCCTCTACTCTTTTTTCCAGTGGGTCAGGTGAGTAATTTTTCATAATTGAAGTCATATATAATTTTCTATCCTACTTGCCTTCAGTCAAAATTTTTCTGAAAACATGCTTCTATGCTATTGTTTCTTCATAAGTCTGCCATTGAGTGGTTGTGTAACTGTCTCACTGGAAAACGCACCACACTTTCTGGGCTCGTTTCCCAATATTTGGACATCGGCATTATCTTCGTTTTATTTTTGCTTCTAACAATGAAGTGTGCTGGATAGTTCTCGTTTGTCTCTCTTGAGCATCCTGCCCATCTGGACAGTGTCAGAGACCTCCAGCCTCTGGTTTGGCTTGGCCTCAGAACAGAATGCGCTCCAAGGCCAGGCTGTGATGTGGGACCAGCAGCCTTTTCTCTCATTGTCCCACGTCCTGCACCAACTCAGATCCCTCCCAAGCCCGGACCACACTCCCTAAGTCATCGTAGGTTTGGGTCAGTGAGGCTGCCCTCAGATCACTCTGAGCCTGCTGGTCCCCAACAGGATCCTGACAGGCACGCACAGCAGTTGGCATTCTGTGCCTACATCTTTGATCTACTCACTTTCCCTCTAGATATTCCAGACAAATGGTTAACAACAGATCAATGGGATAAAAACACAAAACATGTTTGCAGCACTGCATTTATGCTGCCTCTTTGCTTGCCAAAATTCTGTTATTCTTCATGTCAGTAGTGCCTGAGAACATAAAAAGTTATCATTTGAATCCTGGAAATGTTGGTGAGCAGCAAGGATTGCACGCTTTAATTTTGACTCCATTGATTACTAACAAGCATGGCCACTTTTGACACACTGTATTTTCATTCCTCTTTTCTGACTGACCACACCTAATGTCACCACATCTCCCTTATGATATCTTCCTATTTACACTGATACTATTAATATTGTAGATATTATTATCATTATTAGCTATTTGGGCAGCAATAAGGGTGGGTGAACTATGAGACAAGCCAGGAACTTAGTATAAACTAGAAGCAGAAAACATTAATGTGTCTGTTAGGAAAACACTTAAGGACCTGCTTGAGTTTTTAGGCAATGGAATTCAATGGATTGAGCATCTTTTTTGAAATGCTTGGGAACTGAAATGTTTCCAATTTCAGATTTTTTTAAATCTTGGAATAGTTACAGGTACATAATGAAATATCTCAGGGCAGGAACCCGAATCTGAATGTAAAATTCATTTGTGTTGATACACATCACCTGAAGTTAACAGGACACAACATTTTTAGTACACCCGTGTCCTGACTGTGACGTCCCCTGAGATCAGGCATATTTTCATGTTGATGTTCAGAAATTTTTGCACTTTGGAGCATTTCACGTTTTGAAACTAGGGGTACTCGATCTATAATTGTATTATTAAAGTAGTAATCGATGCTTACTGAATTTCTCCCACTTGCCAGGTACGGTGTAAAGTGGAAAGGTGCTTGGCTGGTCACTATGTCCAGTGAACACTGAGCCATTTGGAAACCTAACCCCACCCAAGTATTGCAAGCAGAAGAAACCCAATCTTCCTCTTCAGAATAGATTTATTCAGAGACATGAGGTCCAACCAAATCTTGCTTTACTGATGCTGCATCATCTCTGACATTTGGTTCCCAAATTAAGCAAAAAGGGAAAGTTGAAATTCCACCAGGCAGACAAACTGTTCTTGCATTTTCCCAATTCACTTTTATAAATACCAGGGGCTTGGAAGGTTATTGGATGTTATAAACAATCCAGTAACACTGGAGCCTTTGCTGCGTGCAGCAGAGTGTTTGAGAGTCATCTGTTAGAGAAAAAGAGACTTTAGAAAACAACCACGTGAAAGTCTCTTAATAAGTTCCATTTTAGATAAAAGGAAGAATTTTTAGGGCAAAGTGTGGCCAGTTCTGAGGCCTCGCAGCAAGTGTCTCCTGAGATAAGCATGCTGCCCCAGGAGCCTGGTGCCACTGTCATTAGGAAACTGTTCCCCTCCCGGATTCTTCCCCACCCCGGTCTTAAGCTTGGTACTTTCCAGGCTTAGAACATCAGTCTCACTTTCCCTGTTTTACTGCTTCCTCCTCTCTGCACTCAGAGGGCCAGTAGCGAGAAGACAGGCAGTTCTCTCTGGGGTGGGAATCTGGCAGTGGGAAGAACAGTACTTTTGCAGAAGAACAAAATGCTATTTCTGAGCTCTGTGGCTTTGCAGAGAATTTTATTTTGGTAAGAGGTTGTGCTTTATGTATTATAGTCTTAGATTTCTGCCTGTTGCAGCACACGGCCAAGCCTGTTTTAATTTCATATTATGTTGGCTGGTAATGATGAGTCTGGAAGATGAAACCGGACTCAGGAGCAGTTTTCCCTTCCACCCCTGTTAAAATCACCCCTGTTAGCTTTCAGAAAGAGCTAAATTTAAAAAAATAAAATGAAGAGAGGAAAGCAGTGACCCAATGCCCCAGTCCCAGCTGACGGCAGCACCGTCTTTGGGTGTGATCACCCAGATGGTGGCTCCTACACCTGTGCGGTGAGACGCTGCCGTGTGAAGTCGGTCTGCCCACCTTCAGGATGTGCTGCAGAATAAGACTCTCGATCTTTGGTGCTGGGTGTCCTAACTCAGCTCTATGAGGTCTGCAGATCGTTCAGGCTTTGGGCTCCCAGAGGAAGAGGGGTCCACTTGTCCAAGGAAATGTCTGCAATCCATGTTAAGTGGCCTGTGAGGGAGCCCTCTCGCTTGTTGGCTGAAATATGAAACAGAAAACATGTGCCGGCAGCACAGTCCTGCCCACCGCCCCCAGGCTCTGCTCCTGCCTGGGAAATGGAGTGAGGAGGGATGGCGCAGACACATGAATTCGGGCGGCCCACGGGCCTGGGCAAAAAGCATCTTCTGGGTGGGAATCCTGGGCATGGGGATCGGAGCTTGCAGAGAGGCTGACTTCCAGGGTTTCACAGGGATTCCATTTCCATTGCTGGGGGACAGATAGACTTTTCCACCAAGCAAAGAGCAAGCCACCCTGTTCACTCTGTGCTTATGCATGCTGTAGGTGCACATTTAACAAATGCCAAAGTCTGTGTGCATCCGGGGCTGAAATATAAGGATGGGCAGGCATGGCTCTGCCTTCAAGGAAGAGAAAGACAGAAAAAGTACACAAGGAGCCGGGGAGCTTGGAGGTCCATAAACCGAGAGTACCAGACACTTGCTGCTTTGGGCCAGGGTCCATGGTTTTCCTCTAGCTATGTTATCTCCATTTTTATTCTTCCATACCCAGATGACTCTCCCCAGCCCAGGGCTGAGCCTGGCTCCAATGAAGCCCACCACCACATCTCAAGAGCCTCTGGTCAGAGTCATGGGTCAGAGCATGGAGTCCAACTCACGTCACTGTGACTCAGCCAGAGTTGCTGAGGCTTCAAGCACAGAGGCAGCTGCTCCCTTGAGAGAACTATGGAGGAAGCCCTCCTTCCCACAGGTTGGCTGTGTTTCCCAGGAACTCTTTGTTTCATGGCAAGAGGAGCCTTGGAGAAGACACCACAGATGGCTTGGTGCTCTGGTCTGAAGCCATGGCCCCACCCAGGAGCTCTTCCACTCAGTGGGCTGATAAACCTTCGGTACTGCTTAGACCACTATGGGTAGAAGAATTTTTTTCACTAATAACAGTAGCTCATGGCTGTTGAACACTTAACCATGTGCCAGGCACTCTGCTAAACACTTTCTAATCCTCTCAACAACCCTTGGAGGCAGATTATTTCTAACCTCATTTATAGATTAGAGAGTCCAGGTTTAGAAAAGTTAAATAACTTGTCCAAAGGCGCATAGGATAAACTTGAATATTGTTAGCAGGTTAGGTCAAGTGGAGGTAAAAAAATGTCCACTGGATTGGGCAACCTGCGGTGTTAACATCTTAAAAGGCTGGATTGAGATGGGCCAAGGTGGGTGGAGACAGGTTGAGGGCAGGCAAGCACCAAGGAGGTGGCCACATTTTGAGGAAGCTCGGCACAGACCTGGTTCTGTAGATCAGCCAGAATGCTTTGGGCTGCACATCATTAAAAAAATCGTATTTTTAATGTTCTTAAATAATATTTTCTCACACACCAGGAAGCCTAGAGATATGGAAGCCTGAAACATTGGTCAGTGGCTGGACAGCATCATCAGGGACCAGGTTCTTCTGCAGACTTGTTCTGGTCTTTGATATACCACTGTTTCACTGTGAGACATTTTGATGCGGGTTTCTTAATAGGTTCTCAGCTTGGTTTGGATTTATTGAATCTAACTCATCTATTTCTTTATGTCTCTCACAGATTCTGGAAAATTATTACTCGATGTTATGAGAATCACAGAAAATGCCCGTGCATTCTGAGATAGTATACCATTTTTATATGACTAACCCTAGCCTACCAAGGCGTTAATTCTATACTTAAAAAAAATAGTCATTATGAAAGGAAGATCAACTCCAGTCTGACTCTCAGCTCTCCACAGCCCAGTTTCATCGTCTACATCATAGAATGTGTCAGTACAGCCCCTGCCTCATAGGGCAGAGAGTGATGGGCACCCAATAATATCTAACGTACCCATGCCAGTGTGGGGCAGTAGCAGCCTGTCACACTGGAGGGCTCTTACTGATGATGGAATCCCTGTCCAATGCCATACATCCTGCAGACTGACTGAACCAACAGGGTCAGAAAATCACCTTTGTGGGCTCTGCTTCCTACTATGCTAGTAGTAGGACTTCGCTAGTGGTCCTCCAGGACTCCTCTATTAGTGTTCAAGAATGTCCATGAACCAACCAATGGGCAAAGTCACTCTTAATGAGAATCTTCATGATTTGCTTGTTTGTAACCGAGACATGAAGGTCGCATCTATTGTATTTTTATTTAATTACTATTATTGTTACTTTTTGGGATCGAACTCCAGACCTTGCACTTGCAAGGCAGGCGGTGGCACCGAGCCAAATCCCCGGCCCAGGTCGCACCTATCTTAAATTAGCTTTTGCCATGAATGACATGATAAGATGCATTCTAAGCAGAGTGCTGTGAAAATCCAAGCTTGTCTGTAGGAGCCTGTAGTACATCCTGTCCCCCTCCACTACCCACTTCCATTTCATCCACCAACTAAGTTTCGAATCCATTTACTTCTTTCTAAATATACCAGTCCCTTTCACCTGGGTTAACACAACGGCATCTCTATGGTTCAGGTCTTCCGGTGTGTTCAGATCAGTGCAATTGGACAGCAGATACTTAGTAATACCCCAAACACCGTGTCTACATAAAAATGTGTTTGAAGACCCTCTGTCCATCCCATGGCTTTGTGTTCAGGGTAGGAAAGGTAAGGTCGGAGTCGGAGATGAAAAACGTACAATGTGAGGGCTTCACCTCCTTCCCATGCTCCTGTATTGCAGCATTCTTTCCTCCTGAGTTCAAATAAGGACTCTGAGGTTTTCTTAAGCATTGCAGTTGCCACGGACAATTAATTAATTAACTTATTAACTGAATTTATCTATTAACCTGTTATGGTTTAAATATGAAGTGTCTTCCAAAGATGTATTGAAGCCTTTAGCTTCAGTGCAGCAAAGTTCAGAGAAATAGGCCTGGGGAGGGCACTGGATCTGGGTTAATTCACGCGGAAGTTCAGGGTGGAATGTGTTGTTGGGGGGAGGAGCCCCGCTGGAGAAAGTAGGCCACTGGGGGCGTGGCCTTGGGGACTATATCTTTTCCCAAGCTCTTTCCTCTTTGGCTCTTTTTCTCTCTGCTTCCTGACTGATATGTTAAAAATACAAATTGCATTCTCTAGTGTAACAAAATCATATAATTCTGTCACCCATTATGAACACAATAAAATGCTTTTCTAAATTAGGAGGGACATCAGGCTCGGGGACTAAAAGATCTCTCCAAGGCTAAAATTCCAAGTCTGTGATGCAGGATCTTTTTGGCCATTCAGATTTCTCTCTGCTGAGGAGTAAAGACAGGAAAGGCACCCCCAAACAGCATAAGTGAGGAACAGCTCTGATCACAGTATCATTTCCGCTCTCATCCAAAAATCAAACCAGACTCGAGCTCTGTTTCACACTCTATCCTGTGTTGGTGCCGCCAAGGGAACCAGAAGCTGCAGTTCAGCCCTAGCTGAAGTGGTCCAGTCTAAGGGTGTGTACAGTTTTCTTCCGGATCCCTTGGGTCCATCTTGAGTTTGGCAGCCCTGCTCTGTGTGACCTTGGGGACTTCCTTACTTTCTGACGATAGAGGAAATACAAGGTCTGGCAGGGCTGGGAGTGATAGCTTCCCTGAGGAATGTTGGGAAACTCCCTAGCACATCGCAGGGCTCTGATATGCTGGAGGCGGGGGTCAGACTCCACCCGAGAGCAGGCGGACTTCTGCCATTGACCCAGGAGTGTAGAATTGGAAGAAGAGGGGAGGCCTAAACTCGGTGCACTTTCCATAACAGTATTGGAACAGATGTGGCTCTGGCTCCCAGGAAAGGAGGGCTATCCCAGTACACTCACCCTCAGGACTTGCCTGGCCTGCTTGTCAGAGACCACTGTACCATGGGTGTGATGTCAAGAGCCAAATCCTAAGTGCGCTGAGCCCTCTCCAGTGTAAAACATGCTGTGCTGCTCACTCCAGGGCTGCCTCCCACCCCAGAGGGAGAAGGCGGACTCAACCATATCTGGTTTCTTTCCTTGTGGGGGTAGGTACGAGAGACACATGCTCCTGACAGTACGGGTACCACCAAATCTGCCATCCCCTGGAAATCTTGGAAGATTAGAAGGCACCTCCAGTGTCACCCACTGGGTGCCTGACTTCCTTTCTATCACCTCAGCAAAGCCACCTGCCTCCCACCTTGACACCTCTGGTGCAGGAAACAGGCTCCCTGGCTTGGCTGCCAGTTGCATTTTCTTCGTGTCTCTTGGAAATCCCTCCTTTGCCATGAACAGAAACTTGTCTCCTTGGAGCTCTTTTCTTTCTGGTCTTAGGTAGAATGACCACATCACTGTCCAAACACAGCTTCAAGTTTGGGACTAAATGGGGCACTGGTACTGATTATACCACAACAGTAGGGGTAACCTGGAACCAACAAGGCTTAAGGCCAGAGACTTGGCTTTACCCAGGACTACAGGAAGGGTCCCGCTCCCTCCTGTCAGAGTAACTCATATTTGAAGGTATTTGAATTATCACTCACTGGAATAAACAGAAAACTGATTTCTATAGTAGAAAAAGAAAGAGACTTAGAATAAGCCTTAGCTGTGCGACTTTGTGGACTGTTTGAGACAGACCATTGCCTGCAGGATCCAGTGTTATGTTCTGATAGCTAAGAAACACTTAGAAATGTGACAGATCTGCAAAAGGACAGGAGATGAGCTTCCTGAAGTATGGAACATAAGCTGTGGTTTTATTGTTCTGCAGAAGCATCAAAATGCAGATTTTTTCATGAAGCAATAGAATGGTACTGGTGGATGCCAAATTTTGGTCTGCAGCCTGGGCTGAGCTGGTTGCATCAGATCTTCTGGGAAATGCATTAAAAATGGAATTCCAGGGCCTCACCTCACAGTCTCCAAAAGCCTGTAGCATTTGCCTTCTGGAAGGTTCTGGAAGCATTTCCTGTGGTAAGACGAGGTGGGGACCCATCAACAATGGCTAAGAAGACAACTTTCATGCCATGCATTCAGTTAATCCACAAATATTTATTGAACACGTGTTATGTATCAGACACAGAGTAGGCATAGGAGAACCAAGAGTAAACACAGACACACACACACACACACACACACACACACACACACACACGTACATACAAAGGCATAAAAGCCAAACAAACTTGATGTCCAGGTCCTTTCTGATAACACCAGCTATGTGACTTAACTTCTCGATGACTTAACTTTGTACCCTCCCTCCTAGGGTTGTGGTGATATTTAAATAAGATATCTGTGGGAGTCAGCTTTCCATCACTGTGACCAAATACCCGAGAAAAGCAACATAAAGGAGGAAAGGTTTATTTTGTCTCACAGCATCAGAAGTTTCAGTCTGTGGTCAGCTGGCTCCATTGCTTTCAGGCTTGAGGTAACTTGAATATCAAAGTGGAAGGACCTGGGGGCAGGAAGCTGCCTGCTTCCTGGAAGCTAGGAAGCCAAGGGAAGGAGGGAGAGAGGGAGGGAGAGAGCACAGGCACAGCCCAAGGACACATCCCTATGGTCCACTCCCTTTCCGTCACCTCCCGGTGATGCCATCAAATTATGATCTCATCTATGGATTGATCCTCAGGGAAGTCAGAGCCCTCAGGACCCAGCAGCTCCCTGGAGTCTGTCAGCAATCAGGCCTTCCTCACAATGACCCTTGGAGGAGGCATTTAAGTAAAGCCATAGCAGCAAAGTGTGCAAAATGCTTGTCAGGGTACTCGACCACATCACAGCGATGACAAGAATGATGTCAATAGAAGACAAAGAAAATTCACAAGTCTCATCACACAAAACACTGAGAGCCTGCTCACCATCACATCCAAGGTCACGGCTCGCATGTGACTCCGTGACTTTGGTCTTTCTTCATGTTCCTGAGTCTTGAGTATAAAATGAAGGCCCTAAGTATCACGACAAATACAGACTCCATCCAACTGTAAGCCTCCACAAACCCCAATTTACTCAAACACAACTAAAAAAACAAAAACACCATTCCAGCAGCTGACCACACCGCTGGCTTTCATCGAACTGCTCCCAGTGCTGGCGTTCACCTTGAAATGAGGCCTCAGGTTCACACACATGGCTCTAGACAAGATCTGAACTCAGAGACACACAATGAAAGAAATGACAAGGGAATTCAAACGGCGAAGAGGTGAGCGATCACTTCTGTCCTTCTAGCTCATGCAGGGGCGAACCTCACACCAGGCTCACGTCCCCAGCAACTGAGATAAAGCAGAAAGAAGTTGGTCTGGGAGAGGGAGGGACCTGTGGGGTAAGACCACCAGGGCCAAGGAGGGGGAGGCTCTGAAGCTGCCTGGCTTTGCAGGCAACAGCTTTTGCTGTTCCAAGGAGATCAACAGAGATCGCAGTGAGAACATCTTGGCCAAGGCCGAAATTCACTGTCCAAAGCTGGGCTGGGTTGTTGCATTGGGAGAATGTCAGCATTTTTCTCATTATTCCCAGGCCCTAACTCCCCCGCTTAAGGGTGTCAATCAAGGTTTGTACAGAAAGGTCCCAAAGGCCTTCATTCAGATGTCTTCTAGAGCCAGTGGCTTGGGAAGATAGCTGGGATAATGGCAGGCAGTTCTGGGAGAAATTAGCAAGGTGGCTCCTAGGAGGGAAGGCTCGGCGCTCTCTGCTCACATAGCTTTGGTTCAGAGCCCGGAGGAAAAGCAAACGCTGAGCTGTGGTGGAAGAATATGAATTTGGAAGAAAGAACAGATCTCAGCAGACCACTGGCTGGACACAGTGCTAACCATGGACGACGGAGGGGTCTGAGCACCATTTGTACAGAGCAGGGATGAGTGGGCTTATTCTGCAAAGGCCAGGTAATAAATATTTCTGGTTTTGTGGTCTCTCTAGCAGCTACTGGGCTCTGCAGTTACAATGAGAGTCGTCAGGTGAAATACAGGGAACTACGTGTGCTGATTTGCTAATTCCGACAACCCTGATTACGGCCTGGAAACAGCTGTGGACAATATATAAAGGAACGGGCATGGCTGCGTGCCAGAAAAATTCCCTTTCCAGAAGCAGGCAATGGGCCAGATTGATGATACTAGGAATAGCAATCCCCGGGACTTTGCGAGCAGCGTCCTTGCCCACCTGTGGCACCGAGGCAGCCCAGTCTAGCCCAGGACAGGGTGAGCATGTGTTTGGCCATAGCCCCACCCGCAGTGCCGTGCACATTTTATACCATGATTAAGCTTCACAAAGCCAGAATCAGCCTCTCCAAGCGAGATGCTCTCCTAGGTTTTCTGGACTCAGAGGCAGGAGGTCTGAGTTTCAGTTTTGGTCCAGCCAGCTTTGCAGCAACTTACTCTTGCATAAATCACCTGATGTGAGAATCTACACCAGAAACAGAGGGCCATAGTCATACTTAGAGAAGACTTGTGGGCTGACTTGGGCCCACAAATTGCGACACAGTTACCTTGGTGGTGCCTGGGGTGATTTTAGGTGGTGCACGGGTGGACATCGTCATATAATTCTTTAGGAAGCTGTGCAATTGTGTCTACTGTGTGTTTGTGTCACATAAAGCTTCCTTTACAAAGACGTGTATTTGGGAAATTTTGTCCTATAATGAACAAATATTAAGCAAATACATGTGAATGTGGCAAAATCTATGCCTGTGGTGAGTAAGTGGAATCTGGGGCCTTGGAGGTGATGCAGCAGAAAGTGCCCCCGGAGGAGACGTTTATGGTATGGTGACCCCTTGGGGACCTGTGCTGCACGTCTGAATTACTGCTGATTCCCCAGCACTGAGAAGTGCATTGGTTCAAAACAGGAGCTCAGTGTGAGCTTAGGGAGGACAGAGGATGAATGGACAATGGGTGGATGGACAGGTGATGGACGGATGGACAGATGGACAGATGGCCAATGGACGGATGCACAAATGCATGGGGAGATCAATGGATGGCGGATGGATGGGTGGATGAACATGTGAAATAATTAAACCAACCATTTGGAGTCAGAAGGACTTGATTTAGAGTCACAACAGTCGAGGCACTGTGTCAGAAACATCAGTGGGGCCTGGGGGAGGGAGGGGAGCATTCTTTCTTATTTGGGTGCTAAAACCTTTCACACTACCACAGTTAGCTCTGAGCAAAGACAGGAAACGCTACGCTGAGCTCAGCCCCGTTGCCTAGCGGAGAAGTCATTCCCGGATGTAGGCACTTGCAGAAAATACAGCCATACAGAGGGCACACATGGCAGAGTCTGGAGCTAGAAATTCTGACTCGTGTAAGTCTGAACTCGGGACTGTGTGCCGATGAGAAAAGCACATGGCAGGTGCAGCCGCCAGTGTGGAGGGCACAGGGCTCAGCGAGCCACACGGCAAGCGGACCGGGAAACGTGAGAGTGTGAGGTGTTCTGCCGGGGTGGGCTCTCGCTCGCGACGTGGGCAGACTGAAGAAAGGAGTGTGCTCGGCAGGAGGGAACGAAACGACAGCCCTTATCTCCCCTGCGTGGTCTCCTTCGCCAATGGCAAATGTCCTTCAGACATGTCATGCTCGGAGAGTTTTTGCAGCCCTGGGATGGATTTAGAAAAGTGTTTTGAAGCACAGTAAGCGCTCGCTAAATGTGACCGAACAGTGTTCTGTGTGTACCAGAAACTCCCACTTCAGGAATCTTACTCATTCCTCGGGAAAAAAAGGAATATTCCTAGTTTTCATACCTAAAGGGTTGGAAGGGACTTAATAAAGTCTAGTAAACAGTACAGGCAGAACGTAACTCAGGTACGATTCCAAACTCCTTGTCTCCTTGCCTCATCCTCTTAGTATCCCATAGGTGCTGAGCCAGTTCACCATTTGGATATAGTATTAATTCATCTGGGATTAAATTTAAATTTTGCAATCTGACATGAGTACGAACCGTGCCTTTTGCCCAATTTGTTTGTTCCAGGTGTGTATGGGGGGGGATTTGAGGTGGAGATGATGTGGTAAAATCTGACCCCTCCTGCAATGGGCCCTGGTCTCTTGGGAAGGTCTGGGGGTCCTGGTCACCAGCTTCTTCAAACCCCAGCACGTCCTTTAGCTCCTGCCCAGACCTGACTTTCTGAGAGATTATAGGGTAGGGAAGAAATGGGCAGACATGAAGATATGTCTGATGGGAAAGAGCAAAGGAGGACTGTGGAAGTTTTCCCAGTGGTTTGTGATTTTCCTTAAAAAAGAAAGAAGGGCATTTCTCAAGTGCAGGGTGGGAGCTTCAAATGAAATAGGAGAGCAATGACTTAAAAGGAAAGGAAATTCCAGGAGACTCTGGGGGCCACTTACTGAGGAAGCAAAGAGGGCTGCCTCATTTTTTTTTAATCCCAAGCATTTCTTTCTTATAAAAGCACCTTCAACTCTTCAGACGTCAGGCTGTGACCTCTAGGGACTCTGGAATGGTGAGTTCGTTCCATGCTGTGCTTTGTGGACTTGTTCATCAACAGATCCTATATCAAATGTGTAGGATGGGCCCCAAGGTCCCCCAGGTTCTGAGGACATGGTGCTGGTAGAAATAGACGAAGTCCCTGTTTTGGTGAAACTCACCGTCTGACAAGGGAGACAGCAATCAGGAGCCTCCGCACACAAGTTCCCAAGTCCCCAAGTCCCATGAGCAGCAAAGGGCAGGGAGCCAGGCAGGGTCCTTACAGGAGTGGACTGTCCAGAGCCGGGCAGACCGCCAAGGTCCGGATTCTATATTGAGGAGATTTAGAGTCAACTTTGCATCCACCCAGTATACCGTATGAGGTTCTGGACCCTGTGGTGCCCAAGCGACACACCCCAAAAGGTCAGCTAAGTTCTCAAGACCAGGCAGCACATTTGTGAGGTGCCAGGGGCTGAGGGTCAAGCCAACCTCAGGAAGCTGTCCCTTCAGAGAGGCTGACGACAGTGCATCCAGGCCCGCATCCAGGCCAGGGGCAGTTTTGGAAATCTGGGCTCCACCTCAGGCCTCCTTCATCAGAAACCAGGGTTCTAGTCAAGCCCAGGCTTTGCTCCCTGGTCCTACAAAGTTCAGCCCAGCCTCTTGAGTCTCATAAAATCCCCGTCACAGCAAACACGGTGCCCGAAGGGAATGTCTTGGCCTGTGTCCATAACGACTGGACCGAAGCCTTCCTCTTCTCTCTGCTTACCTGCCTTGGGCTCTCAGGAAAGTAAGCCCACCCGCTTGTCAATATTTACTGTCTGCTGCCCTCCGCAGAAGAACAGGAAACTGTTTTCACTGTCAAAACCGGTGTTTACATAAAGGACTTGGAGACTTTCTCAGCCATGGAAAATTCACCACCTTCAGTCAAGCCCGACCCTTCAGGAGTGGAAACTTTGCTCCCACCAGCTGGTCCATCAGGATGGCAGCACACAATTTGCCAATGGGTAAGAATTCAGGCTTCAAAGTAGTTTACCTAGAAACCTAGCTGGACAGAGGCTTGAAGTCTAACCCAACCTCAGAGAGCAAGGTCTGCTTGCCCTACCGGCGTTGGAGGACAGCCCTGGGCATCCATCTGGGGGACTCGGTTGGAGAACACTAGCACATGCCTGGGCTTCTATAGGAAGCCGCGGCCCTCAGAATGCTTACCAGGCCATTACGTGTATTCCAGTCTATCAGTAGTTCCCACAGGCTGCTTCCAACATGATCTCTACTGCAGTCTCTTCAAAAGAACTTGAGATCGAAGTTGCTTGCAGCTGGAACACCAGCCTGCTTTAAGGAACTTCTGCCATCCCCGTCACAGCCTCCCGGCTTCATTTCCAAGCCTCTTGGAAGAGACACGCTGAAAAGTCACTGCTGCACTCGGAGGAACACAAAGCTGATCGCCGCCGTGGGCCTCAGAAGATCCCTTGGGGCTTTTGGGCCCCACAGCAAAGCCGCATCTGACCAAGAGTTGCAACCCCATGGCCACTGGACCCGGTGTGCTGCCCACACCTGCTACTCCAGCTCTCAGCGTGGGCCCAGCACTGAGCAGGACGAGAAAGAAATCGAGACCACAAACACCAAGAAACTCACAGGGCACTTGTGGCAGCCTTGGTGGCCTCAAACTCCTGCAGGGGAAAATGGAAGAGTCTGGGGAAGCCACCTCTCAACAGGAGAGGAGACCAACACCAATGTGACAATGTAACACGGTGCTGTTTACTATGAACCTACCGTGTGCCGGGAAGATAGTTAGAATCTCCCCAGGTCAACCCTCTGAGACTAGTCCTGTAGTTTTCTGAAAGGGACAATGCTAGAGCCTACCCTAGAGGGGGTCCTTAGAACTTCAACAAACTAGTACCTGGGATGTGCTTAGCATAGTCCTAGCACGGAGTAGGTGCTCACTTAGTGTTCTTGGTACTAGTATTACTACAGCTACACTATGATTTTTATTAGCCCCAGTCTACAGATGTGGAGCTGGAGGCTTGGAGAGGTTATGGAATCAGCCAGAGAGCCCAGGATCAGTGAGCCTTTAGGTCCTGGGTGTCAGGTAACTTGTCCCAACAGCAGGAAAGCTGACTAATACACCTGCCCAGGCCTCTCGTCTCTTACTCTTCACAGAGCACAGTCCATGGGTATTAGCTCTCTTGCTGCTATAAAAAAATCACCCTAGCTTTATTGGCTTAAGTGATACAAATTAGTCTTAACTGTTTTGGAGACCCGAAGTCCAAAATTAGTCTTCCAGGTCTGGCTCCTTCTGGAAGCTCCAGGAAAGAATGCATCTGTCACCTCCTCTGACCTCTAGACACCATCTGCATCCAGGGGCTCCCATCCCTGCTTCCAGTGCCCCACCTCCTGTAGCTCTGATCCTCCTGCCTCCCTCTTATAAGGAGCCCAGGGACCTCATCAGAACCACCCAGCTAATCCAGAAGAACCTCCTACCTCAAGATCCTTCACTTGATCACATGTGCATGGCCTCTTTCACTCAGCTCCCATAACTGGTTTCTGGGCCTTCTGCATCTTTCCTTCATAACCCTACAAGGAAGTCCTGTCATCACCCCACAGATAGGGGCATAAGAGCTCTGCAGGCCCTTACCTTGCCCAAATTATACAGCTAGTGAGGATGGGCCAGGACTCGAACCTGGATGTCCTAAATCATGAGTTTCTGCTTCACCACTCACCCAGCCTCCCAAAGAACAAGTCCCAGCAAGTACCTAGGAAAGAAGGGGATAATCCAGATACCTAGACCTGCATATTCAGGAACTGAGCCCTGCCGGCCAGGGGTGAGTGGTTCTTTGCCTAAAGAAAAGCTACAAGGAAGGACCTTTGGCCCTAGCATAAGCAAATGCCAAGGGACTACAGGAGGGTAGATTCCTCCAAAAGCATCACGTGCTCATGGTTGGGGCCTCAGAATCATGGGGGTGTGATTGTCACCATGGATGAGCCCACAGATGAGTTTACAGCTGAATGTGATTTGGGCAGTGAACCCTGATTGGAAGAGGTGGTCACTGGGGGCATGGCCTGGCAGTGTCTACCCCTCTCTTCCTCTCCCTCCTCTCTCTGCTCCCTGCTGCCCTGCCATGAGCTCATTTTCCTCTGAGATGACCCCCTGCCATGCCACCTTCCCTGGAACCAGCCAGCTGTGTACTGAAACTTCGAGCCAAAACAAACTTTCCCTCCTCAGAGTTATGGGTGCTGGGTACTGTGTCTCAGTGACAAGAAGTCACTAAGCAGGGTGTCTTCCAACTCCTGGTGTGCCCTAACGAAAGAAGTTATCTGCTCTTTGGTTTATCACATAGCTCAGAACTTGCATAGTTCCTTCCCAGAGGATGTATTTTGTTTCCATGAAATGACTTAGAGGTGTCCCAAATACACATTTTGACCAAAGACTGAATAATAAAATGCTAAAAGGTGGTAATGGTCACAGCCAAGGTCAGCGTAGAGTGTGACCACCTCAGATGGAAACTGAATTATCTGTGTGTTTCCTCAGAAAGCAGTGGCTGAGGGAGGGCATTCAGGAGAATTATGAGAGGACCTTGGGCACAGGGTCAAAGACAGGGTAAGGGTGTAACTCTCTACTGCTGTGTAACAAATGACTCCCAAGTCGGCACACATTTGCCATCTCATATAGCTTCAGAGGACCAGGAGCACAGGATGGCTCGGGACAGGGCACCAGGCACTAAGGTGCCAACCTGCATACGTAGCCCCTGTCAGGGCACCTCAGCGTCTTGGCCCATGGGCTCTCACTAGGGCTGATCATCTTCCAAGGCAGCTAGATACCATGTGAACAATGGAAAGTGAACGAGACAGAGTTCTGCAGGGGCCAGGTTTCCTGTCACTGGGACAAAACACCTGGTACAACATAAAGGAGGTGAGGTTTATTTTGGCTCATGGTTTCAGAAGTTTAAGTCCATGGTCAGCTGGCTCCAAAGTAAAAAGATCATGGCAAAAGGGTGCAGAGGAGCAAAACTGCTTACCTCATGGCAGCCAGGAAGTGGAAAGCAGGGGAGGAACCAGAGAGGAAAGAGGTAAGAGCACATAGCATCTATCATCTTCACAATCATGCCCTCATGACCCTCCCAGACACACCTGGAAGTGTGCTTTACTGATAGCCTAGGTGTCACTCAAGCTGATCAAGTTGACACTGGAGATTAACCATTACAGTGTATGTTCGTGTGTTAGGACTGGCATAAAAAATACCATAGGCTTGGACAACACAAATTTCTCACATTTCCGGAAGTGTGAAGTCTGAGATCAAGGTTTCAGCAGGGTTGGCCTCTCTCCTCAGCTTGCAAACGGCTATTCTGTCACTGTCCTCACAGGACCTTTCCTCTGTGTGTGCCCATATGTCCTCTTCTTGTGAGGACAGTGGTCATATTGGATTGAGCATCACCTCAGCAGCTTCATTTAACTTTTCACCTTAACTTTATTTTAAGAGGCCTTATTTCCAAAAAGAGTCACATCCTGAGACACCTACCAGAAGTTAGGGCTTCCCTTGCAGGGACACGATTTAACCCATAAGGGCAAGACAGTGAAGGAAGGAAGCCAGAGTCTTCTGACAGCCTAACTTTGAGGTGGCATCCAGTCATTTCTGTAGAATTCGGTTCTCTAGAAGCAAAACACTCAATCGTCCACACTAAGAGGACCAAGGAACTCTCCCTGTTGTGGGGACCACCACGGAGACAGCCAGGAGGAGGGCCACAGCTGACCACAGCTAAGGATGACTGGCTGTAGCACCTGTGGGCAGGGGGAAGGAGAGAGCATTTGCTTCACCACTTGGTCAGCAAGCCCATCGGGGGCACTGCCTGCCTGGACCCAGTGACTCAAGCAGAGCGTACTGCAGGGATCCCTGGAGTAAAGCAGGAAGTGACCCATGGGTCACCTTGAGGCCGGGCGCTGTTTGCCTGGACCTGGGTGAGGCTGGTGTGAGCCTTGTAGAGACAGTGGTCTGCAGAGCCACAGGAAGACAGGCAAGGCCTGAGGACCGGAAGCTTGGAGTCCACCCATTGCTGGCCGACAGGGATTACAGTCTTCCTTTTAGCACTGTTGACAGTGGAATGTCACATGTGTGGCATCAGAGTGCCAGCCCACCCCATCTCAGCACCAGCACTGGAGTGACCCGCAGAGTCCCTTCCACCTGACGGAGTGGAGGAGGAAGTGGAAAGTTCTCCTGGGTCAGTGGTGCCAACCCAGGGGCTGCTGGCATCCGAAATCTGTTGCTCCTGCAGGGACATTGACCTGCGCGAGGCCCCTGCCAGCTCACAGCCCAGATGGGTTAGTGCGCAGCCTTCTCGCAGTCGGACCCACCAGAGCCTCGTGGGGTGCGAGCATCAGTCACACTTCCTTCTGGTTCCACACACCCTTCCTGTCCAGCGTAGAGAGGATTCAGCATAGCCATTTCACATGATTCTGCAGATTGTTTTCCCTGTGAGGACACGTTATTATTTCTGTAATTTAACCTGACAAGAAGTGAAACATTCCCAATAAAACCCCTCAAAAGACTTACGGGGCAGTTGGAAAATAAATATCTAAAATTTGAATAAAATTCTTAAAGGTTATTTAGGTAGGGTTACAAATACTACAATACCAGCTAATTCTACAAGTATTAGCCTTTTAATCTAAACTAATCTGCCTTATCCTCTCAGGTATTATTATTCAAACTTTATAAGCATTTTTGGCTCCAAGAAGTTTAATTTGCTTTTACAATTATTTGGCTAAACCACTGCCTTTAAAAATCTACATTAACAATACACTATTTCCTTATTAATTATTTGAAAGTCTTAGAATTATTTTATATTTTAAAATATATTTTTGTTGCTATAACTAATTATGATAGCATTTTGCAATAACAGTTATCCACTTCGCTGCAGCTAACTGGTAGAATTTCAGTATAAGAATAAGAACAATACCCTAAGTAGAATCTTTCTCCCACTTATATGTCCTTTGCTCACTTGCATTAAAAATACATGTTCAGGAGAGACCCACAAGTCAGTGTCACTCCTTGCTTGTGTGAGTGACCATCCCATGAGCTGGATGTCCCCTAGAAGGTCCTAGAGTTGTAAACCACACAGACACAGCCACATGCTGAGACCCATGGGAAGCAGGGGTCAGAGATTGGTTCTTCCAAGAGCCAGCAGGTGGGGGACCTGGTGGACAAGTGGCATGGGCTGTCCCAAGGTCACCTGGTAACCAGAGGGAGCCAGGATATCTTACAGGTGCCATGATGGTGAACTGGAAAATCTGGGAGGTAAAATTTAAGTGTTCACTCTGCCATTTTCCGTGTGATCTCCTAAGTTGAGTTGAACTCTCTACACTTACGATGGGGGAATAATGCCCACCTCCCAGAGCTGTGAAGAGTTGAGAATATGGAAGGACAGCTAGAGCAGGACTGCATAGCTGGGACCCAGGAGTCAGGGTCAAATCCCAGCTGTCCCCACGGGGGTCATGAACTCTCGATTGTGTGTGATGTGAGGCTGCTCCAGGACCTCAGTGTCCTCACGGCATGAAGGAGACCCGAGCAGCACCCAGTCTTGGGTGCTGGAAGGCTGGGTGACAGCGTGCTGGGCCAGGAGTAAAACTCAGAACCATCAGCTGGCATCGCACATGGGCACCTCCTTTGAGGGCATCCCATCAGCACGCAATGAAGGACAGTGATTCTTGGTTAAGTGGGGCTGGTGGAGGGACCAGGAAGCCACTAACAGCAGCAGCAGCAGCAGCAATAATCTCAGCAGAAGCTCAACTTTGTCCCCAAGGAAGTTTGGCAGAGCAAACCTGATCTTTTCCCAATGACCAGTGCGAATAAACATGCACAACACCTTCTGCAGAAACACATGCACACACACATGCTGCACCTGGAGATTGATGAAAAGCCACTGGGGTCTCTGCCCAGGTGCATCCCCCAAAGAAATGAAGTATGCATGCCCGGTAAACTGGCTCCTGGCAAGAACAGCTGTACTCTGGATGTGTGCCACACCCAGCGCCGAAGGTGTGGTACAACCTTGAATTTATGATAACCACGGAAGAACATCGGGAACAGACCGGCACGCTGTGTGGCCTTGGTGAGCCTGTGGTTTCACTGTTTAAGTGTCACCTGCACTTTTTATTCAGCCAATGGGACTATTCGAAATCTGGCTCTTTTCTACTTGTTCAAGTCAGTTTCTTTTCTTTCTGACGTCCCTTCCTGTCTGAATCTCCCTTTGACAGTCCGAGGCCAATCGCAAGTGGTTTGACATCGCCTTCTCCATGGCTCAGGCTGTTGGCCAAGATGCTACTCATCACAGGACTTTCATCAACGTGCACGGGCCAGGAAGTGTTGGGAGGAGCTGAGCACGGGAAGGTAGAGAACCTTCCAGCCTGGGCCTCTGCCTCAAAACAAAGATGGAGCATCTTCCAGATGGGCAAATAATGAGGAAAGTTGGATTCACTTTTTTGCAAGGAGCTGGAGTCACCGGGGCAGGTACCACACCAGACCCTCGGTAATGAGGGCCATGCTAATGCGCACCAAGTGAACTTCGAGCTCAGAGAGCACAATTTTCTCCTATAAAAATAAATGCAAATGTTTATGCATAAAATATACATATTTTAACAAAAATATACATATCTTAAAATTAATTTTTATATGACAAACATTAATATATAAAATGTAGTGCAGTCACACTAATATTATACCAATATACTATTATAATATAAGTAATACAAATGCTAATTAATATGAATTTAAAAGTCTATTAACTGTGCTGTATTTGTAAATAAAGTATAAAGGAATATATTTCTATAATTTTACATAAGCAAGGCTTACAAAGCTCATCTGAAGCATTTCCAATACCGGTTTGGGTTCATCCTTAGAGGTTTTCCTTCCACGGCAAGCAGAGGACTTTTCAGTTAATGCAGAGATATTCTGAACACCAACAAACACTCTGAAAGTATTTGAGAGTGTTTGCAAAGAGTTTCTTCCTTTAGTGACTTAAATATTCCCCACAGCATTCGTCAACTTTCCTCAACCCCAAAACAATGATTTCTTAACACAAAGTTGAATTTCGAACAAGGCCTTGCTTGAGTTATCACAGAGACCAAGTTTCTAGAGCAAAAGTAGTATCAGCTGCCGCCCACTGAGGGTAAGCCTTGGGCCGTCCTCTGGGTTGTTGCGCTGTCTTCCCCTCCCCTCTGAGTGAGGAGTAGGGTCCACATCCAGGAGAAAAGTCTTGCACCCAGGGTTCAAGGAGGAGCTGTGGCTGCAGCCCCGGTGGTCTGAGGAGGGCCCCGCGCTCCCCACTGCTTGCCCTGTGAGTGACACCATTCCCAGTCCTGGGGACGAGGTGCAGAGGGAGACAGAGGCCCCCTCCAGGAGTTCACAGGAGGAGACAGAAAAGCATGGATGGTGAACACATGGTGTGTCCCTCCTTAGTGCCGCAGAGAGAGAGATAGCCCTCGGGGAAGATGGACAGGGAAACAAGGTGGCCACTGTGAGTGGGGAGGAGGGAGGGACACGCCTTGCACACCTTGTTACAGGGGAACCGCACCCCAGGCTGGGAGAACATTCCAGGGAGAGCAGAGCAGGGCATGGGAGCTGCTCAGGGCTCCCGGGTACCCAGGAGGTCGCTGTGGCTGGAGCCCAGGGATTGGAGCTGTGGTTTTCCCCATGGGGTCCTCATAGACCCATGCCAGCAATGTCCGCATCACCTGAGACCAGGTGGGCATGCACAGCTCAGGCCCCTGCACACCTGCAAACATGGAAACTCCGGGCGGGGCCTGCAGTGTGCGCGTTTGTGTGTTTTGTTTCTGAATGACTTCAGCTGGATAAAACAGTATGAAGAGAACGCAGAGGCGTCCACATACCCCGCTTCCCCCATGTTAGCCTTTTGCCAATCACGGCACTTTCTTCAAACTTCAGGGCTGAAATTCAGACAGTGCAGCCAGCCAGCCTGCAGACGCTCTGGACTCTCCCGGTGCCGGTGTCGGTGCCAGTGCCGGCAGTCAGTGGTGGACGGGACCACGATCGATTTGGTGCCCACTGAAGAGTGAGGACCCCTGGCCCGGGGAGTAGCACGAGGGGACGACTTCTGGGAAGGGATCCTAGTGCTTGCATGGCCTGATACACAACTGTAAGGCCTTCGGCTTCCCCCTGAACGGAACGGGAAGCCGTTTGAGGGTCTGAAGTCAAATGATGCCTTTTCAGGAGGTCTAGACTTCACCATCGCAGAGGCAGAGTTAGGCCCGGACGTAATCACCAAGCTTGGATTCCGTCCCTTGTTCTGTTCTGCTCCTGGCCTCTACTTCTTGCCCCTTCCCTGTTATCTTTGTTAGTCCTTGGCTCCATGGTTAGCACAAGGGCTGGGGTCCTCCTTCATCCCCTGATGCACCCCAGCACACAGGACAGAGCCCCCCACTCATGTGCCAAGGGCTGAGTGAACAGTTTCAAAGGAATAAAAAACCCAGACACAGAAGTGAAGCAGGGCAGGAGTGACGTGACGTGCTTTTTACATTTCCGTGAAAGGCTTATTCCAGCCAGCAGGTAAAGCGAAGGAGAGCAAAAGAGGGAGACAGACAAGGGCAGGGGACTTCTGCTTGGTGGTGGCCACAGCGACTGAGCTGAAAGCGTCAGAGCTGGGTGCTTCATGGGTGCACATGGAGTTTTAGTGTCTCACACATGCCCAACTGGCTGACGTTAGCCTTAAAATCCTCTGGAAAAGACTGTTTAAGAAGAGCTCCAGAGAGTGACTTTGGAAGATAAATCAATTTCTTATTTTAAGAATGAAAAATAAACTCCTAATATTTGGTTATTTTAAAAGAATTTCCTGTGCACGTGCAGAATGGCCAGCTTTTATTCTCTATTAAGACATGCCGAGTCTATTATTGCAGCCTTGATGTTTAACTTAGCATCAAAGGAAGCAGGCCAAGAAGCCAGACCTCAAGTTCAGGAATGTTAAACACTGTTCACCATGCGCCCCAGACTTAAGATGTTTTATATAATACTGAGCAGCACGGTTCACAAAGGGCAAACTCTTTCTTCTTCCAGAGATGGAGGAAGGATTTGGGGTTGTTGTCAAGGTTGCATCCCGAAGGTAGCACGCCACGTAGGGGACAGAGACATATCAGATCTGCAGGGCTGACGCTGGGTTCTAAAGCGGGTCCCACCGTGAACTAGTTGTGTGGTCTTGGACAAGTTGCTCAACTGCTCTCTAGGGCTGACGCTGGGTTCTAAAGCGGGTCCCACCGTGAACTAGTTGTGTGGTCTTGGACAAGTTAGTTGCTCAACTGCTCTGGACCCAAGTGTCTACACCTTATTTTCATTAATGAGAGTGCCTGGAGCTGCGTGTGTTTATTAGTGTGCAGAACGTTGCAATCTTCCTGTTAGCAGGGGAGGCTGTGAGCTCGTTGCCAATGGCCTCTATCTCTAGCAGGCAGAACAGCGAGTCATGCCCCAGGAAATCATTTCATTCTTGGAAGAGGTTTTCAGAGATGCCTTTAGTAATGTGGATGGAGCATGAGAAAAGCCCCCCTGCTCTGGAGGAAAGGCTCAGTAGGACAGCTTCTCGGCTTAGAAAATTCTTCTCCCAATCTCCTCCAATTCTGCACAGAGGCAGAGGAGACCCCCGGAAGGGGAAGCCCGGAGTGGCCAAGTCCACTTCCGCAACTCACACTCCTGAAGGTTCTCTGCGGTAGGAGTGGACTTGAGGTCAGTGAGCAGAAAGGATTCTTTCAGGGCCCAGGAAGGGGAAACACACACACACACACACCGTTCTTATGAACACCGACAGTCACCACTGTGGGGACTGCTGCCCAGCCTGCGAGGCACAGCCCACAGCTCCAGGGTTTGGCCTCTTTCCTAGATGAGGAACTCCTTTGCCCACCTCAGGACATCTTGGAAATTTCCCTGGGATCCTACACAGAGAATTCCCTGGAGAAGCTGAGCACTGGTGCTCAGACGCGGGCTCGCCAGGCTCCTCCCCACATCTCACCCTGAATTAGTTTCCTCACTCTTTGTCCTCACCGTGCACTCGTTCTCCGCCCTGAGTTGTGATTCTGCCTGGCTCCCATCGCCTTCAGGGTCACTTTTCTCCTAGGTCTGATGTCCTGGCCCACTGCCTGGAAGCCACCTTCATCTCCCTTTTAACTTGGTGACTAGGCAGTCACATGGCCTTCTGAGTACCAACCTGACGACTCACGCTGGCTTTCAAAACCTCACTGAGGGCCACTGCTTCCTAAGCAGCCCCCACATCGTCAGGACTGGCACCTGGGCCACTAACTCGACTTGACAAAGGATGAACACCAGCCAGCCACTCTGTGCTGCTCCGCTGCTCTCGGAGCCCTCCTGTCCCTCCTTCACTGTGCTCTCTTCGCTCTGCACACTGTCACGGGTATGGACATTAGCCGCATTCCAGCCATGTGATGCACTGGGTAGAACAGCTACATCTCATCTAGCAGAAGAGGGCTTCCCACGTTCTTATCCCCTGGGATGGTACCCCACCCTCTTCCAATCACAGCATCACAGCAGAGTTGTTCCATTTAGGCTGATCTGGAAAGCAGGAACGAGGCCATTCATCCTGACCCAAATCAGACTGTGACACCAAGGGGACAGGGCTGTGTGAAAGGCCACTGAGAAGCCCGAGCAGAAGAAATGGCCTCAGGGGTCCAGAATCTGCCAAACAGCTGACCAGTGAAATCTAAATTGGCAATGCGGCCCAGTCCTCATTTCAAAGGGGAAATTAAAACCAGGCCTTCTGGGAGGGCAGGTCCAGGCAGAAGGGAGGTGATGCTTGTAGCCACAGCAACGTGCAAACACTAACTTTCCCCCTTTTCCTCCAACAGTGGCCCACTTCCAAACAGCCCTCCTACACTCGCGTGTCTTGGGGAGAGGTGTCAGGAGAGGAGGAAGACATCTGACCATTCCCTGAGAAAATCCAAAAGGGTCAGGATGCTCCCACCAAAGAAGAGAAAACAATACCCTCCCTGAAAAATCCCAAGTTGCTTCTTTCAGCAAAGTACATAATAATATAGGAGACCATGTAAGTCCTCCTAAGATGTGGCTACAAGGATCCTTTCTTTAAAATTCAAAATAACATCATATATAAATAGCCAGTGATGTCTTGCATTTCATTAGAGTGCAAAAGCTTACGGTTGTTTACAGACATTATTCTGGGGAACAGACCAGGGTGAGCAGAATAAAGTCAAGCAGTTCGACCCATCCATAACGCACCAAACCTCCAACAGAGTCAGCTGTTGTCAGTTCTTATTAAGTGAATGAACACTAACCAAGCCAGAATGGACCTTGAACTCAGGGTTCCTGAGCCCATGCTCCATTTCCAGTAGTCCTGCCTCATCTAGCAGTGCCAGGTTCCTGCAGGAGCTTCCTTCTCGTGCTCCTCAGTTCTGTGAACCTTCAGGGAGGCCCACTGTGCCAGGCCCCGAGTAAGCAGCAGACCACAGAGGTCATCGCAGACTGTGATAAATGCTCTCAGGAATAATCAGAGTGAAACGTCAGGAAGCAACCAGGCAAAGGTGTGTAGGGGTCAAAAGGGGTCATAACGATGGTGCCTGCAGCAGTGTCCTGTTAACCAGCATTTCAGTTTAACCAGCTGCAGTTTAAGAGCCCGTTTAGAGGACTGGGTTTACTATTAAAATACTGCTTGGATGGAAATTTTGAACAAAGAATGTACATTTCCCTCACTTTGAAAAGCACACCAGTGTAGAGAGGGCTTCCTAGTCATGTTAAATGATGGTTAGATTATAATTTTTTAGTCTGTCAACTCTTATTTCTTAGTAAAGCAGCATGAGTAGAGTTACCCTCATATTTCTAATTCACTCCAAGCGATGGCCTAGAAAGAACGAACTGCTGACACATTAAAGTCTTGGTGAACGCTGTTTTCAATTACTCCTATGGGGAAGCAGGATGAGATGAAGGAGAGGAAACAGCAGTAGCAAATCCTTTATTTCTTGAGCAAATTAATTAAGAGCATACAATTCGTTACTAACAGAACCGAGACTAGAATACTTCACCTCAACCCAGTTGAGGGCTTTTCTAACACTGACCACAAGAATTTGCTTAGTCATGGCTGGGCGTGGTGAACCGTGTCTACAGTCCCAACTCTGGGAGGCTCAGGCAGGAGGATTTCCAGTTCAAATCTAGCCTGAACAGCTTAGTGACAGTAAGATTTTGCCTCAAAATTTAAAAAAAAAAAAATGTTTTTAAGGGCTGGGATGCAGTTCATTGTTTAATCTACAGTACTAAAAGAAAGAAAAAAGAATTGGTTTGGTCTCACTAGTCTCAGAGCTCATCCGTAAAAAAGAAAAATTTCTAAAGGATCGGAAGTTCTTTCTGGCTTCAAAGGTCTGTGATGGAAAACTTTCACTTCTAGCCAAAGTGAGAAACGACCCCCGCCTTTCTGTCAAAGGATACTGACAGGAGCCTCCACCTCAGACTCCATTCTACCCCAGGCAGCCCTCCCAACCACACCAAAACTATGGAAAAGCCTGCTGCATTCAAATTCTGGGGACACAGCTGCAGACCAAGGTGGTTTTCCACAGCCAGGGACTTCTCCCCAAGCCTTCTCCCCGCCTATTCTGCCCTCCTCACAACCCCGCCAAGCAACTCCTCAGCACCAAACTAGCCAATCAGGAGAGACTGTGAGCCTCAACCCAGCCAATGGGGAGAAAGCTCCTCTGCTTCCAGTGCACTGGGGTTTAAATCCCCAATTCCGGCTCAGGAGGCCTGTTGCCTCCTGTCTGAGCACACCGTACCCTTCTGCAGAAGTAAACTTTATTTAATCTCTGCCTTGTTGAGCCCTCCTGCTTGCTGTCTGAGTGCATTCCTTCTGACACAATTTGAGTTTGGGGCCTCATTTACAGCACTAAGAAGCAGGAGCAGAAACTGATTCACTCTCCTATCAGAAAAAAACAAAATTGCCAGGCAAAATTCATGAAACAATATTTTTCAAAACAACAGGCATCAATCAATGAAGAATAAATGGAAAGCAAAGAAGGTGATGCAGTGATCCCCCTGGCTGTCATGTCCAGATGTGGTGTAGGACAGGGATACCCATCTGAGCCCAGGCAGTTTCCTTGGCCGAGTGGAAAGAGCTAAGAATCCCACAGAATCTAGAGCTCAGAGGACAGAGTTACAGTGAACAAGAACTCCAGAGAGCTGCACAGTGCTCTCCATCGGTGAGTACTCAACAGTATATCAGCCTGTGTAAGCCTGGGAAAAACTCTCTAAGGCCAGGCCACCCAAAGACACGAGAAAGCACAGCACAGGGCACTGGAAATAGCATGGATTTCTGAGAGTCAACCTGGAAAATGTCATAAACCATAGGGCACTGTGTTGAGTGCTTAGAAAGTTCTTCCTTTGAAAGTAAGCTCTCAAGGGACTATTTCCAAGTCACCTGTATCCCACACAACAAAGCTTAAGAATATTTAGGCTCAAGGACACAAAAATGCTGAGCAATTATAAAATTCACAGTGCCTAGAATTTAATAAAAAATTACCAGGCCTGCAAAGAAGCTAGAAATTTTGATATAGAATGAGGAAAATAATCAATTCCGTAGCCACACTTAGCCTGCTGGTTTTCCACTACAAGGTGATGATTCAGCTGCTGGACCTCCGAGCCTTACACGCATATCCCGAGCAAGAAGGGCCTGAAGGAACCATCCTGATGTGGCTTTTTCCTTTCACTGGAGAGAGGTACCCAGAGCCTCCCAGAACCCTCAGCACCCCACGCCCACCTCCCTGGTTTGCATTCTCTCCCCCTGGACGTTCACACCTACCTGGTTTCCTGGTGCTTAGCAGCAAGGAACTGAGAGTGATTGCGTCAGCTTCTCCGCCACTATAACAGAGTGAGACAAAGGAAAAAGGTGTGAGCCGGTGCTGGCTTAGCCGACCCAGTTTGTCTACACAACAGGTCATATGTATTTTCATAGTTGTAGTGTTTGTCCTGTTGTCAACAGTAACAGTATCTCTTCTATTATGGAAACAGAATAATTTAAAAAGTTTATTGCTGTGATAACTTGATTATGATTATTAAAGTCACTTCTTCTATCCCAGTGTTTAAGTAAATGTCATTAGTTTATAATCTTCCTTCCAACAGTGGTTGGAAAACTACAGGCACGTGGCAAGTTAGCCCGCCAGCTAGTGTCTACAGTTTTAGTGGGGCACAGCTGTGCCTTTCCACTTGCTGTGTCCCGCCTGCTTTGGGGCCACATCAACACAGTAAGAGGCTGCTACAGAGACCATCTGCCTTTGTGCCTAAGCTAGTTATTCTCTGGCCCTCTGTAGAAATGGTCGCCAACCCCTGGGGGCCTGGACCAGCTCCAGGAGAAGCCAGGTCATTCCACAGAATCTCGGAACCCTCTCTGGAGTCCTTGGGACTGGCTGGGGTATTTCTAAAGAAGACTGCATCCCTCTGTGGTCTTGGTAACACCTGCTTTGCCATTCCTGGAGACTGATGTGGCTCTGGTTTTCTGTTCCAGGCTGCCAAGATTTTCTATTTTTAATACGCTCATTCTAGTGTCCCGGTCAGTACATGAGCACAGGAGTAAGTCACCTACTTGGAGAGGAGAGTCACAGAGCAAGATCACAGTCCTTTCGTATCTGATTTTCAAAATGCCAAAAGCAGTTCACTCACTGGGCTTACTGTCCTAACCGAATGATAATAAATCCTCCTGCTTTTATAGACTTTGCAAATAAAAACTTTCTGAACAAACATAAATCTCTTCTGAAGCAGGGCGCAGAGGGCATATCCAGTAAAGCCACCTCTGTCTCCTTGGCAAACAGGACCCAGCCCCTCTGGGCGGGCTCAGTGCGTGGCAGTCCTTCCCTGGTTACTCTTGCAACTATCTCAGACACTGGCTCTGGATACAATTTAAAAATAACCCCGTGAACTTGGGTATGAACTTGCAGAATGTTGGGCTGCCGCTGCCAACTCCCCAACAGAAGCCCAGGAAAGCCCATCCCTGGCATGGTCCTCAGCCCTCCTGTGCTCCTGCTCTGTCTACCGCGCCTGCTGCCCGGGCCCCGTTCAGAGCTGTGACCGCAGGGTGGGCTTCGCGGTGGCCAGCAGTTGTGGCCAGCTTGGCCTCTGGTGCCACTACACGCAGGAGCTGCACTTACCCAGAAAGCGTGGGTGCTTTCTGGCTGTGATGTTCGAATTCGATTCTTCAAAGTCACCCAGTGTACGAAGTCTTCCTTTTTTTTGATGCTGGACCCTGCCCTTCCCTCAACTCAATGCATTTGTGCCCAAAACAAATTCTTTAGCGTGAAAGAAGAAAGCAAGTCTTGTCTGTACCTTTCTTTGCTGCTTGCCGAGTGCTTTCCAGACAGCAGCTCAGGCCTCTGCCCAGACACTGCGAGATCCTCTCATGTACTTCTCTAACGAGAGAGGGGACGTTAACGATGCGTCCCACACTGCAGAGAGGCCTGGCTGAACCCAGCTTGTGCGCCAGCTTGTCCTGCCCAAAGCCACACTAGGCTCTGAGATGACAAATGCAAGGACGGAGCCAGCCCGTTCAGAAGCGGAGAGGTGCCAAGAGCTCGGCCCGACACAGAACTGCACAGAACATCTGTGTGCCTCCATCTGCGCTTCTTGGTATACAAGGAGAGCAGCGCTTCGCTTATGAAGTTCTCGGCGGTGCGTGCTGCTGCCTGTGGCGGGACGCATCCCCGGTTGCCATGGCACCCTGATCCCCTGCTTTGGAAAGGTCCCCCATCACCCCTACCTTGACATCCCCTGCAAGCTCCTAGACATGGCCACATCCGAAGACACCGTGTAGGGGTCAGGCCACCCTTCAGCTGACCCTGGGCGCCTGGTGTGTGTGTCTCTCTCTTGTCACCCTGGGTTCCAGATCCGATCCTGTCCCTGCGTCCCCCATCCTGGCCCTGCCGCAGGAACCCCAGGAAACGTGGGAGAAAAGAGAAAGGGTGAGAGAAGGAAAGTGAGCGGGGAAGGAAGGAAAGGAGGGAGGGAGGTGGAAGGGAGGGAGACAGGGAGGGAAAAGGAGCAAACCTTTCACAGCAGGCCCTTGGGGTGCAGCTCTCTAGGCTGAAGCCTCCTTCTGATCACTGGGGATTCTGTGACTTGGACAGGTTACGTGGACCAAGTGTGCAGTGTTATAGCCAGGCCAGGACACACTAGTGTGTGCCGGGTGATGAGACAAATGCTAGGATGGACGCCAGGTTGGTGACAGTCGCAGGCAACCCAGGACAGAGTCCCCGCCTCATCTGTGCACAGTGAGGACAACAGTGACCCTTGCTCAGGGGAGGCTCAGGGACCCCACATGTGTGGCTCTTGCAGCCCTGGGACACAGTGGGCACTGGCTGGGGTTGCCCCCTACAGCTACTCCAGGTGACTCGGCAGAGGATCGGGCAGGTTCAGACCTTGCCCAGGGACGCTCAGCTGACCAGTGATAAGCCAGCACGGCACTCGCACCGGAGGCTCAAACTGCTCTCCCCGCGGCTCACCCGTCCCTGCCAGCTCAGCCCCGCCGGGCTCCCGGTTCAGCCCAGAGCCGAGGGTGGGGACGGGGCTGCACCTCCCCTGGGTAGCAGCCACCTCCCTCTACCTAAGACCAGGTGTTCGTTGCCCCTGAAACCCAGGACGAGGCAGGAAAGGCAGCCATCACAAGCCCCTCCCACCCCAGCATCCCCAGGCCAGGTCTCCTCTGTGCCCGCCCCACCCCATCCGGCGTCTGGCTCCTCAGACCGCCTTGCTGATGCCCCACACAACCTGAGCCCCAGGCCCCTGGCCAAGAGGCACTGGTGACCCAGGAGCGGCCTGTGAGTCTCTCGAACCCAGCGGCAGGAGGCAGCAGCCTCTCCGGTTCTTTTCTAGCTGCCATGTGAGGATGGGAATGGAAACTCCCTTGCACACTAAGGAGGAAGGAAAGGGTGTGCACATCGAGTCCTTTGCACACTTGCTCGCAGGAAGAAGTGAGCCCACACGTTTCAGCTGTTACTGGTCTCATGGTTCTCACTGCACCAATCAGAATGGCTTTCGAATACCCAAGTGACCATCTCTGGTGGGCCAGAGTCCGGAAGCCAGGGGTCCTGAGCTCCTCAGAAAGTCAGTCAGGTGAGGTGGCACATCCTCTCATCCTGAACTATGGGAGGCTGAGGCAGGAGGATGGCAAGTTCGAGCCCAGCCTGGGCAATTTAGCCAGATACTCTCTCCAAATAAAGAAAGAAAAAGGAAGGAAGGAAGGGAGGGAGGGAGGGAGGGAAATGGGGAGAGGGGCGCTAGAGAGAGAGAGACAGAGAGAGAGAGACATAGAGAGAACTCACGAGTGGAGAGCTGTGAAGGGCTGAAGCCACAGCCAGGGAGGATGTGGAGGGCGTCCAGAGCCCAGTCTCGCTGCCTCTGAAGCCTGACTTGGACCTTAGTCCCAGCTGGAGAGTCAGCCCCGACCATCAGAGCCTTGTTCTCCACAGTGTTAGTTACTCTAAGGCCATTAATTAGATCAGGAAGCAACTCTAATTGGTGCTAGACACTGCTGGCCCCACACCCTGCCCTCCAGTATGGCTTGGACCGGATCTGAAGGTGTCCCCAGGGCTTCATGCTTCCCCAGTGTGGCTGTTCTGAGAGGCCCTGGGACCTTTAAAGATGGGGCCTGGTGGGAAGTGACCAGGTTAGTGAGGGCCCTGCTGTCAGAAAGCAGCACCAGGGAGAAAACTGCTAAAAGGCAGAGCCTGGCCCTGAACCTCTTGACTTCTGGCCTTGCCCTGTGATCCCTGCCACACGTGCTCCCACTGTTGGAAACCCATGGCCGTGAGACCCTCCCCAGAGGCCTTTGTATGAATAAACCTCTTTTCTTTATATCTAATCCGGCCTCAGGAATTTTGCTCTAGCAATAGAAAAGACAGGAACACACTTCTCAGAGCAGCTCTGTTTTGATTTTGTGTGTCTCTCTCCCAGCTGCCATGTGCTTGACTTCTACCTACTTTTGCCTGTGACCTGCTTCATACAGGCACACTTGGGCCAGTGAGCCAGCTTGTCCCTGGGGGTCAAATCCTGTCAGAACAGTCCACAGCCCACTGCTACCTGGTGCCGGCTCCATCAACGCAAGGTGGGATGAACGCGCTCCACCCAGGGACAGGCTGAGGCTGAGCCTGAATGCGATCACCCTCTTTCCCCTCTCTGTACAGTTTCTCCTGGGAGCACAGCCTTCCTCCATTGCTCAGCACGCATCAGGAAGGCGTCCCAGGAGCTCGGCCCGCAGGTTACTGCCCGTGGCTTCCTCGTGGCCCGTGCCGGTCCTCCTCCTTCGCTCCCGACTGCTCGCAGCCCTTCTCCTGTTCTTTCCTCACTCTCTGCCTTTGTGATTATTGCTCCTTTGTGACAAAGGAGAGGGAAGAGGAGGAGGAAAAGGAAGGGGAGGAAGAGGAAGAGGAGAAGGAGGAGGAGTCCCTTCTTCACCACTAATACAAGCCCAAACCCAGCCCGGTCTTCCTGACTCTAAGGTCGCACTTGTAACCCTCAGAATGCCTACTCTTTAAGTCCACGAGGCAGCTGACTTCTGGGATCCTGACTGGAATATCGCTTAGAACTCTAATTTGGACGCATCTCTTGGAACTTTCCCAGTTCAAACGCTCCTAAGTCTCTTGATTCCTACCTTCTGACAATTTGGAACCTAAGGCTCAGGTTCTGTCCTTAGAATCTGTCCATCCGGTGTCCCCAGATGGAAGTTGGTGTTACAACTTCATTCGTGAACGTGGTGCAGAAACGCCAAATGCCTTCTTTACACGAGATTATTTGAGACACTACCAATAGTGATATTATTAAATCAGGGGAAGAAAAGAAGGATACTGAAGGTTCTTAGTCTCTTTCATTTTCTTTTTAGTTCCTTTTTCCAAGCTCTACCAAAAGTTAATAGCAGTGTAATAGGGCTGGACATGTAGCTCAGTGATAGAGCACTTACCCAGCATGCTCAAGGCCCTGGCTTTAATTCTCACACTATAAAAACAAAGCAAAACAAAAAACCATATAATGTAGTAACGATGAGTTTTGGAAGGTACAGAAAGAACTTGAGCCTAAAAGTTCACCAGGAAAAATGTCAGCTGTGGGTGATTGGGTAGATTTGTGTTAGGTGACTCTACCTCAGTGGTTCTCAACCCGGAGGCATCCAGGAGACACTGACGATGCCCAGATGCACATTTTGGTTATCACAACTGGGGAACGAGGTCCTCCTCCAGTGGGCAGAAGCCGGGCATTACCATTTATATCGAGACACCCCAAAGCTTCGTGAACTCGGAGGCAGGTATTACAGAAGGTGACGGGACCCTGGGTGCCATAGTTGACTTGCTATTGGAGGTTGGCCCTGAGCAGAGGCAGCAGGTCACTGAGGGTGTGACCCGGGAGGGTTCATCGCCCTCCTGGCTCCTCCCTTCTCCGTTTCCTGTCTGCCACGACTGGAGCAGCTCTCCTCCGCCAGGCCGTCTGCCACGCCTTCCTCCCTCGGAGCCAGCTGGTGAGGGATTGAAAACATGAGCTAAAGTAAACCTCTCGTCCCTTAAATTATGGATGCCAAGTATTGTGTCCCAGTGACAAGGAGGGTGACTAAAACATCAGGGATGCTACCCCCACAGCACAGAAATATTTGCCTAAAATATCAGCAGAGCTGTGACTGAGAAATTCTGCTTCCCGGTGCCAATGCCAAGCTCAGAGGCTGAGGTGGAAACATGAGGGAAGCGTGAAAACCCTCAGACTGCATCTGAGGCCCCTGCCCTCCTCCTCCCGTGGTCCAGAGAACCCACACTCTCAAGCCAGGATTCTGCTGGGAAACATGAGGCCGAAGCTCCCTGCCTCTGCTCCCCGAGGATTCGCCGAAATTCACAAAGCAACTTTCCTCACTTCAAAGGAAATCTTCTGTTCCCCTCCTGGTGACAGAGATTAAATAGGTGCCTATCAGCCCAGCACATGTGGGGAGGCTGAGACGTTTCTTCTCATTTTAAGAAGACGGAAACCACAAAAAGATCATATAGCAAAGCATAATGGTAACCAGATTCCTCCTGTGCTGTACTGTGAAGGCCACACTGCAGGCTTGGTCCGAGGGAGGAGTGCAGCAGGGCCAAGCCCAGGGAGGCTGGGTTTGAGCGGCTCAGGGCCCAGTCCCACACTGCTGTTCCTGATGCTAGTGGGTCCTTCGCCAATTTCACCTCCTGATACATCAAGAATCAGAACCTGGGCCGGGGATTTAGCTCCGTGGTCCCACTGCCTGCCTCACAAGAGCAAGGTACTGAGTTCGATCTCTGGTACCAAAAAGAAAAAAAAAAAAAAAAAGAATCAGAACCTGTCCAGACTAGGAAACTCGGGTACAGTTGGCCATTCCTGATTATCATCGCTGGGAAGCACCCAGTCCTGCACGGTGCAGTGGGGCAGCCCCACTAATGCCTACCCTGACTCAAGTGAGACCAGGGTGGGAGCCCGGCTCAGGGTAAAGCATGTGCCTAACACACGCGATGCCCTAGCCTCACTCCTCAGCACACACACCCCCACACACAAATTAAGTTAATTGCATTGTCATAAAAATGTGAAACTCAGTGTCCCAATCGCTAAGCCCATCACCAGGGCTCAGCAGCCCCGGGGGCTAAGGCCCCGCATGCTGGTCAGCAGAAATGCAGAAGGGCTTCTTCCCGCCTGAGGCCGGACTGGGCCATGCCATCAGAACTGTGGTGTAGACAGCCACACCAAATTTATCCTCACCCCTATTTATTCAGCATTAAATGGGGACCACATTTCTTTACTCATTTCCTTCCCAGAATTATTGGGAAGGTGAGCGAATGCACGGCTTGTTTAGAAAAGACAGAACAGTTCCCAAATGGGAGTGTGAGAAGAGCCCAAATCATTCTCTTCACCGAGATGCTCAACCTTGCTTGATTGCCAAGAAAAACAGGAATGCTTTTGTCTAGAGATTTTTTCCCCTGAATTGATAAATTATTGCTCAGGATGAATAACTTTCAGATGAGGATGTTTGCTGGGTACCCTCTTCCCCTTTCTAACTAAAGACTCTGCTGCTGCATGAACAGTAAATCCGTCGGTGCAGTAAAAGAATTTTTCAGCTCACAAATTTTCCTTTTGCCCATTTAAGAAGTTCTCACTTTTATTTTGCAGCTTTTTCTTCTGGAAAAAAAATCAAAGCAGAGCCACAACCCCCATGGAATGTTCTAGAAACTCAGTGTGTGAGCCAGTGAGTCCTGTGAGTTTGTCTGATGTGGTGTCTTCCAGATAAAACAGAAGAATGGTTCCTGTTAAGCCTCCGAGCGGTCTTTGGTGTCAGCTCCGCAGTCAGCTGGGTCATCCTTATCCACTGTAAGTCGTAATTGAATGAAAGCATAAGTCAGTGAGAGGATGGACGCCCGTCAAGAAATGGGCCTAACTGCACCCTTTCTGTCTGGTGGGGCTGCTCAGCCTGGATGCGGTGACCAGAAACTGGGGCAGTGGACCTGATCGACCCCCAGGAAGGCCGGGCACTGCCTTGTCACTGTGTCTCCACGTCAGGTCTGTTGCTGAAAGCCAAGCAGGTGAACGTTTTGAGGAGATGATAGAAGAGAGGGAGACCAGAAATAACAGTGAACCAACAGAACGCAGCCAATGGGTGAGAAATGCTGAAGATGGGAGGGACGCTGACATTTCTCATCAGTGGACAGAAAGGCTTCACTGAGTGCCATTTCGGCAGAAACCTGCTGGAAATGAGAATGCAAGATCGGAGGAAGTGCTCCTGGGGCAGAGGAGGGCGACAAGTGCAAAGGCCCTGGGGCAGATGTGTGCCTTGACTCTTTGATAAACAGCAGCATACTAGAGAAATTGAGGCAGGGGTGAGTGCAGAGAATAAAATAGCAGAGGGAGATGACATCATAGGAGGAGCATGGGATGGGGACTCTTTGGAGCGTTTTGGGCAGAGGAGAGAGAGTCTGACTTTGGTTATGAAAGAATCTCTCTGGGCACTCTGAGAGGTTGAGAGTAGACCAGGAGAGAGGAAAGAAAAGCAAGGATGAGAGCAGGCTATGGTCCCCTAACATCACAGGCGTCCCTTGGGCCCGGCTCTCTACCAGTCCTTCCCAGTGCCTTCCTTCTGACCCCTCTAAACCGTGGCACCGCCTCCGGCTTCGGGTTTCTGTCTCCATGTCCCCAGGAGTGCCTCATGCGCTCGGAGACTGGGCTTCCCTAGGGTAACTGACTCGTTAGAGCTCGGGCGGACTCGAGGTCTGGCACTCGGGCTTGGTCAGAAGAGGCGAACACTGGGGCGTGGCCTGGGAGGCTCCATCTCCCTCCGAGGCTCCTCCCTTCGCCCGTCTTCCTATCTCTCCTCCGCCAGGCCCCTGTGCCAGGCCTTCCTGCCTAGGAGCCAGGTGACCATGGACTGAAAACATGAGCCAGAGTAAACCTGCCCTCCTCTGAGTTGTGACTGAGACATCTGTGTTCTCCTCACCAGGGCCCTCCATACAGCGCAGTCAACCACCACGGCAGATTCAGGCGGCCCTTCCAGCTCCAGCCCGGCCCCGTGACTTAGAGGTTGTCCTTGTTCCAGAAAACCTGGACGATGACCTGGGCCGACTGCTGGATTTTAAAAAACGGATCACGTCTACAGAATCATTTAATAATAATTAAGGGGCAAGCCCTTGTGCATCTGCAACCAGGGAAACCACAAGCACCCACGTGTCCCTTCGCAGTCTACACCCCTGACCGCTGTCCAGCTTTCACTCCACTTCTTATGTAAAGCACCCTGCCCAGCTCTTCCTTGTGGGTCTCCCGCCTGCGCAGCAGGAGCTGAGCGAGGCTGTTTGGGACCATGAGGCAGCCGCACAACTCCGTGCTAGACAGAGGCCCACTGGGGTCCTGGTCTGGCCCCGCTTCCCCGACGGGTTCCAAGAATCCCGCGGGGCAGTCACCGGCCAGGTCGCTGGGA
This sequence comes from Fukomys damarensis, assembly GCF_012274545.1. NCBI lineage: Eukaryota > Metazoa > Chordata > Mammalia > Rodentia > Bathyergidae > Fukomys > Fukomys damarensis. The sequence goes on from NW_022900927.1 coordinate 64,169,261, forward strand.
GCCCCGACACCCGGACACCTGGAACACTCAGGAAACAACCCGCTGTCCAGCGAGGACGGAGCACAAGGACGCTGACCCTTCCGGTCCTTCCGGGGACCCTGCCCCTCTCCTCCCTGAGCCCCCAGCTCAGTTACATCCGGTCCTGTCTTTCTCAACGGATGCTTTCCTTTTACTTCCTCCAGTCGATTTTTGAGAAAATTTCGAGAACCGGAATATCTCAAAATGCCACTACAATACCTGAATTATGTTGAGTCCTTTTACTGGGTCTGCCACTGCCGGCTGTGTACTATGGGCCAACAGAACCCTTGAAGAGGCTGCGGATGAAAAACCTGGGGGCTGAAGATTTAGCTCAGTGGCATTGTGCCTGCCTCACAAGTGCACGGTCACGAGTTCGACTCCCTGTACCAAAACAAAAGTTTGGAGCCCTTATGATATTTGGTGTTTGTATGTGTACTATTTTTTTCTCCCCTAGAAACTAGTAGAATCTTTCCATTTTTGTCTTCAATATTCAGAGGTCTCTTAGGCCGGGGATGTAGCTCAGTGGTGCTGCCGCCTACCCGGCAAGCACAAGGACCCG
>NW_022900927.1:64169847-64188062 GCF_012274545.1 Fukomys damarensis
TAAAAAAAAAAAAAAAAAAAAAAAAAAAAAATCAGAAGCCTCTTCATAGTCCTAAAGCAGATGCTTTTGTGCACCCACTGTGCACAAGGAGGTAACACTTTGTCCTCCTGTCCTGGGAAATTTTCTTACGCCAGCCCTGTGATACTATTTTAACATCTTTCTTGTTTTTATTTCCAACCTTTTGATCAACTTTTGGTAACTTTTTTTTTTCAAATTTATCTTCCAGTGCTCCTATGGAGATTTTTGTTTCTGCTCTCATATTTTTAATTCCTGAAACCTTTGCTCCTCTCCTTATTTTAGGCCATCCATTCCTAATTTTCATTCGTCCCCTTGAGTATCACTCTTAACAAGAGCTGTTTCAACAATTCTCCCGGAAGTCGTGTTTCCTCTGAGTTATGTTCCTCCTGTTTGTCGTGGTGTTTGTGGACCATACTCGAACCCTCCTTACCATCTGGTAATCACCATTGTCTGCTATTAATGAAAATGAGTTAGAATGGGAAAGGCAGTTAGAAAGGACTTCCTCAGGCCGTGTGTTAGGAGACCCCGTTGTCAGCCTCTCTCTGTGCTTCTTCTTGGCTGCAGGTCAGAGTCTGAGAGAGGACTCTGCCACCTCTGGCCTAGAAGGTGAAGATCTCGACAGACTCCATGGTCAAACAGGAGAAGCGACCTGGAGATCTGAGCTCACGGCGGAGCACGGTGCCCACCGTGGCCTCGGTCACTGTGTCTGACACGAGGTCTGTACTTTAAGCCAGTGACCCTCTTCCCAAAATAAGGCTGAGGACGGAGGGGTTGTAAGATAATTCGTCCCACATGCAGTAAAACAAATCCCCAAGTCCCAGTGGCTTGTTGTGATCTTAGAAATAGACTATGGTGAATGTTTAAATTAAAAATTTTAAATTTTATTACAGTAAAAGCACATTGTCATTACTCCCCCTCACGTCAAACACACTCACCCCATTGTTCTTGCCATGGTCTGCAGCAGCTCTGGAGTCCTCTTTCCTCAGTGTCTTTTCGTGCTGCCTTGATACTTTGAACTGATTCAAAATATGTGTGGCGATTTCTGTCCAATGAAGACATTACGCTCTGCCCTCATGCACCTTATTCACCAGACCTGGCACCGTGTGACTTCCGGCTGTTCCCCAAAGTTCCAATGACCCTGAAGGGAAACATTTTGAATCAGTTCAGGACATCGAGGCAGCCAGGACAACACAACTAAGACACTCAGGAAAGAGGACTCCAGAGTTGCTGCAGGAAGGGGCAAGGACAACGGGATAAGTGGGTCCAAAGTGAGAGGGGAGATAGGAGGATTCATGGCAACGTGCCTTTTACTGTAATGTATACATATATATTTTACTATGTATATATTGGTTTTAATTTCACATTCGCAGTGGTCACACCTGTTGGCTGTTCCTACTTAGGAAACAGCCTCCCAGGTGGCTGTGGGGGGCTCCTTCCTTCCTGGTTCCACCGGAAGTCAGAATCGCTCCGTTAATCTCCAACGTGGAGACAGAGGGAGGAGACTGGGTCTGGGATGTGGATGAGCCAACCCTGCTGTGACACAGGTCACTGTGCCATGTCCACCCGCGTAGTCCTGTTTAATCGACCTTCATATCTCATTGGTTGAGCTTCCTACTTGTCTCACCTTTGTCATCATTATGAACACCACACGCATGCGTGCGCGTACACACACACACACACACACATACACACGTCTCTGTAACTAGAATGGAAGCTGTACAAAAGCACTTATCTCCACTGTTACATCCCCAGAAGCTAGAACACTGTCTGACCCTTAGTGGGTGCTGGGAAAAGCAAACTTCTACTTGTAGCTTCTTGAGCTGTGGTCCATGGGCATGGAATACCCACTCTGACCAGCAGACAGAGCCCTGGCAGCCTGCACTAGAGCTCTGACCTTGTATGGAAACACATTTCCTGTTTTGGATTCAGCACGCACCCCTTTGTCCTGTGTGTATGGTATCGGACACTTGGTCGGATCCACTGCAACATCTTCCCCTGTGAAGAGGGAACGGGGTCCCTCCACTGCAGCACAAGAGGGGTGCCACCATTTGTCTTGCATCAGCTGCCAGGAGGAGCCTGCTGGCCAAGGAGGCCCCACTCCCACCCCTGAAGCCACTGAACTTCTGCCCCTGGTAAGTGTCAGCAGAGGGTCTTGCCCAATAGCACATATCCTATCTATTTGGAGTAGATGAACAAAGGAATGTAGGCACTACCTTCCACTGATCTGGGGAAATTTAGAACAGCCCCTTCCACCCCCAAAGAAATCAAAGAGCAGGTTTAACAGGCTGTGAGTGTTTCTGCAGCCTTTGTTCCTTTGGGGCTTGAGCACATTTGTGGGAGCTGGGGCAGGAGCTGGGGCTGGCTCAAAGCAAGGAGGGGAGAGCTCAGGAGACTGCAGGCTACGTGCCTGGCCTCCCCAGATATGGCACCACCTGCTGCTGTCACACAGAGCCTCCCCCTTTGCCGAAGAGACTTGCTTTCTCCCCACCAAGAAAGACCGCAGCTACCTCATCTAGGAGACTCTAGCTTTGCATTTCCTGAGCTTTGCAGAGTTTTTGGTTCTTGCAGCAGATTATGCTGTCCCTCTTACTCTGCTTCACACTGCCAACACCCAGTGAGAGTGGCCAACTCGCTCATCCAGCTTTAATAGGTGCTGTTCCAGTTTCAAAATTAAGAGATCTGTCAGCCCTGGGCAACCCCAAAGACAGTCACCGCACAGCCAGCACAGCACCTGGCACCTGGGAAGCCGCAATGAGTAAGTGTTAGGTGGAGCTGGTTGTGTTCCAACCGTGCGTCCATTCCATTCTAGTGACAGATGGCCAATGTCAGGGCCCATTTTCTGCTGCTGTAACTGAATGCTTGAGGCTGGATAATTTATAAAGAAGTCCCTTTCCCACATTGGCAGATGTGGGGAAAAGTATGTCGTGAGCACTCTCAGTGTGGCCCACATGGTGTGACAGCAGGCAGGTCATCTCCTCCACTTTAGAAAGCCACTGCCCCCCGGGGGAGCTCACCCTCGTCACCTCATCCATCCTAATTATTTCCCTCCAGACACCATCGACACGTACTTCAGGACTGTGTCCCACATGGGGGCTTCTGGGGACACCTTCAGTACAGTGTTTTCTGTTGTGATGGGGAAGGAGGAAATCCTGAGCTATACTAACCCCTGGTGAATAAGGCAAAGGGAGGCCTACACTTCGTGCTGATGGCCACAGCTGATCCCCACGGAATTCAGCAGCCTGGCTCCTGCAGTCTGCATGGGCCACACTGCATCGCCCCAGCCTACAGCAGTGCTTAGATAAGTCGTAGCCCCACTGCAGCTGTGGGGTCAGATGTGGTGTCTTCGCTGGAGTGGAATTGATAGTCTGTAACGTGGTGGGTGACAGCTGCATCCCTCTCAGTCACCGTGAAGGAGACGGGAGCAGCTCTTATTTAAGTGGGATGGTTCGTGTGTGTGTGCCCAGCTCCCCCAACCGCGGCATCGTTAATCACTGTCACAGTGCGGTGCCACCGTCTGGACACTGCAGAGGGCCAGGCAGGTGTGCTGCCTGGGTCCCATCACCCAGACTTCACCCGACGACCAGATGCGGCGAGTGCTCCAAATGCCTTGGCCAGGCACGTGCTCTCCAGAGAGTGGGAAAGAAACCTACAAAACCGTAGGAAGGCTTTGAGGCCTCGAGTGCTCTTAGGCGCCCCGTGACAGCCTCCCAAGGTACAGACCAACTTTCTACCACCAAGGACAAAGTGCACTCGGTTGGCCTTTTGAATTTTAAAGGCAGCATACTTTTGTTGTTGTTGTTGTTGCTGTTGTTGTTGTTGTTTTGTTGAATTATTTTTCTGATCCATTTTTTACCAGGTGAGATGCTGCAGGAAAGGAATCTGCGACCAGGTCAGCCCCCAGAATAAAGACCTCATGAGTGGGCCGCATGATCCCTACATCCCCAGACACTGCAGTTGTTTCACTAGACAAAGGCCATGTGGAGTCACCAGCAAGCCCACTAGCAAAGCTGTGGCACGAGCTATAGGTTCTACAGCGAAGCCTCAACATCTGGGGCAGAAAACCGTACACATGCAAGAGGTATTTCCTAGCACCAACACCAGGCCCTGAGAGAGCAAGAGCCTCCGATCACGGGACAGCAGGGGACCATGGAGTCAAAGCTGATCGTCACAAGCCGGAGCTGTCCAGCCCACCAAGGCCACATGGGTGCAGAGCTCTCCATCGAGGAGGTCATTAAGATTTGAGGCTGGACTGCAGCAGGTCCAGAGGCAGAAGTCCCTGCACATGCACACAAACAGCGGGTCGGGCAGTTTGCCACTGCTGCTCTCTCCCTTCGCTTGCAGCTCACAGCCATGGCCTCATGGAAATTCCTTATGCCTGCTAATACAGGAGAGGACCTGCTCAGCATGTTGGTGCAGTGACCGCAGCCCCCACACTCTAGCTCCTCACGGATGCCCCTGGAAGGTCATGGGGAGAAGTGGGATCGTTCACCCTGGTCATTCATTTTGTGTGTGGAGAGCAGTGGCCCAAGATTACAATATACACAGACTCGGGGGCAGTGCCGATGCATTCACTGACTGGTCCTGAGCCTAGGAAGAGAATAACTGGAAGACGGGGACAAGGAAGTCTGCAGAGGGTGTATTTGATGTACAGTGGGGGTGCACACAATTGTGAGGCTCACTGTGCCCCAAGGGTAGTGCAGAGCTCCCACCATTAAGAGATGCTAATAAACAGGTGGACAAAATAACTCGACCAGGAGATGACAGCCAGGCTTTGCCCTCAGTCATTCAGAAATTATGTAAGAGGTTCTAGTAAGTGCGGCCTCAGAGGCAGAGAAGAAGACATGCAGAGGTTCGGAAGCACAGCACCCTGCTTCCAGTGACGGATCCAGCTATTTCCACCCTGGATGCCAAAGTCGCAGCCAAGAGTGCACCAGGACAGATTCTCAGCGGTCCTGGCCAACCAGTGCTCCCTGCCCCTGCCGATAGTTCTCGGGATGACTGCAGACTGTGTGAGAATGCGATGTCCTAAGATGATGCGGAATGTTCTGGAACAGCCCAGGCTATGTCCTCATCCCTCTCAGAACCATGGAAAGAGCAATCACTCTTTCCGACTGGGGTTGACACATGGCCTAGGTGTGGCGTTGCCTTCCCTACCAGCAGAGCCTCAGATAGCATTGCTATCCAGGGGCTCAGAGGATACCTGACTTCCTGACGTGGGATCCTGCATCGACTTCAGAGGAGGTGTGGCCTTGAGCTCAGAGCCTTGGGATCTACCACGCTGCACATTGCAGGCTCTTCCGGCCTTGTTCACACTGGAGAAACTCAGGAAGCTCCATCAACCAACAGCTGTTATGTGGCGCTGCCCCCTGTGGTTAAATCCGTGGGTCCTAGAGAGGGAGTGGAAGGGAGAATGGTCCTAGGAACCATGCCGGGAATTTGTGCCGCTCATGTCCCTACCACTTTAGGCTCTTTGGATCTGGAAGTTCTGATTCCCAGCTGAAGTCCCATTAAACTCTAAGTGTCTGATAACTTTGGGACCTCTTGTGAGTAGCCCAGTAGGAATGTGCTTCTGATCACAAGGAGGAGACAGGGTTGCGCTACAGAACAGAAGCAGGAGGAATGTGTTCTGTGCTCAGCTGATTCGCTGGGTGAGTCTTTGGTATTCCTGTGCTCAGTTTTGACTGCTAAGAGGAAAGTAATCCTGTCCTGATAAAAGCAAGCCAAGCATGCACTTAAGACCCCCTCAGAGATAAAGATCATCTCACTACCAAGAGGCAGTGAGTGAAAGGAGGGGAATTTGTACTGAGTAGTAGAGAGGGGATCTTATGAGCATCAAGCGTAGCTCTGCCTCTCTCCATCACCTCCCTGGCGGGTATTTCCAAGCTCTGTGTGACCAAACGGAACCTTGGAGAAGCTGTCCTTGGAAGGACAGGCACACTTACTAGGGAATCCATCCATCTTTAGAAATCTGACCTAAGACATAGGGAAAAGATTCCACGATGTGAAAGATTATGCTCTTCTGTTCACAACTACATATTCTCCTTGATAAAGATTTTATACCTTCTTACCTATATTCCTGTGACCTGGCCACAGATCACTCAGGTGTAATTGTCCTCTTTGCTAACTTTGGGTGTGACCAGGTGACATGCACGGCCAATGGTTAGGAACAGATATGCCACTTGCAGCATTGGAGCAGAGAATTGTGCATGTGAGTGTGAGGCTAACTCGGGATTTTACATTTCTATCATTTGTGGTGAGCACCGCATTCTCTACTAGGAATGTCTCCTGCAAGGACTCAGAAGACTCTGGGAGCACCACAGAGTCTTCCTGAACCAGGCAGAGGCATAAACCCCACAGTTTACACACAAATGAATGAGGAAGAAAAATATGTGTATCATTTTGAGCTACTGAGATTGTCAAGGGCTGTTTATTACTACAGCAAGAAGCTGACTGATACACCTGTTCAAATACATTTAAAAATTTTAAATAGATTCCTTTCTTGTGACATTGTTCAAATACCTTGTCAGGCTCAGGTGTGCTGTGACCCTGTAAGACAGGGATCATAAACTCACTGACCAGGAAAATTTCTGTTTTTAAAGAACTTCCGTGAGATTAATGTTTTAAACCATAATGATGTTACATACATCACATCATTACCCAAAATATTTATGGATATATTCACGTGTGACTTGTTCCTTCGTAAAACTCCACATAACCCTTGGGCTCCAGAGGCCCCTGCATGATTCTGTTGCTTTCCTCCTGGGGGAAAAGAAGGAAAGCAGTGGTGCACTCATGAGACTCTGTCCGTGCATTGAATGGCCAAACCTCAGACTCAGCTCGAGGGCAGCCAGCACCATGAGATTCTCGTCCTCCACACCAGCAGTGCTTATAGAGCAGCACAACAAAACAGATGAAGTTGGAGATGTAACTGGAACAACGCATAGAAAAGGAAAAGAGTCAGTAATGAAACTGGTCCAGTTTCAGCAGCCTGGGCCAGGAGCACCGGGTAAAACTTACTTTACCTTGCACTCATCGCTGCAATGAAGTGCTTGTGATTTGCCCGGCATCCAAGAAGATAAAGAGCAATAAACAGCTGCTTTACGTGCACCACAAGGGTGTCGGGGTCGCGTGCTCCGGTGATTCAAGCTGGGCACCGCGTATCAACGGCACACACTGAGCTCTGTCACTTTGGTCTCACTGCCCAAAGCATTGGATCACATCGACAGAAAGGCTCCAACCGCCACGGCAGGTTCAATCAGTAGGCAAATTAGAACGGGAATAGATCCAACATCAGCATCAGCTCCAGAAGAAAGACACTCATTTTTCAATAGCTGATGTCTCCTGCCTCAGGCTTGGGTTGTTCAGATGGCTCAGACACAATGTCTACTCTGTTCTCTGGAAGACATCTCTTTCACTCTGCCTCCGACCCTTGCTTGTCTGGCACCCTGACTCACACTTGAAAGGGCCAGCTGCTTCCTCTCCAGTCTCGCTGTTACCCCACAGCAGACTTTTCATCAGACTGCTGCGAGAGGCTCTTAATTAGTCACCGAACCAACTCACTTGTCATTGACGCTCTCCTCCGCACCTCTCCTGGCATTTCCTGTTGAAAGACCACCAGCAATATCGTGTGCTTCTACCACATGAAGCGGTTGCTAATGTCCCCAGAGGAGACCCGGGACGGACCGAGAATCTTACAAATCCCTGTGTCCCACAGCCCTGTCCCACACTGCCATTCCCTGCTGGGCCTTCTCGGGAAAGTGACTCACCTCCGTGGGTCTTTGCTGCCTTGACACACTCAGACTTTGAGAATGCGTGGAGGGTGCTAGACACCTCGTTCACCACGGTCACTGCTGTCAAGGGCAACTGTTCCAGGCATAATTCCCAGTAAACTCGCCCGATCTCATGCAGCTCTCTCCTATAGCAGCTCACCTTTCCCGGCAGATTGAGCTGCCTGCGGGACACATCTTGTCCAAAGTCAGTTTCTTTCTCTATATCAACTTCACCAGGTGGTAGTGGCCACCATGGACCCTGAATTCTGAACGGTGCCAACGCATCTGGTGTGAAGCGCTGTGATCAATTGGCCCACAACAAGGGAGCTGGGGGTGGTACAGAGGGGGACAGAGGCATCACACATTCAGTCCAGGCACTCGCCCACGAGCTCCCAGACGCATCAGCACTTCCAACACCTGTCTAGACTCGAAGTTTGGTAACTTGCTCTGAAACCACATTTGCATAAAAACTGCCTTGATTTTGCTTAGATTACAAAGTCATTTTCACATAATTTAGAGGGTTGGTGGTGAAAGAACTTTATTCTCTTGCCTCTGTCCTTAGAAGCAGAACTATCAATGCAGCAATGAGGAATCTGTGTCTATTCAACAGTGTGACTTGTCATGAACATTAAATGTTTAGTGAACAAAGGAAACATAGTGACACCTACAACACACGTTTTTTATGAAAATAAAAATGTGCGTACACATGCAATAAATTATTATCACATTCCAATTAGAATGGCTTGATGTCACAAAACCAAAACAACAAACAAAAAATCAAAACCAAAATAAACTCAACAATACCAACTGTGGGTGAGGATGCAAAGCAACAGGACCTCCATTCATTTCTGGCAAGAATTCAAAATGATACAGCAACTTTGGCAGAGTTTGTAAGTTTCTGGTTTTTACTAAAAATTTAAAAATAAAAATTTCGCATATTTATAGTGTATAACATGATGTTTTGCTGTATGCACAAATTGTGGAATGACTAAATCAAGCCAAACAGAGCTTTGCTCTATGACTCAGCAATCACATGTCCAGCAAATTTGCAAATGTTCACCCGTTAAACTCCTGCAAATGAATGTTTACAGGAAATTTAACAATAATAAGCCAAATCTGAAAGCACCTAAGAGAGCCTTTCATGGGTAAACAGGAAAACCAGCCGGTACATCTGTACAATGGAATTTTAATGAACTATAAAAAGGAATGAACTGGGCTTTGGATTTAGCTCAGTGTTGCTGCCACCTGCCTCACAAGTGCAAGGTCCTGAGTTCTATTCTCTGGTACCAAAAACAAAAACAAAAAATAATGAACTATCAAGTCACACAGACTTCGAATCTGAAAGTCATGTGGCAAAGCGAAAGAATCCAGTCTGAAATGACAACACACTGCATGATTCCCTTTACCAAACCTTCTGGAAAAAGCAAAACAATTGTCAGTAAACCAGTAAATGGTTGCCAGTATTTTGAGGTGGAGAAAAAGTTGAATAGGTGAGGGACAAGTTTTTCTCAGGGTGGTGACTCTGTCCTATATGATACTCTAGTAGTAGAGAGGTGGCATTACCCACTTCTTATAGCACATAGGATATTCTTAAGAGGCAAATCTCAATATTTACACACTTAAAAATCATCAGAAGGTTGGGATAGAATGCAGAAAGTGATGCTATAGATAACCTCACTGAAGGAGGTGGGAGCACAGAATCTGACTAAAGTAACAGTGGAATCTACGAGGCCAAAGGCCAAGGGAACTTCATGTGAGGACCGGACCTCCTGGGAAAGTACTTCCCGTGGGGGCCCGGGTTAGCAGTTCTGAAATGACTGTCCATTCCCCAGAATTAGCCATGGCATGAGTGGACAGGAGGTGTGGGACCTGTGCATCTTGCTCTTGGAGCTGGCTGATGGCTGAGCAAAGAGAGCAGCCTTGAATGAGCCATGTGTTCACAGGTGAGAGCTGGACACGGCCACACTGACTCTCACTTACCTTACAGTTGCTGAAGATTATGACCTATAAGAGTGTTTATGGCTATCTATGTACACACCAGTCATCATTAAAATGTATTTTTCTTCACTCTGGCTGAGGGATCAAAGGAGCAATGACACCAACTGCAGAAAGTCAGAGTTTGTTGTTGTTGTTGATGTTACTGTTTTGTTTTAAAGTGATTTTATTGGTAAACTTGAGATATACAAGGTGATCACAAGAACAATACAATGTATTGGAATCTATGGGACACCATGAAAGCAGCCTTATGAGGGGAAATTCACATCAGTGAACACCTGTATTAGGGAAACAGAGCAAGCTCAATCACACATCCTGATGCTGAACCTCAAGCTTCTAGAAAAAGAAGAGCAGGTCAAACCCACAGCTCATACAAGGGAGGAAATCATAAAGATCAGAGCAGAAATTAGTGCAATGGAGACCAAGAGAATGATAAAAAAAAAAATCAATGAAGCCAAGAGTGGGGTTCTTTGTTTCTTTTCTTTTTTTTTTGGTACCAGGGATGGAACTCGGGACCTTGCACTTAAGAGTTGGTTTTTGAAAGGATAAACAAAATTGACAAACCCTTAGCTAACCTTATCAAAAAAAGGAAAGAAAAGGCCCGAAGTCCATGCAATTAGGAATGAAAAGGGTGAAATTACAATGGACCCAGCAGAAATCCAGAGGACCATCAATGCCTACTTCAAGAACCCGTATTCCAATAAGATGGAAAACACAGAAGAAATGGGCAGATTCCTAGATTCCTAGATGAATTACAAAAGTTGAATGAAGATGGCCTAAAAATTCTAAAGAACCCAATTGCAATCAATGGGATTGAAAACATAATCAAAAACTTACCAACTACGAAAAGTCCTGGTCCTGATGGCTTCACTGCTGAATTCTACAAGACATTTGAAGAGGAACCACTGCCACTCCCGTCTAAACTTCAATGAGAAAGTCATGTTGACCCCAGGCCCTCAGTATGATGTGGTGAAAATGGCATACATGGGAACTCTGCAAATCTAAAACTTTCCTAAAATTTTATTGAGAAACAAAGCCAAAAAGTGCATGAATATCGGTAAAGATGACACTTTAAAAATAACACATTCAAAAAGAAACAACAAACCCAGTGCCTGTTTCCGGGGAAGGGAATGAGCAAGAAGAATACAGATGAAAAAGTACAAATTGGTGAAGGAACAACAGGCTTCACCTGAGCCAGATGCTCTTCAGTGAGCTAACGTCTGGGGTACAGCTGGGCTTGCATCACTGCACCCGCATTTGCACCCTACTGACTTACGGTTCCTTGTTTTGAAAGAGTCACTGTGCAGCAACGACTTCCGGTGCCTGCTTTCCACACTGCACCCCAGGGTGAGAAGCTGGACAAATGTTCTGCACCCTTGCAGGCCAAGAACACAGTTTATGAGTGGCAGAGCAGTTTATAACTACACACATAAACATGCAAACTTCATTACTCCTAAATTCCTCTCTTTTAATTTGCAGTCTTTTAATTTGCAGTTCTCTTGCAGTTTTTGTGGCCTTTATGATATTTGGGGGGGCATTGATAAAGGGAAAAAACAACTCATTATTTTTGAATCAGTAAGATCTGGGTTCAAATCCAAAGAAGCAGTTAGAGCTAAGCCAATGCCTTGTGGTTTTTTGTTTGTTGGTTCGTTGATTGGTTGTTTCAGTTTTTTGAGACAGGGTTTCACTATGTAGTCAAGACTGACCTGGAACTCTCCTTGTAGCCCAGACTGGTCTCAAACTCACAGTGATCCTCCTGCTGCAGCCTCCCAAGTGCTGGGATTACAGGCGTGCGCCACCACACCAGGCCTGCCTTACATTTTTGATGTTTCAGCTCCCTTCTAGGTAAAAAACGATGATAGTATTTGCTTCGCACAGAGAACCGCTCTTTTCCCTGAGAGCACTCTCACGTTGCTAGTGTAGACATTGAGAAAACCGACGAAATCCTGGGGAAGGGGGAAAGTTCTGGACACAGCCGCCTGCCGTGCTATTTTCCCCCGTGGTCTCTGGCACTTGGATGTCTCAGGTAAAGACTACCTTCCTGCGGGCGACTTGGGGGCCTGTGTACACGCGCTCTGTGGGTCAGGAGGTGAGGCACTAACCTTGGTTTTGTCACTTGCTGTCTCTATGACCCGGAAACTCACCGCTCTCCTCTGTGCCTCAGTTTCCCTTCCTAGCCAGCCCTACGAGGAGACCCTCTGGAGAAAGCAGGTCAAAGCCGCTCTTTGTGTTTTCAGGAGCAGTCATCCGTGAGTGCGGAGCTGTGCTCCTTCTTGAGACTTGGCCCACACATCCCTGAAAGCTGGTGCGGTCGTTTGTGCCTTTGAGTCTGTGCCCTTGAGTCGGATTATCAGGAACCCAGACGTGTTGTAGAGCCTCCTGAAGCTAAAAGCCTAGCGCCCCGGGTTTCTTCCTGTTACCACATTCCACTCTTTTTATTGGAATGGGAATATTTTTTCCAGCCTACCTCCAAGTAAGTAGAAACAAAATTACAGGTGAAAGTGTCTTCTTCCAAAATGAAATAAAGCGCTTCACTTGAGTCTGAGGGTAAAAAGAGTCCTCAGGACAAAGCCTTCTTTAAGCGTTCGCAGAATAGATCTTTCACAGGTTTAACATAGGGTTCAAGGCTATTTGATTCCAGACATTTCTAGTAAATATCCACCGTGAGCCAGACCCTCTTCTCAGTGTCAGAGATCTCAGGGGAGTGTTTATAGCTGGAAAGGGACTTAAAAGATCAGATTTGTATTTGAGGGAGCGTGCTGTGGGAACGGATTTAGCGGGGAAGGCGGGGAGAAAAGGAGTCAGGGGAACGTGGAGTTTTATTGAAGAAGCCCAGGTAAAATCTGACGGTGGTCTGGATCAGAATGACACTGAGTGGTGTGAGGAAATGGTCCGTTTGGAGAGAGTTTTAGTAGTGGCTTGGTTCAAAGAGATGAATGGTGGGAGTCCGTGTGTCCGTGTGGTATACGGACGGGGCAGCAGGCTGGAACGCACACCGCTGGGCGCCTTCGTGCTGCGGGGAGCTGAGGAGCAGGGGTTTTCCACCCGTCCTCCTCATAACTCTGTGCAGGAGAAAACAAGTAGCCAGGCAAGAAGGTGCACGTCTGCGGTAAGAGGAAAAACATGCTCGGTCCTGATAGGGTTGTGGCTGCCGGTGGAGGGGAGGTGCGGTTCGGGAGTGATCCGCCCAGGGAAGGGGCCGTAGGGAGGCATTAACGGGGTGATCAGCGGACCCAAGCAAAGGCGGAAATAGGCCATGTGTGTGCGTGTACCTGCCCCAGCACAAACTCGCAGCTCAATGTGTGCGGACACCGCACAGCACAGACATTTGGCCTTGAGACTTGCGACTTGAGACTGCACAAGTCAGACCCAGTTGGACATTCTCCTCTAGGACCATCTGCATGGAGCTGTCTTCCTCTGTTTCATCTGTGGCAGAAAGGGATCCCCTTCATCTTGAAGGGAAGCCCCTTCCCCCAAAGGAGCAAGCAAATGCACACCCAGGCACACCCGCAGGAGCTTCCGTTTTTCCCTGACCACTGACTCTGCACTTACCCTCCAAGGGAACCGGGGCTTGGTGCAGTGGCTGAGCTCCGGTTTAGCACGCGTGAGAGGCTGGGCTGGAACTTCAGCCCTACAAGCGATACACACACATATCTGCACACCCGGCCTACATTTAAGCACATTCCTCTTGACTGGACTAATCCCACCAATAGTGTTCTAGAGTACACTCCATAGATATGTCCAGAGCAAGATAGCAAATGACAGAAGCCAGCGACACCTCTTAGGGGAGATTTCACTTTGCTTGGCGTTCTCAGTTCGTGTTCTGTTGCTGTAACAGAACACCAGACACTGGGTAACTTACAAAGGGAGGAAGTTTGCTTCTCTGGTGGTTCTGTAGGCAGGGAAGTTCAGGGTGAGGCAAGGGGCCCATGCTCTGTGTCATAACATGGTGGACACAGCAGGTGCACGCAGAGGAGAGGAGGAGACAAAGGGCTCCAGATGCTTTGTAACCACCTACTGTTCAGGAACTAACCCCTTCCTGTGCGAACCAGTCCAGCCTCAGAAGAAAGACACCAGTCCCCATTCAGGCCCCACCTTCTAGCACCGCCCCTTTGATAACCAGACTTCAACATGAGCTTTAACAGGGCAAATACAGCTGAACCATAGCAGACACCATTGTATGAGGAGCGAGGAACCCACTGGATGTACCGATGGCCTGGAAGATAACCCAACTTCTAGAGAGCTTAACACCAAGGTCGGAACAAGCATGAACTCTGTAATTCTCCAGACTTGGCCTGAGCACCAGCTTTGCCACTGGCCACAACCTGACCTCGTTTCTGCGGGGTGTCTCATCTGCAGCCTGAGAATAACTCCCCCATGAGTGCTGCCGAGATCTCCGGCAACAGGTGGGGAAGGCTGAGACACAAGGAATTGTGAAGTTGTCTCTAGACGAAGCAGCCAGTGAGCTGCAGAGTGTAAATCCGAACCCACGAAACCTGCTCCCTTCCTGCTGCCCATAACCGCTGTGAGCCTGCAATACTGCACAGAGTTTCTCCTCTGGCTCTCTGCTAATGGGAACTCATTGACTTAATTCCCTAAATCTCGGCTGCCTCAAGAGGAAACAGGCTTTTGTTATTATCACTAAGGTGTTATGGGGAGGAGCTGAGGGATCCAGGTGATGGCATCCGCAGCGTACCTGAGCACTGTGGCCCGGGAAGCACCCTATACTCTGTCCTCGGCAACACAGCACCCCTGGTGCTTGTAATTATTTGTTAATGTTCATGATTTCCTTGAACTGCATGTTCCATGAGAATAGACCCTGCCTCTCTCTCATTTCCATGTGGACCGGGCCCCAGTGGAACGTACTGAGGAATGTACTCTGCTTCTAATGATATTTATTGTTGAAGCACAGATTGAATCGCTCTCTCTGGGATCGCTGTGAGGATGAAATGAGATCATGCATGTGGAACAGCTGGCACCGTGATTGCTTGCGAATTCCACGCAGTTAGGATCTGTCCTTTCCTTTCCACCACAGAACACACTGAGACAAACACTTGGGAGTCACGCGGCTCAGAGACTGACAATAAAATAAGATGAGATAAGATAAAAAGGATGCCTGTGTCCTCCGAGGCACACAAAATTCCCAGGCAGAACCCGCGCCCGCGTGACTCGGGCACTCATGCCACCAGGCAGCGCAAGCTGGAATCCCCTGGTGGGCAGCACTTGCCTCGTCCTGGAGAACCAGGCAGGAGTGCACCTGGAAGTCTCAAGGGGGAGAAGGCAAGGCACTCGATGTACTGATCAGTAAAAGGTGCTAATGAGGCCCGCGCCTGGTACAAATGCTGGCAGCCCTCACAGACTGGCATGGCGAGGAGGAGTTTGGCAGAGAGGCTCAAAGCTGCAGCCAAGCCACCCCTAGGGCTGCGTGTGAAAAGGAATGCAGCCACCGAGTACCCTCAGGACGCGCCCAGGATGACATCTGAAAGCTCCGAGCAGAAATAGTTGTTCAGAAACTCAGAATAGAAATATAATGGACAGGACAATAAAAAAAATATTCTTGCTTGAAACCAAGTCCAGGAAACGGGCAGTGGAAAAGCACAAGCTCGACACTCCCCGTCCAGTCTCAATTCCACCACCTGTGACCTGAGGAGTCACCTGACACTTCTAAGCGTCCACTTCTTTGTCTGCAAAACAGGAAATACCCACTTGGCATCAATGGAGGAGCCCAAATAAGCAATCTGTATGTGGTGACTGCAAATAATAGATCACCTGATGTCTCCAGCTCTTCCAGCTCAAGGTAACTGTGGCAATTGGTGACAACAGCGGGGATCAGTGCATTCCCACCTCCATTCCCGAGTGGCTCTGGTGTTGTATGATTGCGTGGTCTGTGTGAGTCACCGTCTACTAATACAGTAGAATCCACCCAGGACTTGTAGCAGGACAAGTGGCGAATAAGACCTCTGAGATGGAGGGGAAGCCGCTCCCTAAACAAATACCAGGGCACTGGTGAGTTGGGGAAGGGGTAGGGAGGAGGGACAGGCATTGACCCAGGAAGCTGGGAGAGGGCAAAGTCTTAAGAAAAGAAGAAAAGATAAGAGGAGAGCGCTGATGGCCAGCACTGGCTCAGAGTGAGGGAGAGGCAAGTGAGAAATTCAGTATCAATCATTTTGGTGATTTTCTATGGGGGTGTATTGACTGAGGCAGCAGCCAATGAAGAGCAGTCAAGAGTGTATCGGCAGAGACAGGAGCCAATGAGAGGCAAGCCAGGTCATGCCTACAGCCCTGAAGGTTCCCAGGAAGTAGAAACTGAAGGAGGGAAGTGAGCCTGTTGTGCCCAAGTTGCGAAGTCCCCAAAGACCACCAAGGAGTCAGGTCCAATGCAATCACAAGAGGAGTTTATTGCAAGCTCGAGCCTGAACCCTCGGATGTCACTGTCACAGCGGCTTCAGACCGAGAGTCCAGATCCATCTTTGAAGCAGGATTATATAGGGTTAGGGAGACTCCTCCTTTTTATAGGTGCTGTTTTTATCTTTTGCTTACTATTGAATATTTGAGGGGTACTGGGAGGGCACTTACTGCAAAATTACTAATGCCTACGTTCACAGCATCAATTCCTCTTTTTAAAGAACATCTGATTAAACAAATTCTATAATTAACAAATTCTATAATTAACTATGTAAGCAGTGGCTAATGCCTGTGTTAGCAGTGGCTACCTATGTAAGCTGTGGCTAGTACCTATGTTGGCTAAATCAGTTCCTCCCTTTAAAGAACACTGATTGTCTTAAGCAGGAAGAATTCATCTTTAGATCATAAAAAGAGGAACAGAAACAGGGTGGAGATGCCCTAAGATAGCTTGCCCTAAAAAGAGGAACAGAAACACAGGGAGACTGTCCTACAGAATGGAATTTTACAGAATGGAATTTTTGCAGCTCTGTTCTGGGCAAGGGGCACAGAGGGAGCCCACCTCGACCTGAAAACTTGGTCCTTACAAGCCTAGACGGGAAATGGGGCTGGCAGAGCACCCATGGAATAGAAGGTCTGGATCCGGGGTCTCTACCTACCCTCTGTCCTGTGAGTGGGAGCAGTGAGCACCAGCTCTTGTGAAACCAAACCAGAGAACTTCTAGACTACCCTTCCAACCCTTGGAATAATTTTCAGGTCTCAAAGAACCTAAAAAGTATTATGTCTACAATCCCTGGTACATTTGCATAAGTAGTAACTTATAGATATCAGAGTCAAACAATAATTTGTTGTCAACACTCTTTGGAGACAGAATATTTTCTGTGACTCTGTTTTGTTGCTGTTGCTTTTTTTTCCATTTTTGTTTGACCTACCTGTTTGTCTTAGTTACTTTTCTCTAGTTGCTGAGACAAAAATATCCAACACCCAAAGATAAAGAAGGAAAGGTTTATTTAGCTCGCAGTTTGTAGAGGTTTCAGTCCATAATCAACTGGCTCCAAAGCAGGATGGCGTGGCAGGCAGGCAGGCACTGCAGAAGAGAAATAGTTCATGGTGGGCAGAAGGCACCAAAGCAACAAGAGACAACCACAGCTCTTTCTATCCCTTATATTTTATCCAGGCTACTTAGGGCAAGTAACACTCACACCCTTAATCCTAGTGCCCTTGACCCTAGCGTTACACCATGAATAGTTCCAGTGTCACACACTCTAGATCCAGCCACCTCTGAAAAAGCCCCACCTATGACTGCATAAGACTTTGGGGGACATCTGGACATCAGTCATAATACCATTAATCTTTTTCTTTTATTCCTTCCTCTCCATAAAGAATATCAGTTCTAATGCAGGCCAGTAGAACAGTTATTTAGACATTTTAATCTCTCCTCCTTTTTAACTTTTTATTTAAATTTTTAATTCAAGCAATACTAAAATTGTTAAATTTCTACTATGTAAGATATTAATAGTGTGTGCTATATGACATATACCAAAGTAGGGATTTAATTTTCCTCATTTAAAACTAAAAATTGTATTTTAGCCAAACTTTATTGAATTACACTTACATTTTTGGCATTAGTTTTTCCTTTCCATTGATTTTTAAAACTCATAAGGAAATCACAGTACATTTCTGTTAAACATTGGCCTCAAGACAAAACAAAATTTAATTTTTCTAAAAGTAGACTTGATATATTTAATTTAAATAAAAGTTGTAAATTACATTTTTGGGTGCTACATACGTAGAGCATAAAATGTACTGATACTGTTGAATACTTGAAATGCTGAAATGTTGATGCTGAAATCATTAACCAAAGCAAAAAAAAAAAAGTGTAGCCTACAGTAGTTTACAGAAGACTTTAGAAAAAAAGTTTCTTACTGACATAATCAGGCTTAACGGTACACTTGTAGTTTCAAAAATAATACGAATGTGTTGGTTTCTTGTTTCTTTCTTTCTTTCTTTCTTTTTTTTTTTTTTTTTTTT
>NW_022900927.1:64188457-64192366 GCF_012274545.1 Fukomys damarensis
TTTTTTTTTTTTTTTTTTTTTTTTTTTTTTTGGTACTGGGGATTGAACTCAGGTCCTTGCTCTTGCGAGGCAGGCCACTGAACCGCTGAGCTAAATCCCCGGCCTGGTTTCTTGATTTCCTAAAGGCATGTGTGTGTGCAATAAAAATGTGATTTATTAAACATAAAATAAAACCTACCTTTTACAGATGTATTCTATGTTTTTTCCCTCTCTTTCTCACTCCTTTGTTTTCCAGCACCGATACTTAATTCTTGGTCAAACCGAGATAAACAGGGTTTTTCATTTTAATTTTTACTTTATTGGAACATCTTTGCAGTACATGGTGCGTGCATTAACCTTAGGGGTGGGTATGTGTACATCACATAGCTTGTTTCTTTTTTAAAAACCTTTCCCTTTCTGCACCTCTTCCCTCCCTTGATTTGTAGTTTAAAGCCTAAATCCCCTCTGCCCATTTTCATTTTTGTTATTGTTATTTTCAGCTCCTGCGTGTGACACAATATTTGCAATGTTCATGGTGCGTATTCGGTACCTGTACACACATATCTTAAATCTTTCTTCCCCTGCTTCTCTCCCTGTCCCTTTTCTGTTGGCCTCCTGGACCTTTTCCCATTTCAGAGAGTTTGATTCCCTTGTTTCCTTCTACTCATCTTTTATTTTGCTGTCTGTACTTTGCCTTACTCAAATGTGAGCTACCGCTTGATATTTAAGCTTGTGTGTCTGATTTATTTCACTCAACATTATATTTTCAAGGGGCATCCATTTTCCTACAATATCTCAAGTTTATCCTTCTTTACAGCTGAGTCATGTTGCATTATGTAGAGATTTTTATTTCCCACTGAAGTGAGACCATTTCCCCTCTTGCATCTGAGGGGTGTTAGAGGAGTGTCGGGTCACAGGTTAGGGAAGTGAACCCCACAGCAAAAGCCCTTACATGAGATTGTTCTACATGGAGCACGGAGCCTACCAGGTGTGATCAGTAACCCTCATCCCGAGTGGACCATCCGACTGCACCTCACTGAATTCTTCCTCTTCTCTCAAAGTCAAGCTCTCAGGGAAAGCAGAAGATTGAGAAAAAGGATTAATTGTGCTGTCATTTACGTGCATCAAGAAGGAAGGGAAGCAGCCCTGCAGATTCTAAGCAGTTTACCGAAGACTTCAGACTCCCCTGTTCTCCCGAGACCAAGCTGTGGTGGAACCGTGTCAGGATTTCCTTTTGCAACATGAGTTTTTCCAAGGATTTTGTCATTGAAGTCAAAACGTTCTTTCTGAGGCCTTGCAGAGATTGGCTCCTGGTCCCTGTGATGACAGATGTCCTCTAGAGGCCACAACAGACCTTCAAAGTTCTCAACAAATCTTGTGCAGTTTTCTTCAAAGCTGCCCTGCCCCTCACGTCTTTGCTGGAACACCTGCTGAGGACTCTTCTTCACCCGCGTCACATAACTTATTTATGCAGCAGGGGGCTTTTACGTGACCTTTGTTCAGCTTTCATGATTTGTAGGCACTCTCAGGTAAACAAGCCTTGGTACTGGAGCGTTTCTGGAGCATCATCAAGGTCCTCCCAGGTTGCTGGCATCAGGAACTTTCAGATCAAAGCAGTGCATCACAGCCACAGCCGGCTGTTTTGGGGAAAGGTTAAATCTGTCCCGGGGTCAAACAGCAGCGAGCCACTATCACTGCCCACACCAGTACATCTCCTCCACGACAGGTTTTGTTTCTACACAAAAAGACAAACTATAAACAAAGATGGCATTTATTTGCTTCTGGCAAATTTTTCTGTAGAAGAAAAGTCTGTCTTCAGTTCCACCGCCACGGAACCAGTCTCACAAACACCGTACAAGGACACTCACTGGTGAAATCTGTTGACTCAACAGACAGGATGGAGGGTTGTTGTCCTCAGTCTGTTACACCTCTGCCTCACCCACGCTGTCTCACTGAGAAGCTGACTCACCCTACGGCTCGAAAGCAGTACCTCCAGCCTCTCCTTTCTGGCCGTGGCCCCTTCACTCGTTGACGCTGGAGCGTGTACTAAGGTGGGCTGGGGCAGAGTTTAAAGGGGGCATGAATGCAAAACACTGTGTGTTCGTTTAGGTAGCACACATCACCCTACAGCTGCCAGGGAGCTAGGCAAGAAGGCCAAGAGCACCTGAAGACGCACGCATAGACCAGAGCGCTGCCTCCTCGCCTGCTGATAGGAAGTCAAGGCACCAGCAACGGTGGGAGGTCGGGAGGGCAGTGGTCCTAATACTCAGGAGAAACACAGTGAAACAGCCGAGGGGACAGGCACAGGAGACAGACAAAGGACTGCTTGGCTTCATGGAGCGATGCTTTAAAATCACGGACACATACCCAACCTACCATTTTTAAAAGTTAAATTAAATACGAGCATAGTGGTAAAGAGAAAAGGACCGATTGTAAGGTGTTATTTGTAGCTTGGAAAGACAAATTCAATATTACAAGGCAGTTTCTCATTTGCAAAGGGAAAGGGAAAACCATTATTTTGATGACAAAAATTCCCCAAGGCGAAAACAGTGTGAACTGGGTATACATCCGGCCTTTGCCTCTGCAGTCTCCAGTGCGGTGCTGTCCTCGGCACACGAATGGGTGGCTGATGCCTGGGGACCCAGGGGTCCTGAGATGGTGGCCGGTCACGGGGAAGACTCCTCAGCCTCGTCCTCCTACTTCTCGGGTGAGACAGCAGAGCCTAAGGCTGCAGAGCTCGCCGGCAACAGGCAGTGAAACGGATCGCGTTTCCGTCATGCTGTGTTCGATAAAGATCCGAGAGGGCTCAGTCCAGGCGGAGAGCTGACCGGGGAGGGCCTTCATGGTGGACAGGCAGACATAAGGCAGGTGGTCTCCTGTGTCCCACGGGCTCCTCAAATTTATCAAACCTGGAGTAGCGGTCACGGGAAGCCCAACTCATAGCCGTGGGTCGGAAGTAGGTAACCTGCTACTTGTGCCTGGAATCAGAAATGGAGGCAGCTCGTGGGGCCAAGCCCTCACCCTCTGGGGTCTGAGTCTGCCTCCGAGAAGATGGCATCGACATCAAGCTGCATTGCAAGGACCCAGCCAGTGCCCACTGGACGGTGCACGGGGGACAAACCTCCTGGACACTCGGCCCCGGAGACGCGGAAGGGTTCTTCTGAAAGGCTCTGGGTGGATAAGAACATGTGGCATTTGCTTCGGTGCTTTTTTGTCTTTCCTGTCTCCCAGAAATGGAAAATCCTACTCGTTGAGTCACATAAGAGATAAGACTTTGTGAGTTCCAGAAGGTCAGGTTCCACATCTACTTTTTTCATCAATTAAATCTGTACTTTATGAACTACTAAATGAAAGAAAAACTGAACAGAAGAATTCACAATAGAAGGCCAGGTTGGTGCTACACACCTGTAATCCCGACACTCAGGTAAGCTGAGGCAGCAGGATCGAAAGCTCAAGCCCAGCCTGGACATCTCAACAACTAAGTAAAATCTTTTCTCAAAATAAGAAATTAAAAAGAGCTGGAGATGTAGCTCAGTGCAAAGGTCCTGGGGTCAATGCCCAGTCCCACAAACAACAACCAAAAGAGCACAAAGTGTTTGTGCCTCCATCCCAGGGAGTTCTGCAGCCTCGGTAAGCAAATCACTCCCAAAGTTCCTTAGGTTCAGGTGGGGACCCGATGCTGGTCAATGTGCTACGGGGTCAGTGGGCTTCTGTAGCAGGAAACCCCACGTGGGGACCAGAGGGGATCAACAGCCCGGTCCGGCTGGCGGCAGCTGAGGGCCTGGGCAAGGACGAGTCAAAGTCATTCTGCATCTTCGAGGGGGCCTAAGAGTTTGAGGGGTGTGAAGGGAGTGGAAGGAAAGAGCAGGGGAGGAGCCAGGCCCTGACGTGTGCGAAAGGGGGTCGGACACCGTGGGGATGGGGTGGGGT
>NW_022900927.1:64192450-64287796 GCF_012274545.1 Fukomys damarensis
ATGGCCCCGCGCCTGGGGGGACGGGCGGCCTGTGGCCGGCTCTGCGAGCTCCCTGGAGCTGAGCCAGAGGCTGCTCCCGGCCTGGTGCTGGGGGCTGGGAGCAGAGAGAGACAGAAAGTGCCCGACCTTGACCCCGACGGGGCACCTGGCCAGGGAGGGTGTGAGCAGCGTGACAGCGCTCAGGGCTGAAGCCTCCCGGTGTGCCCAGCTCGGTGCATCCCAAGGGCGCCCAGGGCATGCTAGAAGGAGAGGCTGCACCCTGGGAGAAGCCAGTGGCACCCCGCCCCCCGCGAAGAGGACCATCTGCCTTCGGCCTGGGCAGGAGCCGTGGGCACCTGGGCTCGCCTTGAGCCAGCCGCATGACCGCCTGGCAGGACAGGAAGTGATGGGCAGCAGCAAGGGCCATTTCGACAAGTGCGGAGTGACACGGGTCAGGCCACGTGGGCCGATGCCCAAACGTGGTCACCGAGCAGCACTTGGTGGCATGAAGTCAGAAGACATCAGGTCGATGCCCCCCGAAGTCCTGTCCACCCAGCCCGGGACCTCATCTCTCACGAAGCGCCGCTGGTCAGTGCCCGGGACCGAGACACGGCACGCTGCGCGCCCAGCGTTGTTTTCTCTCGCCCACGCCCTTGACCCTGGAATCCCTTCCCCTGTCTCCGTGCAGCCGCTCTCTCTCGGACCCACCTTTCTCTCCAGGCAAGCGCCTTCTTCCCCTTGCAGTGACGGCTTCATCTATCCACCCCTCAGCACAGGAAAGGTCTCTGTGCCACTCAGTTCCCGCTCTCTCTTTCTCCGCACTTGGTCCCCAAGACTATGGTGACCCCAGTTCTGACGCCCTCTTCCTGTCTGACCACGTCCTCTGGAGGTCACCCCTGCGGTCGGTCACCCCCTCCACTCTGGCCATTGTGTGTCCCTAAGGTAATAAAGTCTTCTCCCACCCTGGGCACCTTCTTGGAAAATAGGGTCTCTGCCGATGGCCCAGTGAGGACGCAGTCGTGAGGGTCCCGATCGACACCACTGCACCCTGTGAGAAAGGTCCGCGTGGGCGCAGGCAGCCCAGGTGAGCAGGCAGGAGCGGATGGGGTCATTGCCACAAGCTAGAGAACGGCAACGGCCACCACAAGCCGGCAGAAGCAGGGAGCGGCGTGGGACGGTCCTCGCAGCCTCGCAGCCCTCAGGGCAGCCTTCGCAGAGTGACCGGCTCCTAAGCTCAAAGCGTGCGTCTGGCCACACCCCTCTCAAACCCCACCACAGGGCTGTTTAGTGGGCACTACGGGGGCTGCAAGCACCAACTTTGTCTCTAATCCTCCCTGCCTTTGGAGGAGACAGTACTATTCCTCATTTTGCAGCTAGAGAAAGGGTCTTCTAAATGGCTGCCACTGACCCAAGCTCACTGAGGTCGTTGCAGAAACACCAAGTTTTATTTTTGGTCTCTCCGATTCTCAGTGAAGCTGGTAAACATGCCCAGCAAGCTTCCTGTGCAAAGGCCAGACAGTAAAACCAGTAGCTACCTTGGGCTCTGTTGGGCCGCAGTTTGGGCAGATGTGGATCCTGCTGTGGTGGTGCAGAAACAGCCTGAGGCAGAACTCCAGATCTTTATCCAAAGCAGGCTGCAGGTCAGGTCGTGGTGCCCCTCTGGTCAGTTCCCAGCTTTGCCTGCAGCCTTGTCTGGAGATCTAAGCCACGGTCCGGGCTGTGATAGACACCGACACTCACAGTGAGTTCACTCTATGTTAGGACCTGCCGTGTGTCCATTTATAGACATTCCCATGACTGTTATCCATGTTTCAGAGGTCGCCACCCTGCCAAGGTCACAGGAACAGTGGCAGCACCAGGATCCCAAGTGGTGCGGTCAGAAAGTCCAAAGCTGTGATCTGAACCACTGGCCACAGGACCTTTGCACTTCCCTGACTGTATATCCCACTGTGTTCCTTCTAGCCCCGGTCTGCTTCCTCCCCCAGCATCCCATATTTCTTCAGCAACTGCCTGTTCTGGGACCCACAATGCCCACAGCCAAAGCCCTGCATCTCAGCATCCTAAGCTGTCAGTGGGGAGGGGAAGGAGGGGAGCGCAGTCCTGACCAGGAAAGTCAGCAGGCTACTGGGGCAGCCAGGAAGCTTCTGTGGCTCTCACGTAAATGGGCGAGGCTTCTCCTTGCTTGCTTCCTCCTCCTCTTTCTCCCCTTGTTCTTTTCCCCCTTCCTCTTCTCCCTCCTCTTTCAACTCCTCTTCCTTTTCCTTTCCTTTTTCCTCCTCCTCTTCTTTCTCTTCCTCCTCCTCTGTCTCCTTCTCCTCCTTTCTGTTTAGAATGTGGAATAAAGCAGCCATCTGGCCACCTTTGTGCAACCACGAGGACAAGAAGCCCTCACCAGACCTGGGAGGGAAAAGAGGCGCCCAGGTCGGCGGGGCAGGAGCCTCCACGACTGCGCGCGGCCCTGCCTCCGACTGCCGGGGAAGGGAGGAATCGTCCCCTGGCGCGGTCAGCCGCTTCTCTGATGCAGCTGGACTTAAATAGTCCTAGCCGAAAGCCTCGATCAGCAGCAGGTCCCGGTCTGCTGATCGGGTTCCTAGAGCTCCGGGGCTCGGTGCGCAGTAAGGGAACCACAGAGTCTGCGCACGAGCTGACAACAGAAGGCGGCAGCTGCTGTAGGAAAATGAAGTCTCCGCGGCTGCCACTCACTCTCCCAGCACCTCCTGTGCCCTCCGTCCTCCAGCAGTGGCCAGGGCGTGGGGCTGCAACTCCCACGTCACAGGTGAGAAACGGGACCCGCATGCCCAGAGTCCCAGCCTGTCCCGAGGGCTAGGATTGGAGGCCGGGCCCCGTGTTGTCCTAGTCTGTGCTCCTGCTTAGACAGCGCTGCTGTCGCAATCAGCCACCCGCTGGGCGCTTGGACCTGGGATGAAGTAGACGGGAGGGATCGGGCTTGGACACAGCTTGAGCTCCGTGGGCTGGACAGCCCTTTCCTCCGTGTCCTGGCTTCCTGTTCCACCTTCCTTCCTGCCCGTGCCTGTGTTAAGTGTGCCGTGCATATATTAGGTGGTTAGCAGACGCCAGCAAGGCTTGAAAATGTCCCCCAGCAGCCTTGCCATCCTCACCCCCAAACCCCTTAGCAGAGCCCCAGGTGAGGTGCGGGGTGAGCAGCGCGGGGCCGGCCGGGAGGGGCCTTTCACCTTGGGGAGCCCGCTCGCCCTCCGCCGCTGCCGCTCTTGCGAAGCCCCTCAGAGCAGACGCCCGGGGTCTCTCGGCTCTTTCACACCGAAGCCCAGTAACCCAATCGTTGCCGCTCGGGGCTGAGGAGCGCCCCTTGGAGCCAAGAGGCGCCCCCGTAATCCCACACAGGTGTCAGACAAAGCCCCGCGGGCAGGTGGAGAGCACAGCGCTGTGGCTCCGGGCCAGGCCCGCCCGCCTCACCCTGGGGAACAGCCCGGGAGGCTGAGGCGCTAATCCGCCCGCTGCGGTCTCGCCTCTGCCTGGGCTCACAGGCAGGCACAGAAGGAGGGTCCCCATGGCGCAGTCCCTCCGGCTCTGGGAGGGCGGCGGGGCCCTGGGCGTCGGAGGCTGGCAGGACTGGGCCAGTGCCCTGGTGAGCGTCAGATCCTAGGCCCGTTCACCGTGTGACGCGAAGTACACTGCTCAGCCAGCCTCTCCGATGCTGATGCTGCCTTCTCATCCGCAAAGTGGGAGAAATAGCAGTCCCCCCAGGCGGGGCGCGTACTGAAGAAGGTAATCCCAGCGTGGTGCTCAGTGAGTACCAGCCGTGAGGATGACATCAGCGTCCGGGATCCGCACACGGCGCGACACGTGCTGGGATCCGTGTCTGGTGAGGCAGCATCGCTCCATCACCCGGTGCCTGAGGGGAGAGACAACCTGTGCGTGGATTCCAGAAGAAGTGTTTCCCAGTTGGCGATGAATATCCCAAGTTTCCAACCTGGGCCTGCCAAGGCAGCTGACTCACCACGCTGCAAATCTAAGAAGGCAGAAGGTGTGGGGCCGGAGAAGGACGACGGGGTGGGGGGACCTGAGGACATCCCGGGTTCTGTCCTCTTTTATCTCCCCCTCAGCCCATGTGCTGCCGTCGTCGCCAAGGACACCACCGGCCCGTGAGCCCAGCTCTGTCCCGGAGTGCACGACCTCAGCGTGGTCACAGTGGAGGCTTCGGGAGAGCCAGCTGGAGGGAGGGTAACACGTCCCGCCAGCTTGAGCCCCCATGGTAACCGCACGACTGTCCCGCCATTGGCGACTTGTGCCACGCGTGGCAGAAGTGGTACCGTCCCGCACGGGACAGGCAGGCAGGCACCCGGGGCTTCAAGCTGTCCGGCGGTGAGAGTACGAAACACGGCCCCATTGTGAACATGTAAAACAGAGGCTGGGACAAGCGACGGAAGAGCAAAGAGCGAATCAGAGGACGCAGCGATGCTCCTGCCGTGGCTCTCATGCCGATCCGGCTGCACAGGCTCTAGGGCTCCGGCCCCTCCAGGGCCATCTCAGGGGTGCTGCAGAACAGATCCTCCCCGCTCCTCACTCCTGCTCCATTCTGTCTGACACCCCAAAGCCACCTCTAGACCCCTGTCCACCAACGGCCGTGTTCCTGAGGACTGGAGAACGTGTGCTACCTACACACTAAACACCCGCCTTTTACAGCTGTCCCGCTCCCCGAATCAAACCTCGGCTCTACTCTTTCTTTAAGTGAATCCTAACCCAGAAGGTTCTGGGGTTTTCCTTGTAACCCACCCCTCCGTCCCTCCCTGTGCTTCTGCATTAGTTCCTCTACTGACCATAGCAATTGCACACAACAGATTATATCCTCCCCTCCGCTCCCCTGCCCTCCTTGGACCAGATCAAGAGGATTCAACTGCAGCCCTCCAATGCCAGCCCCTTCCTCTCGTAAGATCGCAAGCCGTCCTGAGAGTTCTCTGTTCCTAAAGGACCACCGCTCCTGGGCTCAAAGTCTCAGCCTCCTCCAGTTACCAGGCTCCCACCACCCCAGAGCCCAACTCAGAGGACCAGCTTTATTGAGTAGAGGAGTGACAGAAAAGACACTCGATTGTCACTTCCATGTCCATCACTGTCTTTATTCCTGCTTCCTCATCCCCTCCCACATGCTGTTAATGTCCACCGTGGCCATCAAAGTCACTACCATGTCTCAGAGTTGGCCTTCAAGAAATCACCAGAGTGGCCAGGATTCTTAGGGTTGCAAGTGACAAATATTCAAGTCAAGTTGAATAGGCACAGGGTGGATGTATTAGGTCACGTAGCTAAAGAAATTCAAGGTAGTGAGGATTCAGGACTCTCAGTGTCTCTCTCCCTCTTGCTCTCTTCTGCTCTTGTGTTAGCTGTGTTCCCAGAATCTCATAGTAGACAGATTGGTCAGTGGGCCTCTCGGCTCCAAACTGATATCTGTGCACAACAGGAAGAGGGAGAATGTAGACACTCGGTACCCATGGGAACTGAATCCGGGACGCTGCATGGCTGCTAAAACTGTAGAGACTTGAGCCCTTCATATAAAATGCTATAGTATTTTCGTATAGACATGCTTATCCTCCCGTGTACTTTATCATTTCTGTAATTATAATACCTAATACAATGTAAATGTTATGCAAATTGTTAGACTGCTATTTAGAGAAAAAGTCTATACATGTTCAGGAAAGATGGAATGTTTTTCAAATGCTTTTTATCTGTGCTTGTTGAATTCACAGGCACATGGGGCCACCTGTATGAGCTTTTCCTCCCACACCGCAGAGCAAAGCAAGGCTCTGGTTGGCTCTGTTTGTACCACATGCTTACCTATAACCGGCCTCTGTGATCAGAGGGACCCTGACTTCAGGCCGTGGCCATGCATGGGGACGGGAGAGTCTTTGTTTCGAGGAAACCAAATGGTTAGTTTCCACAAAGGGAGAGAGGATTCTCTCATCAAAATGAAGGGAACAAAAGCAACATATTCCTAAATAGACTTGATGCTAAGATCTCACATTCCTCTTAGCTCCTTCGGGTTTCCTCTGGAACTGGACTAGGAGAGATTTGCCAGGTCGTCGGTGGACCTTGGAGTTAAGAGCCAGACCTGGAAGGCTGTGAAAGTCTTGGACCAGTCCCCTGGTACCTGGGTATCCAGTCTTCGGTCACCAGGAGTTTGGCCTAGAACATCATCCTTAGCCCTGGCCTCTGGTCTCACCAAGCCCTCACAATTGCCATATGGTCCACCTCAGCATGGGATGTCAGAGACACACCTCCATGATTCCTTTCTTGAGTTAGCCCAGATAGGAACAGTTAGCAGCCAATATTCCCTCTGATGGTTTTCTACTAAAAGGTCTGGTCATCTATGTTAAAGGATGTGCATCATCTCTTAGAACCAATAAAACTGATTTCCTTTTCCAAGAAATGTATGCACACACAAACACTCCACACAGCTGTACAACTTCTCTGAGTTGGTCGCCATGTACAGAAGTTGTTTCTATTGAATAAGATAACATCAAATCTCTTTCTTCTCTAAAAACTTACATCTTTATGATTCTGTTAGAAGAGTTTTACATTCCTTTCCTCAGTCATACATTTATGGGGAGACTGATCTGATCATGAATGATAGATGAATATGTCAATCTAGCAAATGCCACTTTTAGGGAATCAAGAGTGTGCTGTCTCCACTTCTTACCCACTAGAGCAGCTATAACTGAAAAGATAGATCCTCCCAAGCCTCGGGAGGACTGGAACCCACATGCCCTGCTGGCGACTTCAAAGCAGTGTAGCCCCTTTGGAAAACAGTCTGGCAGTTCCTCAAAATGCCACACCCAGAAGTCCTGTGAATCCCTGCAGTGTGACAGAAGTGCACAGAGATTTGAGCTGGGTGTTCAGAGCAGCATTATTCGCTACAGCCAGACGACCTCCTGCTGATGGGCAGATACAAGAATGTGGTGATCCACAAGATGGAATATTACTGGGGCATGAAAACGATGGAAGTACAGATACACACTGTCACCCATTTTCAGTGTCTTTGAAAACATTGTGTCGACTGAGAGAAACCAGCCAACAAAGGTCACATCTGTGAACCGTGCAGAATAGGAAAATCTATCGCAAGCAGATTAAGGGTTTCCAGGGGCTTATGGGGAAGGGTAAATGACACTGGAATCGGGGGGTAGAAGGGCGGTGTGACAAACACGCCCTGACGTGCTTTGTGTTGGTGGCTGCACAAAACATCTGTCTGTGAGTGTAGTAAGAACCACTCATCTTTACACTTTCAAGGGTGAGTTGTGTACAATGTGAATTACAGCTAGAGAAAGCCATTTTAAAGCAAAGTACTATGCTGGAGATGAGGTTGGCAAACAAATTAATATTACATTTAATCACCCTTCCAGTAAAGCAACTGCTCTGTGATTGTCCCAGAAGAACCAAGTCCACACCATTTCTCCATGTGTTCATTTCCTGCAAAGCTGGCTCCCTGAATGTACCCTGCCTACTCCAGGGAGGGAACACAGGACCAGGCTGAGTCAGTCAGCACACTGCTCCCTTGGCAATGTGATTGGTTCAGAGATAAGCACGTGACAGCCTTGCTGGAGGTTATTGGCTGCGAGACAGACACCGCTGGAATAGACCAGTCAGAGTTACTAAGACCCAACTCCAGCTGAGCTGCTGGGGTATTGAGCAGTTTTCTCCAGTGGCTGGGAATCTGATGACTGGGTAGTGGGAACAGTTAACAGGTCCTCGCAAGAAGCAGCAGCCTGAGAGTGAAGGAAACACAGAATTAAGTAGACGTGAGGTAGAGAAGCGTACCTCTGGCTGCTTATCTTCGGAGCCCTGGTTCCTGCCACACTTGACAATTACCTCTCTCCTCCCGCCTGTTTCCAGTTCCCTCTTCTCCATAAACCAAAATGGATGGATTTTCTGCCTTGTAGAAAAAAAAAATCCTATGTGAAAGAAATACAGAATGGCTTTTCAGAGCACTGGCTCGAGAAATGTGAGGGTGCATTTGCCATTTATTGAAAGAGTGCCCAGCTGACTAAGCTGACTGTCAATGTCTCCCCTTGGTATGAGTCCGGAGTTTGGAGGGGGAATGTTGGCACTCGTGCCACAGAACTGAGGAAGTAAGTCCAAATCATTGTGGCATTAAATATCCTGCCGTTAGGACCACAGATTGTTGATAATTGATCATAGCCCTTTCCCTGCTCCCAGAGGAGAAAACAGGTTTAGAAATATAGCCAGCTCTCATTTCCAAGAAAGATACAGTTGGCCAATCTTTTCCCAGGATACTGGGGAAGCCAGCATGGCAGGATCCCATCTTGTCTGCAGAGTAGCAGGATTGGGAGTTCTGATGTTCTAATCAGCTTCCAAATAACCAACCCAGCCTTGAATCAAAATCAGGAGACTTGCATGGGCTGCTAAAAGTCAGTTAAATTTCTGCTGAGTATTTAGATGCACTTTGAGGATTAATGAATTCCCTTGATACGAGGGTGAGCTTTATTAACACATATGAATGTACTCCCCTTAGGAGAACATGTACATTAAGCTAAATACCTGAAGCATGCACCATATTGCAAAACCCAAAGTCTCCAAATGAACAATTGAGATAAAGCACCCCAAAGACCTTCTTCGAAGTAAGAAGTGTTTGGTCCCATTCAGCGTTGGATTCAGGATCTGACTCACACTGGGGACTTGAGAGATCTGAGCCGAATTTGTCTAACTGCACACCCACAGCCTCTTCACCACCAGTAACTCTTGCCTAGCCCAGTTTCGAGAATAAATCAAGAGGCCAAAAACTATTTATTCCCCTCTAGAAGAAACCTCTAACATTGGAAGGTCTATTCCCTGGCATTCAGGCTCACCTTAGATTATTACCCTTCAGAATATCAAATCCAAATGATAAAAAGAATTAAAGACCTAAGGTGACCGAATGGCCCTAGGATGGTAGAACCCAAGCCAGATCCATCCTTGGAACCAGGGAGAGTCTCTGTTTCAGTAAGGTCACGTGGCAGGGGAACTGGGAGTGCAGTAAGCAGAGGAAGTGGGGGTGATGGGAGCCCCATTGTACACACTCAGCAACTGGAAGGCAGACAGGTCACACCGCTCTCTCCAAGCCCCTCATTGAGTTATGTGGAAGGAGGAGAAAGTGGACCTCCAGCCAGTGTGGAAGAGCCCCGCTCTCTCCGCGGCACGGTTCTCTCCCCCAGTCCAGAGGGCACAGATGCCATCCTGTCTGTCCTACTTCTAAGGTTTCAAGAGGCAAAGACAGAAACCCTCCACGGATACGTGGGGGATGCCGGGTACCTGCCTGTGTGTCCCATTCCTCAGAAGCACTCAAAGATGTTTGGAACAAGCAACAAAAAAAGAAAAGGCACAGGAACCCAATCCACACACCAGTGCGATCACCCTGGCCAGGCACAGCCAACAAGGACAAAGTTTCAGCTCGGGCCCTGTGCCTGGGCCGCTCCAGACCAGAGGGGAGGCTGGGGCCAGCACTGCCTTTCCCCTGTTCCCAAGCCTCTGCTAGGCTACTTGCATTTCCCTATGGCCCTGTGTGATTTAAGGGCCCAAGGAAAGCCCTTGATGTGGCCAAGACACCCATGCTGCTGCGATAAATAATGAGACTGACAAGCACGAGTTCGCAAAGGGCTCCGTGGAAACGGGGAATGGTACAGATTGTCGCCCTCCCTGCTGCTTCTTGGTTTGCTTGTTTATTTATTTGTTATCTAATCCACTCGATGCACTGACTTCTCATCCCTTTCCAAGTATTTAATACCATCCTAGGATCCGTATTCGCCCTGTCCTCGGAGCCAGACCTTGCTTTTGAGACCTGCCTCTCCCCCACAGCTTCGATCAGCAGCAGAGTTGAAAGCAAAGGATGAAGGACACCAGGCCACGCCCCATCATTTTCTCTCTCCCCACCACTCCAGACACATTTTTCTCCCCTGGAGCAACCTCCTGGTGGACTTCAAAGGCAAATCCTGACGCAGGAGAGATGCTTCTCACAGAGTGGGCCGCGCTGCCACCCAGGTTCTGCCCAGAGAGCCTTCGTGTGCTGTGGCAGTGGCAGCCCTGCGTCTCTCACGCGTCCCTGTGCTCACAGCTGAGCGCCCTTCGGCCCCAACACCTCAGATTCACTTCTGTTTGGCTTTGCAGGCCATTAAGCAGCAGACTGCAGACTCACCCTTCCTATTGATGTTCTCCTTGAGCTCCTATGAAAAACCAGTGGGCAGCTGCTGGGGAACCACAGCGTGACAGCTAAGGGGGAGGACAACAAGGGTCCAGGTGTGTGCCAAGTGGAAAGGGAAGCTGGAGTGTGACTTAGACTGCACTGAACCTGCAAAGTGGGCAATCACTCCTTTACTGGTCCGATGTAGAGGGGCCGCGTGGCTTTGGAAGACAGCAGCACAAGCCGTCGGGGACGGCACCCCTCTCTCCCGTCTTCCTGAAGAGATGCTCCACAAGGAAGCCACTCTGCTGCAGGAAAATCCTTGTGCCTTTCTGTCCCTGCCCCCAGGGAGAGGCAGTGACCATCCCCTCACGAGGTTGCAGCCACAGGAGCCGGACTGGAAGCAGAGGCTGGGCCTGCCCGGGACTTGGTCCCCAACTTCCGGCCTCCAACGCTGTGGGCAGTGAGGTTCTGCTCTTTGTGAGTTACTCGGGAATTCTAGGATGCCGTGGTGATGGGCCGAGACCCAGCGCAGAGCCCACCCCAGCCTCCCCTGCCAGCCTCACCCCACCTGCACCACCACACCCTACTCCAGCAGCCCACACCACCACTGTCACCCCATCTGCTGCCCCCACCACCCTGCACCACTCACCCCTCCCACCACCTACGCTCTGCCCCACTTGCTCGGCCCCACGTCTCCACTCCCACGCGGTCCACGGAGACATGAGCAGAGCAGACAAGTTCCCTACATGGGTGAAACTCAGGCTGGTATCAAATGCCTCCTCCACATAAATCAGGACCCACACATTCCAAGGAAGGACGGGTGTGCCAAGAATTTTATATGCAAAGAACTTGTTCTCCAAATTCAAAGGCAACAACCAAGCTAAAACGCATCCCCCCGAAACCATAGACCTGGTAAGAACTGGGACAGCCTTGTCTGTCAACTCCCAACCATGCTAAGAAATGTAGTATACCTGTCTCTCAAATCCAGCTAAAAGATGAGTCGAAACGAAGAACTCAGAAAGACAAATTTCAAAACACCTTTGAAAGGATGGGTCATGAACATTCATGTGTCAAAATTAAGAACGGGAGCTCTGCAGCTACAATAATTGCAATTAAAAACCAGGAGGGGAGCTGGCCGCAGCTTGGCGCTAGAACATGTCTTAGCATGGCCAAGTAGCGGGGTTCCATCCGCAGCACCAGAAATAAAATAAAATAAACATAAGACGCCAAAGACAATCATGTGACACAAGTCGTGAAGAAGGGCTGCAGAAGAAATGAAAAGGTCCTGATTCCCAAGGGTGCCTTATGAGAGGATGTATGGCTATGCCTAAATTTAAAATGTGTTTTAAAAACACGGCAACCTCCACTTGATTATTTTTATGATCTTCATGTTTTGCCTTTGATGAGCTCCGTAGGAACTTAATCAACGGTTGTAAACCAATGTTTATGTGATGTTCTAGTAATTCCCTCCATCCCCTTTACTTTCAAGAAGTCACAGATTTTTAGTACTTCCTGCTTTTGGCAACAAAAACAGAATATTCTTTTTTTGTACCTGTTCTTTTATCTTATCACACATCTTGTACACAGAAGAGGGAGAGAGACGATGGAGTTACAACACAGCGGTTTGGGACAGTTACTTCCACGGGATGAGACAGCCAATACCCTTGTGTTTTCCTCTTTGTGCCTTTAGGCTCATGGCTTCCTTCATTTTGCAAAATTTACAATTTGCAGAAGCAACATTAGAATATTAAGATGCCAAACTTGAACAAAGCAGAACCAGCCTCCTGGGGCCCTCCGGGTGGAGCCAACACCTGGGTCAGGAGGAGGGTGCTCAAGGAGCTTTGTCTGGGAACATTTCCTGTCTGCACCAGAGAGGGGTTTCCTAGCAATGCACTCACCCATTTCTCCTCAGGCACCAGTGGGGGCCTGGACACAGGAACATCCACGCTCTCCACTGCAGGAGCCCAGCAGGAGCATGAACATCAGCTCTGAAGCGGGGAAGCGCAGCGACTGAGGCCGGAGCCTCGCCTGTAGGACACACATCAGTGAGCAAGGCAGAGGTGGAGACTCCAACTGTGCGGCCCCTGGCAGCATTTTTAAAGTGTTCGTTTTATCGGCCCGTGTTTGCCGTCCATGACGATGGCCTTCATGGTGGGTAGGCAGAGCCTGCTGGTCCACAGGGCGCCTCAGTCTCACCCTTTCTCTCTCCCTCCCTAACTTGTGCCCCTTCCCATTTGCAAAGCTCTCTCTCCCTAGTTCCTATTATCTTTCATTTTTGTTTTTATTTCTGAACTATCCAGAACTTTAAGAAAAAGAAATGTTTTCGAAGATGTCAACAAAAGTGAAAGAAAACTCCTTTTTCACAAAATCCAATGACAGTAGAGAGCTTTGGGCTTCGTTGTACTGGGGCCGAGTGGAAGGGCTCAGCCTCTGCTGCGGCGTGAGCTCCTGACTGCTGCAGGTGCCCGGATGTCCTGGGCCCAGGGAGGACACAGACTCAGGTATGGGAGGAAAGGCGAGGAGAGGATCTGGACAGAAGAGTTTCGTCTCCAAGGCCAGGAAAACAGCTGTTTTCTATACGCACTGACACTTCACATCCGCTGCTTCCCACATAGCCTTCCCGGCATCCTCCTGAGGGCAACGCTGCTGCCGCCACCAGTGGAGATGAGGAAACTGAGGCTCAGACGGTGGAAGTGTCTGGCCAAGGTCCTGCAACTACATTCGGCAAAGTGGGAGTTAAAAGCAGGCAAGTGGCCAGCTGCCTGACCTTGCACGGAGTGCTGGCGCCGCTGCACAACCTGTCACCGGCAGGGGCCCCGGACCCCTGAGGCGAAGGATTAGAAAGTGGCTCCTCCGCAGCTCAGAGGGAGCGACCATGCCACCTCTCCGAGCTTCCCGCCCTCCCTCAGCTGGTGGACGGGTCACGCCACGGCGGGCCTGCCTCTCTACAGCTTTGTCTCCTGTGTCTTCAGGCGCCTTCTCCTTTCCAGGTGAGGACACAGCCAAGGGGTGAAGGACCCATCCTCCATCCAGGATTTCATAATTAAGTCTCTGCCCAAACAAGGCCACATCCTGAGGCTCTGGGGGACATGGCTTTTGGAGAGACCCAACCCACGAGAAGACCCCAGGGGCTCAGCGGGGCCTCAGAACCCAGGGCCTTGGCTCGTTGTACAGCAGGGCCCTGAACCTCTAGTGCAGCAGCTCAGTCCCTGCCGGGACAGCCCTTGAAAACACAAGGCCCCTCCCAATCCTCCTTGCACCAGCCAGGGACCTCAGCCGGGGTGGTCCCCACTTCCTGTGCGACCCAGAGAATCTGGAGAGGAAGCTCTCAGCCGTCCAGGCACTGCGGGAGCTTCTCCCTTTGAAGACACGCTTACCCCACGGCTCCAGCTCCTCTGCTCCTCACTTGACAATGAACTTGAGAAAGGATTCTCACAGCTCTCACACAACCCAAAAGTTGATCCTGCCTGTAATCCACGAGACAGGAGCCTTATCAGCGGCATACCAAGCCCAGGCCATGCTGGCTCTGCCTTCCCGTCTGCGTCTGGCCGCAGCGCTGGCCATGTCCTTGAGCACCTTCAGATCACGTCCATTTCACTTAGAAGAAAATGGAACAGAGACGCTGTCTGCACACAAACCTGCCAGCCATGGTTGGTTGGAAGGACGTAATTTTCTGGGTGATGCAATGGAAATTTCGAGACGGTCCCAAGAGAGTTTTCCACAAATAAGACCTTGGCAAGAACCGTGAATTTGAACGAGGCCAGTCGCAGTGATAGCACCTTAGCCTTATGTGGTGACAAGTCTGCACACCCTGAATTTGAGATAATTCTTTGGTTGCTGTATCCTTACTACATTTTGGCTTTTTACTGTCAATAATTCTGTTTCTTGACACCTGCTTTGCCCCAAGAAAACCTACTCCCCCCACGGTTCCATGAGGCCTATGGGGACACAACCACAGATTACAATAATGTCACAAATTTTGGCATCAGACAGACCCGGGTTTGGGTCCAAGTTCTGCCATTGAGAATAGCATGACCGATCCAAGTTACCTGAAGCTAATAATTACACAATATCTAACGGGACTGTTATAAATTAAATAATAAACTCATATGAGGTACTTGTCGCAATAGCAGTACATGAACTCAAATGTTAGCTCTCATTACCTGATTACTACTATTATTATTCACAATATCATAAGAACAAAAAGCTGACACATATACACCCCAAAAATCAGTTTTCCTTGGAACAGTTAAAGAATAACCAATGTTCTCTCACTTCTGATTATCTTTGCCCAGCCTTTCTGGGACTGAATTAAAAATAATATAAACTGCTAATACCTTCTGAGGGCTCCCTGCACACCAGGTGCTGTTCTAAATGCTGGCCTCCCACCAACTTCAGGAGACAGAAACTACTGTTATCACCCTAGCCTTGCCACATTACAGAAAAAGGAAGTAGAACTTAGAGCCATTATGCAGTGTCTGAGACTGGAAATCCAGTGATGGTGGGGCCCGGGTTAGAATCAAGGCAGAACTAGAGACTGAGGTGAGATCTCAGGACGTCAGGATTAACTAAGAACAAAAAACTGTTCCCACTGCCCAGGAATACCCTACTGTGTTCAAGACTTTCATCTGAGCCAAGGAAGAGTTGAGATCTGTGGATTCCTCTCAGGTGGAAAAACTGTGTTCAGTATCGCTCTCAGGGATACTACACAAACCTACTGTGTCCTAGCCCAGTAGCACTCTCTCCTCCATGGGAGAAGAGAATATCATCTGAAAGAAAAGCACAGCTGATCTGTAGGTATCCAGTGACAGAGCTGTGCCCCAGGACCAGACAGGGTAGGACAGAGAACGTCTTCTGTTCTAGTGGCAGTTGCCAGTTCGCCCCCAACAGAAATTGTTTCACTGAGTGGCTGAAGCAAAAAAGCAGCCAACACTGGCAACAGCGGAAGAGTTTGAGTCCTGCCAGAGGCACGTGAGCTACCTCACCTCACCCTGAAACTCCATCAGAGGTGGAAGAAAAATTGAGGGGCTTGTAAGTTTCATAGGAAAAGCCTCTGAATCCAACCAACATAGCTGAAGGTAATTCTTGCCCCTAGAATAAGGCCACGGATGAAGAATCATCTCCCTTGGGGTTCTCTCAACAATCCTTTCTTTCTCCTCAGTGAAACATGATGCCTGACAGCTTGAAGGAAGAGTGGTTTATTTTGACTCACAGTTTGCAGAGGTTTCGGTTCCTAGCTGCCTGACTCCAAGGCAGCGTGGCTAAGCAGAGGGCCCAGGTGGAGGAGCCACTCCCAGCATGGCAGACAGGAAGCAGAGAGTCAAGGGAGGAGCTGAGGAGAGGGATGGACCTTTCCCAGTGACCACCCCTTCCCACCAGACCCCACCTTCTGACAAGAAGTCAGCTGTGCACTTGCGATCCAGTCGTGGTCCAAAAGCCCCATCTATGAGTGTCTGACGCTTTGGGGACACCTGGTTTTAAACCATAACAAATACCAAAAGACAGCCACTCTCTAGGGTGAGGAAACCAGGACAGAGAGGATCTGTGGAAACCTGCCTCTCCCTAGCTTTCTCCGTGAGTAAAGGAGGCACAACAGTCTTTGTAAAAAGGCCTGGGAAGGAGCTTCCCCTGTCCTAGTACCTTTCATTTCTTTCCTGCCACATTTTTTCTTTCAATAGTCACACATTTCTTTATCACTCTTGATACTTCATTTCTGACAACAGATATGTGGGCTTTTGCCACATAAGAACCTCCCCAGCTCTCTGCAGGCACAACTGGGGGTCCTACAATTTAACCATTCTGGTATCATCTTCCTGGAGATAGCATCAGGGCCCGCGGGGATCAGGCCCATACGTGGCCTCACCCTCCCAACCCGAAACCCCAAATCCCAGGGCACGTCATTGCCTGTGTTTCTGATTGATTGGCTACAAACCAAAGGTCCCCACACCCCTGTCTTCACGGACGATTATCATCTACTGGGACGCTCCCTGTACTCAGGTAAACAATGTATGTGTTAGATCACCTGTTTGTTACAAAAGGGTACAACTCAGGGAGCACCAACTGGAAGAGGTGGGTGGGACAAAGCCCTGGAAAGGCATGGGGGGCTTCCATGTCCTTCCTGGGGTGCCACCCTCCCAGCCCCTTCTCTGAGCTATCCTGAATTTCTCCTAATTCTGCCCTATTGATTTTTGGGGGGCGGTTGGTTTTTTTTGAGACAGGGTCTCACTATGTAGTGGGACTGACCTGGAACTCACTATGTAGCTCAGGCTGGTCTCGAATTCACAGTGATCCTCCTGCCTCAGCCTCCCGAGTGCTGGGATTACAGGCATGTGCCACCATACCTGGCCTGCCCTATTGATTTTTTATGGAGATTTCATTGTGAATGACTGATTAAGTCAGCTGATGTCAGTGATTAACTCAACCTTTGGCCTCTTTCTCCTTGAAGAGCTTGGGAAGTAGGGCAAACATTTCAGCCTCTAACCCCAAAATGGTTCTCCTGACAACCAGCCCCGCTTGCAGAGGTTATCTAAAGGCCCCAGCCACTAGCCACCCCATTTGCATAGGCTAAAAAGCACTATGACTTCCACAACTCCAAGGGTTTTAGGAGCTGCTGTGCCATGAAACAGGATGGAGATTAAACCTATTTTTCTTATTATAAACCCAGTGTCACAGTGTCTAATCGTGGAGACTGAGAAAAGCTCAGGACATGTGGACTCATTCCCTCCCAGCTCTGGGATCCTTCCACCCAGAGTGTCCTGCCCCGCTGCACCCTACCCTACCGAAGAGCCTAAGTTCTCTCTGTTGTCCCATGGAACAAGCCAAGCATGATCACAGGAGGAGGAAGCCCTCGGGTCTCGGCTGCTCTGAACACCTAAGGTTTGCTCCCCAGATGGGTCTGGGCACCTGCAGGTCGCATCACGCTTCCTCCGTAACAGAGCGGTGAGTGAACGCCCCTAATGGAATGGTTCCAACCTCACGGAGGGAGCAAGGTCTGGGCACCTCGGAAGCCCCCAGAGTATTTTCCCAACAAAGCCTAGCCCAGGTCAAGGGGCTAGGACGAGAGCACATTGGAGATCTGAAGTGGGCTGGCTGCCTCCGAAGGCTGAGCTTCAGCTCCGCATTGCCAAGAGGCCCAAGGAGGTGGGGCCGAACTCACATCCGGAAGGGCCTCGGGGGCCACGGGGAGTTTGGAGTGTATCACGGGCAGCACGAGGAGCTGCACAAGCATTTCAGACAAGGGAAGGAGACAGGGCCATCTACCCCAGCCCCGGACCAGACGCCTGTGGCTAAGACTTTGGGTTAGAATTGTCCTCCAAAAGAAAAGGCATCTGGGAGGACAACGCTGGCTGGAGAATGAGAGGGTTTACTACCGTTGTTTGTCCTTGGAGGAGAAAGGGACAAACTGGAGTGAGCAGGTTGCTTTGCGTCTGGCCGGGTCGCGTGGCAGACAGGAAATGTGTGTGGCCCAGCATGGCTGCCTTCTTCGTGATTCTGCCTAATTCGACACACTCTCCTGTGAACAGCCAAGAGCACGCTAACCCCTTCTCCAGAAGAGGAGGTGAAGTCCTTAAGAGATGTCTACTCTTCTCCCTGGATATCTCATAACTTAAATACTATAATGTAAAGTTAGCAATACTCGAACGTTATGATAAATCAGCACACTTTAAGTTACATGATACAGGATTGTGAAAGGGAGGAAAACAAAGACAGTCACTAATGAATACGCACACAGACATCACCAGTAAGGAGCAGGTGCCTGTGCGGTCTCCGTCTTCTCTCCTGTAACTGGTGCTTTGGCCACAGGCAGTCCTGATGAGAGCCTCTTCCCACTCCATTCCCCACCATCAGGGACCTCTACCGGCCGTGGTTTTTCACCTTCATTCCTGAAGGCTCTGGACCACCAGGACTCCTGCCTGGCTTGGGTTGCTATCGTTTTCCGATAACCCTACGTCCTGCTTGGTATCGAGGCACTGCAAGCCCCAGAGGCGTCCTAAGGGATCTCTCTGTTCTAGGCACACATTGCCACACCTTTCCCCTTGGTAGGGGTGGGTGACTCCAGCCAGCACAGCAAGTTCCTTCTTCCGTATTGATTGGAGGCATGGGGAGTCCAGAGCAGCCAAGCAGCGGTTTTAACCTCTAGTTGGTGGGGGTACCGCTGTCTTTGGTAGAAGCATTCCCTCCTCTAAGACCTCTGGGCCAGCAGACCACCAGGATATGTGGACAGGGCTAGTGGTGGGCAGTACCACACTCGTCTCCTCCCATTGATTCTTGGACAGGAGAGAGAGAGCACAGTATTTGGATGCTTGCTCAGCGCATACACAGCCTCCTGGAGAACATCGTCCTGTCCTGCAAGATTTTGTCACCTTGCA
The DNA here is from genome assembly GCF_012274545.1 of Fukomys damarensis. NCBI lineage: Eukaryota > Metazoa > Chordata > Mammalia > Rodentia > Bathyergidae > Fukomys > Fukomys damarensis. The sequence goes on from NW_022900927.1 coordinate 64,210,943, forward strand.
ACTGTGTCTAAGAAGGCATTTCGTCACCTCCTCAGGCCAGCCTCTTCAGGGTAATGGGAAGCCTGACAAGACCAGGGAGCTCCCTGTGCGTGCGTCTGTGGCCGCTCTCCATTGCTGTGAAGTGACTTTCTCTGGCAGAAGCGGTGCTGTGTGGACGGCCATGAAGGCACAGGCGTTCTTTAGAACCACAGACGGTAGTTCGGGCGGAAGCACCGGTGGCAGGAATGGTGAGTGGGCATCCAGATCGTCTACGACAGTCAGAATAGAACTCCACCCAGCGTGACAGAAGCATGTAATGCAATCGGTCTGCCACCAGGGATGGGGGACCACCCAGGGAGTAGTTTCCTTGGGGTCAGGGTTGGGCTCGGCTGTTGGCAGGTGGCGTACTCAGCAGTCGCCACAGCCCGGTCAGCCTCAGTGAACGGAAGTCCACGCTGCTGAGCCCATGCAAAACCTCCATCCCTGCCGCCCCAACCAGTCTGTTCATGAGCCCAGGGACGGGGTGGCTGCAGGCTTCACTGCCTGCTATCGCAGAAGAGGTCGTTCTATCCCCTTTGGCTGAGCACCCACACAGGTCACAAATATCTTCTGGTTTGCTGCCCGTGTGGAAAGGCCTCTCCTTCATTTGTTGTCACCAGTCCTCAACTGCGTTCCTCCCCAGGTCCTGGCCGTCCAGCCAAACCACGGATGGCGGCTCATGGGTCAGTCTACACTCACAGATCTGACCACTTCACTTTCAAAATACATGCATGGCCTGAGGCTCTGCCCTAAGGGAGGATTTTCCTTCACGACTGTGCTTCAGGGACACCTGAGGCAGCCACAGTCAACCACTTTCAAGGGGTACCTGTGTGCAACGCAGAGTCATCCGCACGCCAGGCCAAGTCCTCCTCAAAGTACAGAGAACTCCCATAGGATGCAGGTGCGGCTGGGAGAGAGAACACAACATCATGGAGCAGGAGCCGCTTCGTCCTTAACTCGCTCCTCCCTGCAGGGCCTGCTCAGACCTGTCACGTCCACGCCATCTCCATCTGACCGTGAGCTGCGGCTGCACACACTCAGCCTTACAGCTTGGTGGCTCTAATAACACCTGGGCCGGGCCAGATGCCTCCTGTCCCATGGAAACCTGCTGGCTGTGACTAAGCATTCAGCTTCCACCACAGCCCAGCAGCGGGTCGAGAGCTGTTTCTCAAAAGGGCACAGTTATTCGCAGGTGGTGACAGGGCCTTGTTTCAGATTCTACAGGCCTGCGCAGCACTGCACCTCCAGGAGCCTGACACAGCTCCTAACTGTACCTCCGTGTGCCAGGGCCACTCCAAGGGCCAGTGGACCAGCTGGCCAACCGTGGCCCACGTGACAGAGCAGCCCACACGGCAGCCTTGCCTGTCGCAGAGCCTTCTGTCTCTCTGGGCTCAGAAGAGCAGCTTTTTAGGTCCGGCAATACCGGCTGGAATAACGCCCAAATGAGGAGTGCGTTCCCTCCAAAATCTACAGAGCTCCGATACAAACTGGACCCCGCCAACTCTTTAACTGCGGTGCCTCGGTTCACAAACTGAATTCTCTCCACGATTCTGGTCACAAACCGAGGTGGATGAGAACCGAATTAAATTCAATGGTTAGGGTCCTGTGAACCTTATGGGGAAATTTGATTCAGTTCTTATTCAATTTAGTTTGCGACCAAAATCATGGAAAGAATTACATTCATGAGCCAAGGTACCGCTGTACTCTCTCTGCTCAGTTTCCTGCTACTCTTTAAACAAACCCAGCTCAGGGCCTTGTGCCTGCAATGCTCTCTCTGTGGAATGCACCAGAAATGCATGTCCTTCAGGCCCAGGAGTCAGGGTTACCTGTGCAGTTCACATCTGTATTCTCAGCAGACAGCGCCTGTCACACGTGACAGTCAATAAATATCACTTCACTGAGTACGCACAAGACTCGAGCTCAGTTTGCGAGAGCCCAAGACAAGAATGAAAAGCCCCAGTGTACTAGAGCTGGGCAGATAGAGGCGAGTGTTCTAAGTCAAGGGATATGGGGTACACAGAGCGTCCCCACCCATCAAATGCTCAGGTCAGCTGCTTGTTCCATGGAACTTTGTAGGCATAAAGGGACACGTCTTCACTTATTATTTTTCTACAGAAGCCACAAGTATTATTTTTATATGAAATCTCAATATTTTATTGCTGATTAGGTCTCTGCCCTAAGAGGAAGAAAAAAAAAAAAAAAACTCATGTAGCAGTGGCTGGGCTCTGTAGAACAAAAGTTCCTCCAGGTCTTCCATCCTGCTGACTGGGGCCTTCAGCACGTACATGAGCCCAAGCAAGCCCATGAGGACCCCAAAGACCAGCACTGCCACCCCGGGAGCAGAGGACACCCGTCAGGTTGTGGGGACCAGTATTCCGCAGAGACCCCAGGCACAGAAGGGAAACCATGGTACTGGGGCATACCGGCTTCCCAGTGAACGCCCTGCCCCCTTCTGTGAGGCACAAAGCCCAGCTCCCTGGCCTTACTGAGGCTTCAGGGATCTCCGCCCATCAGAATGAAGCAGGGAGGGAGGAGGCTAGGGAGGCAACCACAGAGCTTCTCCCGTGGGGACCTGAGTAATTCCTTGGGAACAGCGGGAGATCAACTGCTCCCCTTCCCTGAGCAGGAGTAGGTGGTACTCTTTAATCCAGTCCTGCTCAAAAGCTCGGGTTCTGGGGCTCCCCGATGCCACTGCTATAAAATGGGGATAGCAAGCAGAGAGTCCTCCCATCCAGGGAAATGTAATCCAAGCCCCACCCAACGGATACCTAAAACCAAGGAGAGTAGCAGGCCATATCTGTACCGTGATGCCTTCCTGTGCATACATATCTGAGATAAATTCTCACCTTTACACTTATGGGTTCCTTTTGTCAGATCTGAGTTGCCAGCATTAGGACTCTTGCACTTTGGGCCATTATTAAGATAAGGGTCTCTTGAGCACAGGCTGAAAAATACAGTTGAAGAAGGTTGCTAAGTGACCAGTGGGTGGGGAGCACACTGTAGACTTCCTGGAATGATTCTCTTCCACCATGGGATGCAGTGGGACAGCATAAGAGTGCCTCGAGCTACACAGAGTGGCACACAGTTTAAAACATGAGCTATTTCTGGGATTTCCCATTTGTTATTTTTGCACCATAGAATACAGGAAACAACTGCAGGACTGCTGTGCTCACCTCACGCTGCAGTCATGAGAATGGAAGAAGACATTGAAGGTGCTTCCAGTGGTGCCTAACCCACAGGGAGGACTTGAGGGGTGTTGCGCATTATTAGCATTATCAGTATTATACTTATATTCAAGTACGTTTCACAATAGGACCTATCTCCTCCCAGATTTCTATCTTGTATTCAGTAATATTTTCATTAATACCTAACACTCTAGCTACCAATATCCCTTGTGATCATAAATAAAAGTCTTCAACCAATTCAACAAATGTAATCTGGCAAAATAATAAAAGGGTACTGCGATGATTCACAGCCACATGGGGTCCATTCTGGAAATGCAAGGCTGTTTTGACATTTCAAAATCAACCGATGTAATTAGCATATTCACAAAGTTAAAATGCATGATTATTTCAGAAGAGTCAGGAAACACATTTTCAAAAACACATCTATTTATGATTTTTCAAAAAACAAATCTCTAAGTAAACTAGGAATAAGAGGGAACTTCCTTAATCTGATGAGGAGCATCTACCAAAAAACAGCAAGTGACCTCAGGTTTCACGGTAGAAGACTGGATCCTTCCTGCTAAGATGGAGGCACAGCAAGGCTGGCCGTGTCCTGCTCCTGACAGTCTTTTCCACCTACTGGAATTTGTGGTCACTGCAAAAAAGCAAAGAAAGACCTGAGGCATATAGCCAGAAGAAAGGAAACTGTCTCTGCCCCCAGACAGCACAGTCGCTCACATGGGAAATCCCAGGGAATTTACAGAGATGCTGCTGGAAATAAGAACTGAGTTCAGCAAGGCTGTGGGGTAAAAAGTTCAAAGCCTTATTTCTGATTGCTGGTAACAAACGAATAAACACTGAAATCAAATAAACCACACCATTTTTGTAATAACACAAAACTTGAGGAGATACTTAGGCACAACTACAAAATATGGCAAGGCCTGAAGGCTGAATGCTGAAAATTAAAGTACAATGATAAGAGAACTGAAGAGACCTAAATAAATGGAGAGCTAGGCTGTTCCTTTGACTCAGAACATTCACTACAATTAGCATAGCAATTCTCCCTAAAGTACCAGCTAAAATCTTAGAGGGCTTTTTTTTTTTTTTAATATCAACAAGTTGCTTCTAAAAATCTCTATAGAAAGGAAAAGGACCCAGAATAGCCAAAATAATTCTGAAAAAGAACAAAATGCAGCCACCTACAATATCGGAGTTCGAGATTTACTAATAAAGCTACTGCATCAAAACACTGTGGTACAGTGAGTCCCCGACTTACAAACGAGATCCACTCCCAGAACAAGTTTGTAAGTCGGATTTGTTCTTAAGTCTGACAAAGTGAGTCTTATACACCTTTGACACAGATATACAATGTAAAACCTAAAAAATACCCAAACACACACAAAAACATACTGTGAGCCAACTATTTTTACTGTTACAGTTACCTTTAAATGGTGGTACAGAGAGTGTTCAGAATGCTAGGTCCATTTATACTTGTGAAAGCTTGTAGCTCGAATGTTCCTAATCCCAGGCCTTACCGTATTGGCAAAAAAAAAAAAAAAAAAAAAAAAAACACATAAATCAAATGGACCCGAATGCAGAGACCAGAAATAACCCTATGTAAATGTGGTTAATTGACTTCTGGCAAAGGTTCCAAAACAGTTTAATAAAGGACTGAAACAATGGTGCTAGAAAGGTGGGCTTCATATGGCGAATAAAATAGATCCCAACCTAGATACCTCGCACTTTATTCAGAAAGTTATTTCAAGGGGAAAACTCCTTGTGACCTCAGGTTAGGGAGTTCTTGGAAATGACACAAAAAGCTGATCTGGAAAAGGAAAACTCAGTAAGTTGGGCTTCATCAAAATCAACACTTTACTCTGTGTATGACACTACTAAAAGAATGAAGAGGTAAGCCAGAGACTGGGCAAGAAAGACCTGCACATCATACCTTTAAAGATGGACTTGGATGCAGATTATATAAGAAACCCCCAAACCTCAACAGTAAGGGCACTTCTTTTCAAAAATGGGGAAAAGACTCTAGCAGACACTTTCATCAAAGATGAGGAACCTGTATAGATAACAACTAGGTACACAAGCAGGTAGGCTCCTCGATTAGTCATTAGAGAAACACAAAACTGCAGTGAAACGCCAGCACCTACTGCTGCGGTCTGGCTCCTGAATGTTCCCACAGGTGCACCTGCTGAAGGCATAGCTCCACAGTGGTGCAACTGGGAAGTAGAGGAAACTTGGAGAGGTGGAGGCTGGTGGGAGGTCCTTAGGTAGTTAGGGGTGTGCCACCCCAGGAGACTGAGACCCTGGGTCCTTCTTCATCCTCTCTTTGCTTTCCCGCCATGAGGAGAGTGGTTGTGCTCCCCCACATTTTCCCACCATGACATTCTGCCTCACCACAAGCCTGAAGTAATGGCACTGACTGGCCGTGGACTGGATTCTCCAAAAGTCTGAGCTAAAAGTAGCCCTCTCTCTGTACAAGTTGAGTATCTTGGGCCTTTTGTAACAGTGATGGAGAGCTGACCTACACACACTCAAGTAAGTAATGTTTAAGGTAGTGCCTCGGTCAAAACTTACAGAACTGGCAATCTCAAGAATTGACAAGAAGGGCCAGGGATTTAGAGCCGTGGTAGCACCGCCTGCCTGGCAAGCTCAAGATCCAGAGTTAGAGCCCCGGTACCAAAACAAAAACAAAAAAAACAAAGAATTGACAAGAAAATGGGGTGACCATTATGGAAAGCCATTTGGCACAGGCTTGCCCTACGACACAGTTCCAATCCTAGGTATTTCCCTGAAAAAGATAACATCTATCCACACCAAAACCTGTGTGTAAGCGTTCGTAATGATGTTATTCATAATTGCCACTAACTGGAAACAACTCAAAGTGTCTTTCAACTGGTGAGTGAGGAAACAACGAAACATATATGTCAGATTATAACTTGGCAATTAAAACCGTGGGGTATTGACACACAGCAGCGTCGTGAAGCCTCAGATCCATTACGCTCAGGGGAGAATGTGGATGAATGAAAAGGCTCTTTGAGTCCATTTATGTAACAATCTAAAAAGCAAAGATGTAGGGATGCACAGGGGCGGGCGTCCACTAGGGCTAGAGATGGGGAGGTTGAGTGACAGGATTTGTTGGAAGGGATTTGGGGAGGTGCTGAAACTCTTCAGTGTCTTAGTCAAACTTATTGAAATTTTAAAAATTAAAGATTCGTTTTTGCAACTTAACTTTCCAGCTGATTTTATATCACTCACTCTTTTCCTCCCCTACCCAATTTCTGCACACTTCACCCCTTCTCATCACCCTTGTGCAAACACCCCATGCATCTCCGTTCCTCTGCTCAGATGAGCTCCTATACTGAAAGCCTTCCTCATTCACATCTCCCTCAGCCATCACTAAAATGTCCAATAGAACATCTAACGCCCGGTCCAAATATCAGCTGTTTGCTGTAGTCTTCCCTCACCTGGCTCTTACTCTATGAGTCCTCTCTCCAAGAATGCTAGACTCAAGTCTAACTCCTGCCACCAACTCCAGGATCTGGGCAAGCCACTTACTCCTTCTGTGCCTCTATTTTATCATCTATTAAAAAGAAATAATAGGGCCAGGGATTTAGCTCAGCGGTTCGGCTGCCTGCCTTGCAAGCGCAAGGACCCGAGTTCAATCCCCGGTACCAAAAAAATAAATAAATAAAAATAAAAAGAAATAATAAGTTTTCTATTTCGCACCAGCATTGGGATAACTGAGACAAAACACGAAAAGTGTTCAGAAGAGCACCAGACAGAGCAATAAAATGCAAACATGATGAGAGTGACGGTGAGGATGGTGATGGTGGTGAAGGTGGTGATTCCAATAGGGATGGTGGTGGTGGTGGTGAGATGGTGATTATGGTGTGGGGGTAGTGGGGATGGTGAGGGTGGTGATGGTGACAGCGGCAGTGGTGGTTCCGATAGTGATGGTCATGACGGTGGTGGCGAAGGCGGTTGGTAGGGTGATGAGGATGCTGATGGTGGTGGTGGTTGTGACAACAATGGAGATCATCTTGGTGAAAAGAATGCTTCTATTGATGTCAGCCATTTGGTTAATTTGGATGACATTTTGCAGATATGCCCTTCTCTTGGTGGGCTTGATTCTTTGCACCAAGTGAGTATCAGTTATGCAAAAACAAGGAAACTTTTGCTGATGAGCATCATCACGCATGCCTCACTGCCAAGGCGTCCAAGATTTTAGTTGAAGGGATGTCAGAAGCAAAGCCAGCAGTGTGAGGAAGGTGGGCATGCACGCCGGGGTCTGCGCCATAGTGAAGAGTGAGGCAGCAAGGAGCCCTGTGGAGGATGCCAATCAGGTAAACGGCAGGACTAGACTGGAGTGCAGGAAGAAGACGCATGCTGTGTGGAGGGACTGAATGAGGCCAGTGTTGAGAGTGAAGCCTCCAGTCAGGGCTCATGCCAATCATCGAGGTAAGGAGAAGGGGACTCAGGCTGAGGTATTAGCAGTGAAGTAAAAAAGCAGAAAACTTTGAGGCATATTTTAGATATAGATTTGATGGGATTTTAAGAGGGCTGATTATTAACCATGAAAACAGGAGAATATTGGACAGAGGAAGCTGCGTAAAAGGAAACACAGGCTCCAGCTCCTGGAACGTGACAGTACCCATTTCCAAGGCTGTGGAGACTTGCAGGGGAAGCAGGCAGGGGCAAGACCAGGAGTTCAGGTCTGCACGTGCTGGGTTTGTGGTGTTCAGAAATGGCCAACAGGGCCATTAGGCCGCCCATATTGATTTGAGTTTCAATCCCAGGCCACTGGGTCCCATTTGCTTTCTCTCTCAAGGATTTCTTTCCCACCCCTTTTTCCCCCCACTGCCATCACCCTCGTGTCCACAGCCTGCACCATGAAAACAATCTCACGGGTGAGAACTCTCTGAGCCTCCATTTTCCCGTTGGTAGGCAGAGCACCCCATATCTGCTCCACTCTCTGAGAGGAGATGCAGCAGCGCATGGGCCCCCCTCACAGGGAGATGCTCAAGGAATGGCAGGCATATTATTCGAGTCCCTGTTCTGGTTTCTCACTTTTAGACAGAGACAAATGCTTAGCGTAAGACTTGATACATAGCCAGCACTGTATAAAATTTGACTGCGGCCCCTAAGAACCAGTGTCATGTTTGGTTAAGAGCATGACTGTCAGCAAACTGAGACCATTTGTCCTCAAATCCCATGTTACCACCTAACCACCGACTAGGTATTTGGTAAGTTCCTTCATCTCTACGTCTCTAGGCCTCTTCAATGGTAAAATGAATTTAATAAAAATTCCCACTTTCAAGGTGCAGTGGGCAGAATAGCAGCTAACCAAGAATGTCCGTGTAATCGCCAGGACCTGTGAAAATGCTGTGTTACGTGACAAGAGGGATTTTATTATTAATCAGTTGACTTTCAAACAGGGAGCCCATCCTGCGTTATCTGGTGGACCTGATATAATCACAAGCAGAGGCGAGGACAAAAGAGGACAGGAGAGTCAGAAGGAGGACGAGACTACATAAGGAATCAGTGTTGCCAGCTTGGAAAATAGCTGAGTGGCTAGGAGCCAGGCAAGGTGCGCTTCCTCTGAGAGCCAGGACGCCAAAGGAGTGGATTCTCCTCCAGCACATCTAGAGGGGACACAGCCCTGTTGACACCTGGATTTCAGTGAGACCCTTGTTGGACTTCTCACCCCCAGAAGTAATTATATCTGTGTTGTTTTAAGCTACTAAGTTATGGTCACTTACTATAGCAGCCATAGAAAACTAATACCTTAAATAAAATAAAGTACTCAAAATCATACTGAGCACCAGACAAAAGAAATAAATTACTCTGAATCACACTGGGCACCAGACAAAAGATCAGTAGCTTTATTTTATAATGGCGGTGATACAGGTGACTGTCACTTCTCCTGTTATCGGTGCCATCATTCTTTTATTTCTGAATCAAGTCACAGAACCCACAGCTGTATGGTCCAACACTCGCAGGATGGCAGACATTAGATACAAAATGGAAACTAAATAGTCTCCGGTGCTGAGGAGATCACAGTCCACAGACAGAGCCAGGCTTGTAAATAGCTAATTATGTGCCAAACATAAACGCTCATAAGAAAGTCCAAGGGCTTAGCTTTCTGGTGCTCCTGTCTCCTATTCCTCCAGAACCGCCGTTAAGGTGTATTAGCTGAGTCAGGATTAATCCTACTTGGCTTACCCAAAATGTGAAGCAAAAGGCAATATCTGCAGTTTCCTAGTATGATATTTGTGTTTCTCATGGGGCTCCCGTGCTATGTGGGAGAGCTGGAGCGACGAAAACTCAAAGCTGAAACCCAAGCTCAGTGTGAACCCCAAACTTGTTCCAACAAGTGCCTTCCAGAGGGTCAGGGAAGCTGAAGAACCGGTGATGTGTGTCAGGAGCCAGGAGATCTGCACCCACACTTTGCTTCAAATGTTTATTTTGAAGCTTTATTGTGCCTTCTTCTCTCCAGCTTCATTTACTTATAAATAAATAAAACTAGAAGCCAGGGCTATGGGCAGCAATGGTGTAGAGAGCAAAGGCAGAGAAGGGAAAGGGATCAGGTGGAACTGAGAGTCCACTCCATGCTCGATGGTGTCTGGAGCTCTCTCTGTGATGGCAGGATTGGTCGATGTGCACACACACACAGACAAACACACACACACACACACACACACACACACGCACGCATGGGTTCTTTCACACACCCAGACTCATCCTCCCTCCCCTCCCACGTCTCTGCCAGTTCCAGCCTTGTAGGGGAGAAAAGGCAAAGCCAAGAGTGGAGGATGCCTTGGGGCTGTGTTCACTCGTTCACTCAGCCCACTTTCCTTAAGCAAGCCCAGGGTCATGCCAGGTACCGTACAGTCCAGGCGCCGGAGACAGACAGGACAGCAGCTGCCTGAAAGGAGCCTTCTGTGTGACAGAAAACAGATAAGAAGTGGTCCCTGATGGCACCAAGAGGCTGGAGCTGAGTCCCCAGTGAGCATTCCCCCACAGAGAAGGACGCACTAGAGTCATCTGCAGGAAAATTGGTGCAGCTTGAGACCGACCGTAACACGAAGCGAAGTGAATCAGACACACAGACTCCAATGTATCGCAGTTCCGCTTAGACGAGAAACCCAAAGTATAAATAAATGAAGAGCAAAATAAAATAAAAGACAGATGGTAGGACACAGGGAGATCGATGTTTTGCAAATGGGAGGGGGATGAAGAGACGGAGGAGGCGTTGGGCACACGGGAAGAAGAGAGAGGAGTCACGTGCATGCACCAGCTCCCCTGACAAGAGTCATCACCACGTCCTGCAAGCATGAACTGATAAGAAGAAAGACTAAAAACACTCAAAAGACGGCCACGAGCACAGCAGCTCCCAGGAGCCTGTGTCCTCCTCGCCTCACTGTCTCTTCTGCTTGTGCTGGCAGAGAGATCTCTTCCCTCCTCGGAGCCTCACTTTCCTCAGCTGCAAGACGAGATGGATAAAAACACCTGCTGCGTAGTCTTATGGCTCAAACTAAAAGACGCGTGGTAGGAAAGTTCTTTGAAATGGCAAATATGTCGATCCAGCTCTTGGTCCCCTGAGCGCATCAGAGCCTCCCAGCAAGAGGGTGACTGCAGGCCCCTGAGCCTGCAGGGGCCTGGTTACCATTCACCTGAGAGATTCTGAGACCCAAGGAATCACAAGGATGGAGGCCAGGAGGAATCGGTGGGGGAGAAGCAGCTGGTGAGGAAGAAAGAAAAACCTAATCCTTTGCTGATACCAACGCTCCGCTGCAGAGCACACAAGCAAGCAGTGAGGCAGGTGACCTGGGACCAGCAGGGGACCTCATGAACAAGAGTATAGCCACCCCGGCCAGCTCGAGCCTCTGGGGCTGCTGGGTCCACAGGATCTGGGCTCCTGCTTAGAGGCTCAGCCCAAAGGCCAAAGGTCACTCAACAGTGTGAAGCCAGGGGAAAGGAGCCCACTGCTTAGAACCTTAGTTTCTTTGTTTTGAATTAATTAGTCTGTTGTTCACTCATCAGAGCAGTAAAGAAATTTTTTCTGCAATTCTTTCAAAATCCAGCTCCCCGCCTGTACCCATAGTAGTGAAAGCAAAATAAAATCTGTGGTTCTGGCTCAGTGTCTTCACATGGTCAAGTCCTTTGAAGGACTCCTTTTTTTTTTAAGTGTTTATTGAGTGACTGCTATTCAGTCAACAAACATGTCCCAGGTCCCTACAGCACCTCTGTTCCTCTGATTGGTGTAAGGAACACAGAGATGAATAAAGCCCAGACCTGGAACTCAAAAAGCTCAACAAGGGAGATCAGAGGTCAACACTGGCTAAGATGGTGCCTGGTGGAAATGCCAGTGGCCATGGAGGACATCTGGAGTGAAGGCGCAGGCAGCCCAGAGGAGAGAAAGTAGCTTCAGGGCAGGAGCAGGTGGAGCTCCTCATGGTGACATTATTGTTTCATGGTAGCCTTGCAGGGCTGAACAACTTGGACCTGCATTCGTGCTCATTCATTACACTGGTAGCAAAGGAGCACAGACCTGCACTGGTCATGCCAGACCCTGTCCTAAGCACCATTCCAGGTGACTCACAGGAGAGGATGCTCTGTGACCGAGGACCCGATACCTCTCCTAACGCTCCAGCCCAGGGAGGCCAGAGCACAGGCTGAGACAGGACAGGAAGGGAGAGGCAAAGTCCCCACAGTGGACTCACAAAGACTTGCCTGTGGCTTTTGGAGTCTAGGGAAGTGGGCAGAGCTGGAATCTGGAGCCCATGCGCCCTGTCCTTCGTGACCCCGCGTCCACACTACAGCCCTGCCCTCGGGTGCACTTTTGTGGCTCTGAGGGCAGGATTTGGGCTTTTGATAATAAGTGCATAGATTTGCTCAGTAAACACAGGGTAACCATTGGATAATTATATGTTCTTATGGAGATGGGGCTCGGTAATTACCTTCAGTGGCCCCAAAGTATTATTTAACACGTATTCTGGTTTATAAGACAGAAATAATGATGAATTTGCTTGGTAATTACACAGCACTTACCCACTACATATCCTGCCAGTAGCTGGTACTTAGCCCATCATTAAGGCCTAGCCACTGCTTTGGTAAATAAGAAGTTCTTATTATTGGCCTCCAGGCACATAAAGCGTTATTAAAACACCATTAGTGACATTTTTCCAAGGGGTAAATACACACGTTCATGTGAGAAGCCAACCTTCCTTAGGCTAAATGCTTTATTTCTGTCTTCCTGACTGGAACCAGTTGTGATCTGAGTGTGGACCCGCTCTGAGTTGCTCCTTGATGAGCAGGAGAGGAGAGACCCAGCCTGGTGCGGGGACTGAAGGGGGGGTCACCGCTGTTGTCAAGGTGAGGATTGTTCTATAACTCACTAAATGGTTGTGCCCAGTTTAGGAGGGGCCCTGGGTCTGGTTTCATCACCCTGCTGAGGGCTGGGTCAGCAGATTGAGTGCCAGGGCAGCCACAGCCTCTAGATGGTCTTATTGGCAGCATCAAGGTCCTCCTAGGACAGGGTGGCAGAGCCCCACCAAGGGCTGAGGACTCTGGGACAGGGGCCATTCGGGGTGCCCACAGGGTGGAGTAGACACATATAAGATGCAGGACTAGGGCGATGCGAGTGCAGAACCGACCTCTTTGTCCTTGACAAGGCGTCCCGGGAAAACTGCCCACCCTAGTTAGTCCAGAAGGCAGTAATTTTGGGGCCGTGGCTCAGCTCTAACTGCCCTTGGCTCAGCCACTTGCATCAGGAGAAATCAGCTCTCTGTAATCAATAGGGAGCCCAAGGAGGGTGGTCAGCCATTATGGCTGCTAGGCAGGATAGGGAGAGACCCCAGAGCATGCAGAGGCCTCATTACCATCCTGCCCCACTTTGACCCATCCCGTTTCTGGAGGCAGCCATTCAGTACCAAAGAGAAACTCCATTCCAAATCCCAAATGCCGAGGCAAAAGAGCAGGCCCAATGGCCTGTTTCTTCTGTCGTGAACTCCAGGACTCTGACTTTGGCTTGAGACATGACTTGAGTTCAATGGAAGTCAGCGGGGAGTAAACCTTGCAGTGCTGACCACGAATACAGCTGTATTTTAACACCACATGGCAGAGTACGTGCTCTCACTAAATAATATGCAATATGTTTCCACGGCCATCTCCAATATTTCACAAGTGGAACTTCTTTGTTGCCTTGTCTAAAAAGTTTTGATTCACTTTAGATCAGGAAAAAGGACAAATCTCGTTGCCTAATCACAAGTTGGACCCAACAGGACCATCTTAGGTACTGTGCCTACTAATAATACAACATAATAGGAAGTGGTCCCCTTCTGTTCCCTAAGGTTGTGTGCTCAAGACAATCTCTTGCAATAACCTTGATGTTCCCAACTCGAAGGTAAGACGGAGTCACAGCAACATCACGTTCAAGTCTGAGATGCGGTAACATTGGTCCGAGTGTGGCTGAACTTTGTTTTATGGCATATCATTCTGGTGCATTGAAAAGTTTTATATCTGGACCTTAAAGAACCTTCTGGGTATACTCAGGTATAACTTTTAAATGCTACTTTGTAAGTCATTTATAGGAGTTTTGAAGAAAATGTCCAATTTCACCCAGGTTTTTGCCTTACATTTCACCTCAAGCAGCTTGTCCGGCAGCACCTGAGTTCTTTCTCTCACGGTCCTTTCCGGAGAGCTGGAATGTACATGCCATGAACTGGAAGCACGCGACAAAAGTAGCTGTTATCCCACTCAGTTCCCTTTTCAAACAGCAACTTTTGTTGGTCAAGGCCAAGAGACTTGATAACAGTGCAGACTTCTCAACTCCCAGTTCAAGTTCTGGCATCTACAGGGCAATTTAACCCAACAAAAACTTGTGGAGTGATTAGGCAGTGAGCAGAGTGCTAACCGTGTCGTGTGGTGTAAGCGGCATATAAGCAGAGAGCCCTGGCCACCAATGGCCAACCAGTGACCACTAGCGCAGAGTGTGGTGCGTCTTGGCATTCTGCCTGACATAGGTGATATGTGTAAGTCCCATAGCCAACTAGGAAGTGTCACGATGGTGAAAAGAAGGAGCATGGATTGGGCGTCCTTGGAAAGCCTGCACAGCAGGGTCAGAGCTGTAGACAGTAGACAGAATGAGTTGGAAACCTGAGAGGCAGATCGTGCCTGTTGACATTCCCTGTCCCGTGCTCACTCAACCTTATGCTCATGAGATTCTTATTTTCCTTGGAGAAAGACTACATTCCCTGGGCTTGCTGGGAACATATGACCCAGGCTCAAGAAATAACGGGCACCTCCCGCTTGACCCCAGTGACTAGTTCATTTGCAAGCACGTGTGTGTGGCAGGATGGCTAAAAAGCGGCCATCCCAGGACTGCAGCCTAGGAAAGAAACAGTGTCCTTTTACAGAAAGGGTGCTCACACCTGCTGAAACTGGAGCCAAGGTAGAAAACAGGGTATAGACCTGGAGAAATTGGCCAACAACAGGTCCTGAAAAAAGCTTGATCCAGCTATACCTAACTTTAAAATCAAACAGTCCTAGATTTTAAGTTACATTACTCATTAACTTTTTGCTCAATAGTTTTGTTTTGCTTGTTTGTTTGCTTGCTTAAAGCCAGACAGAGGCGGACTTCCCTACACATTAGATGGCCATTTCAAGGGGCTGAGCGGTGACCAACAGGCATGGAGACTGAATGGCAAAGGCAGACTCGGAGGCAGGGCTGTGAGTCTTTCACCTTAGTCAGAGACATCAGGAGCCACAGGCAGGGGGAGCACATTACAAAACCACGGAGAGGTAGCAAGCGGCATCTGAACCACAATTCAGCACTGCAAGTAGGGAAGTGCTTGTCTAGACCCTCAAGGCACCTCTTGTGCCGAGGTCCCGCTGTGCTCTCAGGGAAAGGGAAACCCCCACCGCAGGCCGGAGCCTGCACATCTGCGGTTAGCATTCCTCCTTTAAAGAACCCCCCGGGGGGGTCTCTTCTCCAGCCGAGCCTCGCAGTCTCCTTAGCTGCGGTCAGGAAGGCTCCGTGCTCCTTCGGTGAGTTTCAGCTGGCAGCCTGCTCTGGGCATGTCTTTCAGGGCAGCTGATTCTTCTCCTCTGCCCGCTGGCTTGGGGGAAGTACACCTGTGTCCCAGGATGACTTCAGAGGGAGAAGAGACAAAGGCTGTGGTGGGCCGGGCACCAGCTGCCTCTGCGTGCTGCGAGGCTGACACAGAGCAGCCGGGCCAGGTGGGCAGTTGGCCCCTGGGAACCCCTGCAGGGGGCTCCTCCTCTGAGTCCTGTCCCAGCAGACAGCTTGGGTCGGGGGAGTCTGACATCTGGGCCTGATTGGACCCCACTTCTCCTCCTCTCCGCCATCCGCTCACTGCATTCTTTAGCCACTGCCAAATGCAAGTTACTCCGAGATGCTTTGATGGTGGAGGTGCAGACACATCGCGCCCACATGTGAGGGAGGAGAATTCAGCTATATGCACTCAAGGAGGGGGTGCAAAAACACAAACAAAGAGAAGATGAAAAGTGAACACAGATGTGACCCTCGTCCCATGCCCAGGGCAGCACATGTGAGAAGGTGCACATGAATCCGTGTTCCCCACAGTGTCTAGTGCCAATCTCCAGTGGCATAGCACACGAATGGCATGAATCTAGAGGCTCTCCTCAGTGGCCGTCCTCTAAGCAGTGACTCAAGAGCCAGTGTCTTTGACCTGTGACCCTGCAGGAGTGCTGTTAGCACTACTACGCACTATGTGAACAATGGAGCGGAATAATGTTCCGATAAAACTTTATTCAAAACAACAAGCAGAGGGCCATCATCTGCCAACTCCTGGATTATGGGATCACATAAGTATTTAAGAACCAAGCTTAGAAGTGACTCAGTCACTGCTGCCCATGTGCTACTGGGCAGATCCCAATCACAAGGTCCAAATTTAACAGCAAAAGACAGGAAATAGATCTTTCTGTGCATCCGGAGAGGAAACAAATAGGATTTGTGAGCATCCAACAGGACTCTGGCCGGTGTCTGAAGCCATTTTTCTAACAGGATACAGCCCTGAAATAGACCGTGCATTTTTACATATTCATTACTAAATAAATAGTATACACTTTGCTTCAGAGGAGGCTCATAAGATTTTTCAAGAGTAATTTTTATTATGTGTGGATTTTGCTCCATGTTCTGATTTTTTTTTCTATTGCTGTTGTTTTGTGTCACTTTGTTTTTTCAAGATTCTCACTATGTTTCTGATTTTTTTTTCTATTGCTGTTGTTTTGTGTCACTTTGTTTTTTCAAGATAGTCTCACTATGTTGTCCAGGCTGGCCTTGAACTCACTCTGTAGCTCAGGCTGTCCTCCAACTTGCCATTCTCCTGTCTCAGCCTTCTGAGTGACCAGTGCCAGGACTGAACCTTCACACCCGGCTTCCATGCCCAGATTTTTTAATCCAATGCCCATGAGAACCGTGACTCCACATCGAGTGAATGGTACCATGAGCCCGAAGAAACAATCAGACAGTGCTGGGTTTGAAGTTCAGCTGTCTGCAGATCTGCGCTGCTCTATCTCCGACTCCGAGGTGAATCGACAGGAGTGCCTACTGCCTGTGGTTTCCACAAAGGTGAGCAGAAGTGCCACCATATACACACATCACTTCACAGCTGTCACATGACAAGACCCCCACAAATAGCAAAGGTTTCCAACTCTTTATTAAGAATAAATATGTGGTACGGGATCAAAGTCTTGCTGTGGGGACTTTGCACAAGTCGCTGCATCTCCCTGATCTTGATTACATCTTCTACAAGAATGAGAGTAATGACATAGACCCCAGCATGCAGGCTTGGCATGAGTAAGAGTTTCTGTGACTCTTATAATTAAACATCAACACAAAGTGATAGTAATATTTACCTGACAGGGCTGTTGGGAGAATAAAGTCTATGTCAACAAAAAATGGGTTGTGTCAGTGTTGCAGGTTCTGGAGAAACAAACATGAGTAAGACATTGTATTACTTACCTGATGCCCCAGAGCTTGGAGGCTTAAAACAACAATAATTTTATTCTCCATGGTTCTGTGGGTTGCCCAGGTGGTTCTGCTGGTTTCACCTGGACTCCCTCACACAGCTGTGTGGCTGCGGACCAGGCTTATCTGAGACAGCTGTGTTCCATGAGAGGCAGCCCCAGGGACTCACTGAGGCTCAATGTTGCCAAAGTCCCATTGGCCAAAACACGTCAGTCGCATGGCCAAGTCCAGAGTCCTTATGGAGGGAGATCACAGAAGCACACCGATACCGGGAGGAGGGTTCCTCGGGAGCCAGTGTCACAGCAGCTTACCTGTCCCATAGAAAGGTGAAATGTTCACCTTGCCTCCATTGGACTATCCACTCCCTAGAGCCCACCTTCTCTGGTTAACCTGAGGAAGCATTTCTAGAACTTCCTGATTATCTTGGACAGCACTGTATACACCTGACTTTCCACTCCAAGCATCAGGAATAATTGGATCCATTCAACATCATTAGGTCATTACTATCTACATTGCATTGGCTAGAATCCAGTCATGTGGCTGACGTACAGCTGCAAAGGAGAGTGGGAAATGGAATCGTCTGGCAAAGCCCAGAAGTGGGCAAGGGCCTCATCCACAGAGGGACTCTGGATGGTATTTCTGCCTCCTCAGTGGCCCTGGTGTTCTAGAAAGCTCCCAGAAGGCTTTGCCCTTTGGCATGACCATGTAGTAATGTGGAAATGGTGGGAATTGTGGGGTGGGCCCATGACCAGGCCTGGAGTAGGGTGGGTCCCCAACTCCTGGACATGGGCCACTCCAATGGACCCCAGGTGGTACTGTCTTGCAAGACATGTCTCCACTTACTCCTGAGAGGACAATGTGGAGAACAATCATTCCTGCTGTTTTTCTGCTAAGGTAGCATATTGAGGGCTGCTCTTCCTTAACACTCGGAATCCACTAAGATGTGTCACCTCTCACCACACAGTGGACAAGGCCACATTTCTTTTTTTCGGCTGTCACCTCTAGGTCCCTCAGAAGTGTCTCCAAGGGCTCTTCCTCCCCCACTTTCTAATTCTCTGGTCTTGATTGGGTCCTCTTAAGCTCTTCCCTGGCTGTATTTTTATTTCTGCTTTTTCCTGGACATACCAACCCTTCTTAAAGAGTGGGGAGGACAGGCTCTCACAGGGCAACAGGACTGAAGGGGATAAAGGAAAGCAAGACTGCAAGACAACATCACCATGGTTCAGGTTTATCAACTGGTTACTGGTAAAATAAACAGGACTTAGTGATGTGGGACTCCTGACCTTTCCTTGACCAATGACCATAATCTAAAGGGTCCAGTACAAAATGAGGATGCTAAAGTGCAGGGGGAATCCCAAAAAAAGTATTAAAGCTTTTCCACCTTCTGTAGATGCTTTAAAAGAAATCCACCAGAGAGCACAGATAATGCTAAGGTTCTGCCCAGCTTTCCAGGGACAATGAGAGCTCATATAAGGAGCAGAGCTGAATGCTTTATAAACGCCAGTGGGGAGACTTCCTGGGAGTGGGAGCCCTGCAAGGTGACCAGAGCCTGAATGAGGAGCTGGGAAGGTGTTTCGAGGGACGGACACATGGAATTAAGCTCATCATCACCCTCCTTCCTCCTTCCATGCTCTCAGTGTGAGCTCGTGGCTCCCTACTTGCAGTCGTTTTTCAGTAATGGTGTGTCTGAGAGTCAGATCATCCTCCTCCTGGTCTGCACTGGGCAGGCAGCAGTGACCACCCGGCCAGGCCCAGCATTGCCCACCCCCTGGCCAGGGCACGGAAGTGAGCCCATTTCACGAGAAGCTGCTGAGACTGTTCTCACAGGTTCTGCAGCACAGCGTTTCAAATCCCTCTATCAGCGAGAGGCCCACCTTGAACTTTTTACGCTAAAATGAAGGACAGTGGAATAGAAAGAGCAGACTTCACTGAAGGCAGTAAGGGTAAGGAGAGCTTTATCAAGCTCTTGCTTCAGTCATATTTATCTGGCGGTGGCACTCACAGCCCAAAACATTTAAGGGTACTGCCCTGGGGGGCCTCAGTCAGACTCTTCCTTTAGCTGTGCTGCCACAGCTGCTTCTACGTCCCAGATTGATTCCAGAAACTTACCTGCCGCGGTCACTTTGACTTTGGGGCAGAGCCCGAAGTCACACAGTGCCAAAGCTGGTGAACAGGGTGGATGCGGACACAGCGCGTTTTCATGAGCCTCCCTTTCTGCTGGACGGCACTTGGCAGCATCTCTCACCCTACTTGTGATCACACCTCCCAGAGCTGCTTCAGAAAGCAGCAAGAATGGTGGCATAAGTGAGTTTGAAGGGAGGAGGGAGATGTCCAGGGAAGATTCTTGGCAATATGTCTTTCACTGTAATAAATAAAAGCATGCACTGCAGATTTTGATCATCTTGTATACATACTTTGATCATTTTGAAAACACCTTGTATAATGTTCCTCTTACCTTTCCTCCTCCTCTACTCCTATGCTCTTTCTACCCATTAATACATTTATCAAAGCGGAGCAGATAAAACCAGAAACAAACACGCTGATGTGCAGAGCTGCTGCAGCATGGACAGGAACCTGCTGCTCATTGACTCAAGGTGGATCCTTCACTGGACTCTGGAAGAGTTTTAAGGGATTCTTGAAAGTGCCTTAGCAGTGACCACCTGTGACCTGGAACGATCCCTCTAAGACACAAACTGGCCACACTGCCACTCCATCCACTAGTGAGTGAACCCCCATTTTCCTCTGCCACGCCGAGCTTTCTGGTTCATGGGTGGCTGAGAAACCATCAGGCTAAGAGATTCTCAGGCCTCCCACTCAGGGGCCTGGATCCTAGGAGCCAGCAGCCCACTCTGCACTCTCCCAGCCATGGAAATCTGCAACCTGGGTCAGAGCCCAGGCTGCCCAGCGATGTCCAGCAGGTCCAGCAGCCGCACCCTGAGCAGCTCAGTGTGGGAGGCCAGCCTCCTTCTTCCCTAAGAGGCCAATGCTGGGTTTCCCTTATGAGATGCAGCTGTTTCCTGCAGGGGCCTGCTGGGATGGCTGCCCACGGGGCTGGGAGACCTGGCCCCAGACCACGGCCCAAGCTGTGGCTCAGCCACTAGTCCGTCCCCTTGCTTCTGCCCTTCCCAGGGCTGCAGACAGGCTCCAATGGTCCAGCCGTCCTCTTCCTAACCCTTTGGAGCCGCTCTTCCCAGCTGATGGAAGGTGGGGGGCCTGGGTAGACACTCCCACGGAATGCTGACCCCAGGATACCTCTGTTGTCCTTGGCCCCGGCCCTCCCACAACTTTCCCAGCAATCTTGCTGCTGCTGCACCTTAAAACCACCCAGCAAGCGAAGCGGGGAGCGCCCTGATGCCCCCTGAAACCACAGTGTGGGGCGGCCACAGTGAGCTGTGACTCAGTGTTTATCCACAGCATCTCGCATGCGCAGCTCGGCTATCAGGCTGGGAAGGGAGAGTGATGAGCCGGGAGTCCAAGCTGGAGGAAGCTACTCCTGGGGGAGCAGGACTCAGGTGGGCAGAGGCCCTGGGTGTGTGAGGCAGGGACAGCCACAGGACGCCATCAGGCCAGGCTCCAGATTCAAGAGGACACCCTGGCGATCAGAGCGCTTCTTCCCAGCCTGGAGGCTCCCAACAGGGACCACAAACAATCCGCAAGGTCTCCTCAGGCCCAGTGCATGACGGAAGCTGGACAGAGAGGACCCCCACCTGGACCTCCAGAGGCAGAAGGGGTGACACCCACATCTTGGCCACTCCAGAGGCAGAAGGGGAATATGAGAAGCATCTCTCACCTCTCCAGCCTCCCTTTCCTCCACATCTATGAAAATCAGATGCGCCCATGGTTTACACCCCAGTCCCTGAGACAGCTGGTGGGGTGTGGCACATGCGCCATGTGATATGGCGAGGCCTTGTCCGCCAGGAGGAGATGGCCTGGCAAAGAGGGGCGGGAGGAGGAGGCAACAACCCCGGCAGTGAGGTCTCAGCTAAACACACCCTGCCACCGCCACTACCCTTGGAAAGCTCGACTCTTCCGTTCTGCTGGGAATCTCCCGCCCTGGGCCACAGCCTCCACCTTTACCTGATCTCACACAGAGCCAGGACTCACAGGTCATAAACAATGGTAAAATGAAGACTCTTCCGTGGACGCTAATAGTTCAATAAATCAGGCTAATTAGACGTCTGCCTGCTCCAACCGAAGGGTGCAGACATAACAGGAATAGCTGTGCCCTGCTGGTCCCAGGAATGGGAAGAGCCAAGCACTGGACCAACCTCAGGCCAGAGAACTGCCCACAACTGCTATCCCTCAGCACGGCGGAGCAGCCCAGCTGTCCTCTCTGGCTTGGCCTTTGATCTCCTGACTTCTAAATTTCAAGTCGCATCAGCCCATGTTCTTCCTAGGAGAACAGGGCTGCCTGATTCTAATAACTGAGCTGTCCTCCTAGGCACGCCCTGCTGGCTCAGAGTAACACAGGGGAAGACAGGAGGGGCGGGTCCACCTCTGAGGCAGCTGGAGACAGTGCTCAGCGCTTGCTTTGGGCTGCAGCAGCGCAGCTCACCTGACATCACCATGCACATTTCAAAGGCAAGCCCTGTGAGAAGGGAGACTGGAGCTTCAATACTGGGCCCTCAGCACCAGGACAGTGCCTGGCAGACAGCAGGCGACCAGTGACTTTATCAGGTGGCTGGACAGGCATGGAGTGGCAAGTGGAGGGCTAACCAGGCACAGGCGGCACAGGTGGCACAGGCAGGCATGCACAACCTCTAGCTTCTTTACTTACATTTTCCAGGGTCCAGGAGCTACCAGTTAAAACATTACTGTTAGTACAGTGACTATGGTCATGGCGGCCGAAGAGTGAGTGCTTCCCATTTCCGGGTACCATTCCCCTTACTGAAACTGCCTGGGCTGTGAGTGAGGACCAAGAGCCACCTTCTCCTGACAAGGAAGTACAGCTAAGGAAAGGTGAGTGGCAGAGCTGGGATTTCAGCCCAGGCCCAACCGTTGGTGCCTCCAACACTGGAACTCAGCACCTGGTGCTCCTGGTGTTCATGGCCTTCACCATAAACTTCCTTGTATTCCTATTTTGACTTTGCCTTTGTGAATGAACTATGTGCCTCTCTACTCTGTCTTCCGCCGTATAGATCTTGGAAATGAAGGTCCAGTGGGATTACTGGGAAAATACTAGAATGAATGTTGACGCTGCCAATCTCCTACCTTATAGTGCAGCTATCCGTGGCACCTCTGGTTTACAAATCATCATAATTCCACCCTCACAAAACTTTAAAATAAACAGACTCTGTCAAGAAGCTCCTGTTCCTCTAAAAGACACTGGGTCTGAGAAACCAAGAGAGGGAACATCAACTCATTCCCAAGCTCCCTCAAGTAGGGTCTGCTTGAAATCATCCCTCTAACCAGCTGCTAAGCAGTAGAAAGATGAGTGAACAGATGTGCAGAGAAAGAAATGCAAATGTGAAATGGAATGCCCTTCAGCATGTAGGCTCAGACCTCCTCAAACTGTATTACAAAACCTATTTCAAAAATAAACTGTTGGAAAATGAATAATTCAAAGAAGTGGCTCTAGGTGTTTTCCAGGAACCAGTGTGTGAGAGCGTAATCATTAGAATTAACATTATCAGAAGAAGGCTTGACCATGAATTCAGCTGGAAAATGCTCCCGAGTATAATTTAGGCAATCAAGGAATGACAGCGATCTCCCTAACATCTGTATGGACTTATGGTGAGCCGTTCTTCTTTACATACATGTGCTGCCTTATTCTTAGCATAACCCACTGAGATCGACAGGACTTCCAATCAGATATTTCTTTAAAAACAAAGGGGCCAGGGTTTTAGCTCAGTGGCGCTGTGCTTGCCTTGCAAGCACAAGGTCCTGAGTTTGATCCCTGGTAACAAGAACAAGAAACTGAGGTTCAGAGTCCAGATTTCATGGGTCCAGCTGTCTTCATCACTGTCTGGTCACTGAGACACAATATGTGACATCCACAATTCAAAGGAGGAGAGGTTTGTTTTGGCTTGGTTTATAGAGTATTCGGTTCATAGCTGGTTGCCTCCATGGGATGGGAGGCAGGGCCAAGGAGCTGCTCACAGCATGGTGACAGGAGGCAGAGACTCCAGGGAGGAGCCAGGGATGAGACGAACCCTTCCGGTCACAGCCACAGCAACCACCTCTTCCAACCAGGCCACCAAATTCCAATCAGCCCCCAAAAGCCCCATCTGGGAGGGCATGAGGCTTTAGGAGGATGCGCAGAGAGAAACTGTAACGTCAGTCTGCCACTCTTCCTGTGACTGTTTCCTAATAATAATAGAAATGAAGGAAATGTCCTGGGAAAGCAGACTCCTCCCCTCTACAGTTCCACCTGGGCCTTGCCTGGGGTATCGGCTTCTTGCATTTTATAAGAGATGATGGAAAATGAGTTAAAGAGATGTGGTTCCTCCTTTTGAAGGATGACAGTTGGATAAATCAATAGAGCTGCCCATCTGAAGAGCAGGAATTCACCCATGACACCAACTAAGAGGAATTTGCTGGCACATGGAGACTTTGCCTTTCCTGTGAATTATAAGCCGTGCCTCCCGCTCTGAGCTGATGCAGCCCCAGGCAGACACAACTGCTGACAAGGGGAGCACTGGCTGCATCCTAGCCAGATGGCTTTGCACAGTGCACACACTGCACAACCAGACACAGAGGCTCATGCTACAGAGCAGCAGACATGGGCAGATGGGTTGTTCCCCACCTGAGAAAGATGCCTCAAGTGGACCAACCAGGAGGTCCACTCGAGATCTCCCCCTCAGTACCTCAGTTTGAATACCCCTCACCCACAATGCTGGGACCAGAGTGTTTCTTTGTGAAGTTGTTTTTCTTAATTTTGGAATATTTGCAGATGTTTTGGGGGTAGGACCCAAGTCCAAACTCAAAATCCACTTGTGTTTCCTTATACTTACGCTGCCTGAAATTCATTTTGTATGACATTTATAGTGCACCTGTGTTTTACCGGAACTCAAGGTTGGAAAATGTGGAATCTTTCCACTTGTGCCATCATGTTGGTGCTCAAAAAGCTTCAAGTTTTGGAGCACTTCAGAATTTGAACCTTTAGGTCAGGTCCACTCAACCTGAGTTCTTGAGATTCAGGGCAGCCTGCTTATGTTATGGCATCCCTTTTCTCACCTCAGAACCCACGGAGAGAGAACACACAGAACACACTGCCACGTGGGAACGTGGCTTCAGGTCTGTGGGCTTTATCTTAAGCCCAGAATTTGTCTGTCTCCCGCCTGGGCTGCTGCACAAAGCTTTGGGCTGACTCTGATCCCACACCGGGCACTGAACACATAAAATGCAACTTCTGAGGAAGCCAGGCAGAATTGTGTTTTTTCTCCTGTATAAATGCCCATGGGGAGACCCCAAAGATGAAAACACTACCACCAGGTGCACAGAAGACCAGCAAAGCCTGTTTCCTGTTTGCTTCCTGGGAGAAGCTCTGCCCCCGCCATGTGGAAGGAAGTGCACACCCTGGACACACCTTCCAGAGCCTCTAGAAGTGATGCCCACTCACTCACCTGTCTCTCTGTGAATTTGAATCCAGAGAAAGGCATGGTCCTCACCTAGTTAACCAGAAACTTGCTTAGGAGCCAGTGAGGGTCCTGGTCTTTGCTTCACCCGTATCAGTTCCTTCCATCTACAGAACACTCTAGAAAGCACGGCTCCCTCCATCTACAGAACATTCTAGAAAGCATAGTTCCCCTCATAGATGTGGCATACGGGATACATGGATGCACCACAAATAAAAGGAAACAAGTCTGGGAGGAGGGCAAGGAGGTTGGGGTTGGGGTGGCAGGAACTCCATGCAGCCTTGGCTCAGCAGAGAGCACTGCAGAGCATCTCTAACTCATTGCTCATTGTGGCTGCAGCAGACCAGCCACACTCACTCCCAGGAGGAGCCAGCTGAGCTCCAGCCTGTGTCCCAGAGGGCAGCCCGGGACAGCAGGTGCCAGGGAGGTGTCACTGCAGTCCTCCTAGGGCAGCCTGGAGGTGAGGGTGAGCCCCTCTCCATTGAAGCCTCAAAAAAGAGCCAGGAAAGCTATGCATCTGTGAAGATCCCAAAGCTGACGGGTGAGGTGCAAGCTCGGGAACACTGGCAGCAGAACGAGCTTCCGATGACGATTTTCCTTCCGCAAGACAAGGAAGAGTTCAGAGGGCAGCTGTCTGCGCCATGTGGAGAAAGAGAACAACTCATTCCTGAGCACCTGAGCCTCACTGAGCTGCACCCCACTGGGAGACAGGTGAGCAAGCACCATGCTGAATGAGCTGCTGAGCGAAGGAAAGGGGTCGCACACCCTGGAAAAATCAGATCACCGTGGGGATGCGCAGTGCCAGGAGGGGCAAAGACAGCTTCTAAATCTTGCTGGGGTAACCAAGAAGTGGGCACTCAGGGGCAGATTTCAAAGGAGTGAGGGAGCAGGTGCATGGGTGTCCAAGCACGCGGGTGCCAGGTGAAAGGAGCAGGTGGTGCAAGGGGCCGGAGGTCGGATGTGTCTAGCTACTGAGCCCAGGAAAGCCAGGAGTCTGGTGTTCGGTGAAGGGGATGAAGGGTGAGGGTCCTTGCGTCACTGTGATGCTTCAGACATTTTCCAGTAGGAAACAGAAAATGCTAGGGTATGGGGAGTCACTTGGCATGGGCCCATCAGCTTTTGCTTTTTGTTTGAATACTTACATTCCTTAAGTCATTTAATCTGCACAGCAAGCATAATGGATCAGGGCATATTATTTCCATTCTGTGAATGTGCTGTGCAGTGCTGGGGATCAAACCCAGAGCCCTGCCTGCCTGCCAAGTGCTCTACCACCTAGGGCGTCCCCAGAACCAGGAAGAGGCCCCTGCTTGTTTTCTTCTCCTTCTTTTGGTGCTCTGGATGGATTGAGCCCTGGCCAGTGTGTGGAGTGGACACTGCCCAAGCCACGCCCCTGCCCCAGTGTTGTACATTTAATGATCTGAAAGTGTAAATGAGGACTAAAAGGTATAACAGATAGTGTGAAACAGGCAGAAAGGGGACAAAGAGGAAGGGGAAACTGGAGGGGTAGGGGAAAGGAAAGAAGGGAATGGAATTAATATGAGAAAATGAAAAATAATGGAAACAAAGTCTTTGTAGATAGGGAAGGAAAGGTTGAGGGGAGGGCAGGGGAATGGGGAAAAAATAAGAACCAAGATTGATTATGTAAAGGTGCAAATTTCCAGCAATGAATGTCATTATATTGTATACATTAACTGTACCAATAAAATTAATTTAAAAAATAAAAGATCTGAGTTCAGGTTGGGGGCATCACTCAGAGGGCGAGAACTTCCAGGGATAAGACAGATCCAGTCTCGTGAGTGCAACTCCTTAGCACCACTGTAAAGAGGAGAAATTGTAACTCAGCCCACTACAGGTCAGGACCATCTTTCCTGACAGTGTGAGGCGTCCCTGGCATGGTTCCCCACCGATCTTTGAAAGGGCCACTCTGGACCCTGTCCTGTGACTGAGCTGGATGTCGAGGTGCAAGCAGGAGCCTATCACAGCAGACCATCATGGTAAGGCGAGGACAAGAAGTCAGCATTTCGCATGAGGATGGAAAGAGCAGGTTGTGAAGAAGAACAGGATTCCCCAACGGTGCCCTGTGTGTGAGAAGGGTCAAGGTGGTGTCCCGAGGTTCACCACATAGGGTTAGGATCAGTGGTCTGTCTGGAAGACCTGGGAGAGCTGGAAATTAGTTCGGCTCTCATTGTTGAGTTTGAACAAAATCTATGCAACGCACGAGTGATGTCGAGTATGCGCTTGGCTGTCTGAGGCGGGAGTTCGGCTGAGAGTGCTGGGACGGAACTTTAAATGTTACAGTTTTTAGCAGAGGGATGGAATTTAAAACCACAAGGCTGGTGGGGTTTCCAAGGGGACAAATGAACGTAAGAGAAGACCGAGTCTGAGCCTTATGGCTCCCCAACAACAACGGAGAAGAAACCAGCAAAGGGCTCGGAGGAGGAATGTCCAGAGGGGTACACCAGAGCTGTGGCACTCTCACCGTCAAATGCAGATGTAAATCACGAAGGAAAAAGGCTGGGCGTGGTGGCTTGCGCCTATGCTCCCAGCGCTCTGCAAGGCTGAGGCAAGAAGATAAAATATTGCCAGCCTGAGTAATTTAATGACTTAGAAAAACTCTGTCTCAAAATAAAAATATGTTTAAAGGCTTGAAACGTATTTCAGTGAGAAGGCCTTGGGTTTAATCCCCAAAAATGAGAAGAAGAAAAAGGAGGAGGGGGAAGGGAGGGGAGGAGAAGAAAGAAGGAGGAGGAGGAAGCGGAGCAGAAGGAGGGGAAGGAGAGGGGAGGGAAAATGGAAGCAGAGCAGGAGGAAGAGAAAAGGAGAACAGGAAGAGAAAGAAAAGAAAAGGAGGAGGAGGGAGGAGAAGAAAGAAGTAATTAACTGTTTAATATGCAATTGTAGACCACACAGCACAGGACTGATCAGTGCGCGTGGTCTCAGGTAGGCACTGACTGGGGACAGTGGCACAGCAGTCTCAGTGGAATCACAAGGCACCATGCACTGGGCTTCCAAGGAGCAGGAAGAGAGAAGACGCAGAAACGGCAGACAGCTCTCCCAAAGAACTCCGCTGCAGAAAGACGCAGAGAACCCAGTGTGGTTTGGAGAAGGAAAAAGCGCATGCGTGTGTGCTCCTGCCTTGCATCAGCCGGAGGGCAGAAATTGGAAACCAGAGGGGCACTGAGATGTCCTCGAACCGGTGGCCTCGGGATGGAGACCACGTGGGACATTGACAGCAAGAAGAGGGCAGGGAGGAGACGGGCGTGGGGAAGCGGTCTCCTGGCTACGCTGCCCTCGGCCCTTGTTTTTCCTTTCAGGGGACGTGAGTCAGCTGTGGGGCTGGTGAGTTTGAAGAAAGCCCACTGGGTAAATGAGGACGGGTTGTGTCACCGAGGGTTCCATCACTGCCACCTGGGTCACGGCCACAGGGCGTCGGTGTGGGCCAGGATTGGGGACGTTTGTGCACCTTCCTTGGACAAAAGACTCACAGACCCCATCTGCGCCTTCCCCGGAGAGCTGCGCACACAAGCACACCACCCAGCCCTGCTCCTTCCCCTCCCGCGGGCAGCTGTGTTCTCATGATAGACTGATATGGGGCCTGTTTATTTTGGGTTAAGAAGAAAATGCTTATAATTCACAAAGCCAATGAATGGTCTCCTAGCAGCAGCTTGTATCACTACGGAGAAATAATACTCTTGCTCTGCTGTCTCTCACCCTCTCGCTCTCTTTCATCTTCTCGCCCAAATCCCCCAGGGGTCTTTTGTCTATTTTAAGTAACAAACAGAATATTTTAAAGGCTCCATAAAAACTGAGACTCTCTCCCTGGAACACACATGTGAACACACTCATGTTTGCTCTCAATGCTGCAACTACAACTCAGCAGCTTTCAGAGTCCCCAAGACCTGGTTTGGAATGTGGCCCTGCACCCAAGCAACCCACCCCAGCAAGGAGGAAAGTGCTGAGCCCTGCAAAAACGCGATGAAGTCAACTCATTTCCAGCCACCTCCTCCACCCTCCCAATGTGACACATTCTAATCCAAGGCATCCACACTCCTGCCCAGCAGGATCTGATTTGACCGCCTCTCTCACATTCCCACTTAGCTAGAACTCAGGAAATACAAACACCCTTCAAGGAGAAGTCTCAGCAACTGAAAGATGCCCAAAGCCTTCCCAACACTGATGGCCTTGGCTTCCCTCACAGGATGAACCAGCCCTGGATGTTGGCATCTGTGGGTGCCAGGGAGCCCTCCACCAGCCAGGGGAGGAGGCTGAGTTCTCTTTCTGCCCAGTCCTTGACACAGCCTAAGTTGCCTTCATTGCTCAGGAGTCCCAGGGCCTCCAGAGCGGCAGCTGGGCCAAGGATGGGCTTACATTCCTGAGCATTTCAACCCCCAGTGGAAACCCCTCCTGATCGGAGACAGTAGTGGGAGAAGTTTCACACCACTCACCCATACTGTGTGCCAAGCACCAGGCTAGGGGATCATCCTGTGTCCCTTTCTTTAGTTCTCATGAGCAGCGGGCACTCCAAGGTAGAACTTGGTGTGGTGATAAATAGACAACTTCAAGAGGCAGTCTTGGGTTGGAGGCCCAGCCCCCGAATGCCCCTGTGGGCCTTGGAGCACTCTGTGTATCCTCTGTGCTTCCCTGTCCTCATCTGTACAAGGAGGGAAATCTTGTGAACACCTCCCTTACAAGGATCACAAGCGATCCTACACTCTGGGTTCAGGACCACTCTGAGACACTTCCAGACATTAAGTGGCAAACCCTTGAAATGGTCATCCTTTGAAAATCGGTCTTTAGGACGAGGTGCATTCTTGCTATGTTCCTCCCCAAAGGCAAACCTGAGTCTAACCACAGACACCCACCTCATAAGGAGGCTTCTTTTGGTCAACAGTCGTCCCCTTACACGACAGAGGTCATGGAAGACTATCAGGAAGCTGGCAAGTTCTCATCGCTGAGTGGTGTCCTCATTCACGAGTTCGGGTTTACAAGTTCACTATCCTTTTTACTGTGATTTTAGAGGATCCATCTTCTGTGTATTTAAACAAAGTTAGTTGTGACAGAGCCCCAGGCAGGTGCATCAGGGGACATCTGAAGATGACCTTGTCATCACAGGAAGTGACAGTGCTCTCTGAGGACTTCCAGTGAGACAGGATATGGAGGTGGAAGCCAGTGATATGGAGGAGCCTGACTGTGTAGACTCAGGGCAATGTGTGTGCCTGTTCCTTAGCTTGCCACGGCAATAACAGAGATTAAGTTTAAAAATCCGTTAATGTAAACAGCTCTACTCCATAGCCTAGTGCACAGGGGGCTTGGCTGTGCTGCCCCACAATGGCAGTCAGCCCCAGGGCACGTCTGAAGATGTAGCCTGATCTCACGAGAGGCTTACCCACTGCTGGGTTCCCAGTTGGGTGGATTACTGGGAGTTGGCGGAAACCACAGGAGGTAGAGCCTAATTGGGTGAAAAACACCACCAGGGGCATATGTTCCTGAAGAGTGCACCGTGACCCCAGCCCCCGTCGCTTCCTGTCTCCTGTGCACCATGAGGTGAGCCACTTTCCTCTATAACATGTGCTTTGCCAGGACGTCTGCCACTCCACAGGCCCAGGAGCAAAGGAGCCAAACCCTTGAAAGCATGAGCCAGAATAACCTTTCTTCCTTCTAGTTGGTTTTCTCGGGTGTTTCATCATGGCAATGGAAAGTTAATCTACCTATACTCTTAAGAGATGTCCAAGTCCTAAAGAAAAACCCTGAGGATGGTTCTCTGTGGAAAGGAACTGAAGAGATAAAACAGCAAAGTTCAGCACACAATGCTGAATTGGTTCCCAAACCTGGAAAATGTTTCTCCCTTGTTTATTTAACCAACTGGCAAAATTTTCTTAATATCTGTTGATTAAATAATAACATTAAGTCAACATTAGTTGCCTAGTTTTGATCACTGTAAGGGAATATCCTTGATTCTCAGGGAAACCCACACAGAATAAGCCTGAAGTAAAGTCACATCAGCTCTGCAACGACCTCTCAAGAAATGGTAACATGCATGGAGAGGGTGACACAGCTGACAACAGTAAAGTGACAACAGTGGGAAATCTAGGTGAAGACTATTTGGGAATCCTCTGTACCATTCTTGAAACTTTCCTGTACATCTGAAACTACCTCAAAATTAAAATGCTTTGCAGAAGGAAACACGAGTCTCCTTGTCATTATCAGGAGCCCCCAAGAGTGCAAAGTCCTCCCTGGCTCCACCCACGCGGCACTGCTCCACTCCAGGGAGGGCTCCCTGGTTGATGTCAGCACGGCGGAAGTTGCTTCTTCAAGAGAGAAAACCCTCCTGAGCCAGCAATCGGGCCTTTCACAGAGAAGAAAGGCACTTTAGAATCGGAAGACACTGTACCCTCTTGTCCAAGAGGACACAGCGATTCTTCACCCCTTCCACAAGCCTAGAAGAAGCATCCGTCCATCGTTACATTCAGCGTGGACCCCCGCTCACAAGCCTCTGTTTTGTCTGCCGGTCTGCTCGGGCTTCCAGAGAATGTGGTGACTTTGCTGTTGCTGAATGCGGTTCATTTGCACAACATTCCTCACCCTCTTCCCCGTCCACATTTTCATCATCAGTGCCCTTTTCTCCAATAGGCCGTTTAACAATGGGCTGGAGAAGGAGGGAAGGAGTGCACAGGGCTGGCCATCAGCCGGTTTTATTCACCGACTGTGTACGGCCAGCTGAGCCAAGAGGCAGCAGGGCAGGAGGCATGCGCCGGGGCAGGTGGGAGCAGCACAGAAGAGAACTGGGCCCAATGGAGGGCGGCCAGGGTACTCCACGGGGTCAAGGAAGACCTTGGCCTGGACCATGATTCCATCGATTAGGTCAAAGGAAGTTGGAGAGGGAGAGGGAAAAGAATGCTTTCACTCAGAAAGATAAGCAGAAAAAAAACAAAACAGCCCTGTTGGTGGGGTTGAAAATGGTTTAACTACTGTGGGAACTAATAGGGACATTCCTCAAAAAATTAAGACTAGAGCTACGTTGCGATGCGGCACTTGCGCCCCAGGTGTGGGTCCGAGGGAGCCGAGCAGCTCCTCTAGGGACATCGTGGTCCCCCCGGGCCCGCAGCAGCCGGCAGCGGGGAGCAGCCCGGCGTCCTCCGAAGACGGGTGGGTAAATAAAAAGGGCTCACAGTTCACACACCGATGGCCAGCATCATAAAGGAAGGAGACCCATCCCGCCACACGCTGCCGAGCGGGAAGGGTGAGCCGGAGAGGACGAAGGTACTTTCTGCTCCTGTGAGGCAAAGTCCTGGACAGAGCAGCATGGTGGCCACGGCCAGAGAGAAGGCCAGGCCGGTAAAGCTGCGGAGTCCCATGCAACGCGGACACGCGGCGCTGGACGTGGGACCCACGCAGAGTGATGGCGAAGGGCTAAGCTTCCTGGCGTGGAGTTTATTTTACCATAGATTTAAAGAGCAGGAACAGTGAGCGCTGAAAGCCTCTGCACCCTGTGATCCCTGTTTAGCAAGGGCTGCAGAGGAGACAGTGATGATGGAGCAAGGTGAGGCCACAACCAGGTCCCGAGCAGCAGAGAAGTGGCTCCCGCAGTGCGGACCAGAGAGAGGACTGCGTGACCGGTTTATTGGACCTGCTGGATTCCTGGGGTGTTAGGCAGGAGACAGGTTTACTCTCAGATCCCCTAACAGCTACCCAACCCCAAATCACAAGCCTGTAGATTGGGTTTTTTGTTTTGCTTTCTTTTTGTTTTTGTTTTTTTGGTACCGGGGATCAAACTCAGGTCATTGCACTTTAGAGGCAGGCAGCGGAGCCACTGAGCTAAATCCCTGGCCCTAGATTGGGGTTTGACAGACATCAGCCCACAGGAATGAACCCACCAGCTGCTGTGCCTGTAAATAAAACTGTGTCAGGCCATGGCCACACCAGCTCTTTTCCACACTTCCACGGAGGTGTCCACGCTCCAGCCATGGGCTCGGGTGCAGGCGACAGAGCCAGACCTTCGTAGGGTGAGCTGGTGGTTCTGATTGCCCTTCTGGCTGGGGGTTAACTGTTCCCATGTTTTAGGTAATGAGTCCAGCCCTGTCTAACAACGCAACTTTGTTTCTCCTTTAAACTGAGCTTGGCCTGCTCTCCTGGGCTCACCCTCAGCCAGGAGCCTTAGTGCAGAAGAAGCAGGAGGTCACCCCTGGGCCCAGCCCCTCACACTTGCTCCCCTTGCCTCTGTGCACACATGCGTGCACACACATCCACCTGCACACACCCAAGGCGGGGGCAGGACATGAGAGGAAGATTCTGCTCTGCTCAGTTGGCTGCTGTTGCTCACTGACTTTGCAGCCATCTGTGGCTGTTGGAGACTTGCTGGGCACCCCGAGCACAGTCAGCACCACGGCTGACTGCAGCCTTCTCCCAAGCCACCCACACAGGCTCTGCACACCTGGCATAGCCTGAGACAGGGCTCTTCCCATGACGGTCCGCCATGACGGCCCCTCCCCACCTCCCCAACAGCTGCCCAGCCCACTCCTCGCATCTCCGGTCTCCAGCCAGCTCCTGGCAGCAGCCCTTGGATCTTCCACTCCACCCAGGAAATGCAGGCCTCCTGAGGCCTCTCCAGTTTGCTCAACTCCAAGCCAGTGCAGCTGGGCTCCGCTAGGGGAGCTGGGCCGCTTGGGGTGACTCCCAGGTTCCTAGGTTCCCGGATGGGGCAGCGCTGCCTCCCCCATCCGAGGACAAGGGACGAGGTCAGGAGACATTTTTGATGGTCATACCTGGAGGTCCGTCACTGGCATCAGGAGGGCTGAGAGCAGCTAGGCTCTACGGAGTGCAGGATGGCTGCGGGGGGCTCCATCGCATGCCCTTTGCAAAGCCCAGTGATGTCGGGGGCCAACCCTGGTCGTGAGGGCTCTGCTGCTTCCTTAGAAGTGGCCTCTGGTCCAGCAGGGGACTCATCTATCCTCTCTTTCTCCCTACTTTCTTGGCCCCACACCCTCCTCCTCCTCCTCCTCCTCCAAGGCTCGCACTTTGACATGGGGCTGCCAGCCCTCTGCAACCCTGAGGAGTAACTTCATCTTCTTTATAAATTACCCAGCCCATGATGTTCTGTTACAGCAGTGCGCGACAGCCTCAGACCACAGTCCTTCTTGTCAAGAAGACCCACCTGGCCATCAGGGCCCAGAAGGAGGCCCTGGCCCGAGCTTCCTGGGCGCTGTGTTGGAGGGAGGGGAGAGGCCTGGGAGAGTAGGTTTAGGATTTTAGTCACGAATAGAGAAAGACCCATTAGAAATCTTTTATTATTTGTATGGGTTTTTTGGTTTGTTTTGTTTGTTTTGTTTTTTGGTACCAGGGATCAAACTTGGGACCTTGACCTTGTGAGGCAGGCAGTGGCACCACTGAGCTAAATCCCCGGCCCTCTTTATTATTTGTATTAAGAGCTCCTGAAGCTGGGTGCAGCACTGCTCGCCTATAATCCCAGCTACTAGGCAGGCTGGGACAGGATTATCACAAGTTCAAGCCAGCCTGGGCAACTTAGCAAGACCCTGTCTCAAAATAAAAAGTAGAAGGGCTGGGGATAGAGCTCAGTGTGAGGGCCCTGGGTTCAATCATAACATAAAAATAAAAGCTCTGAGGCAAGAGCTCTGGGCAGGTAATCAGCAGCTCCCCTGTCTTCGGGACCCTCTTCCTATTTGCCTTCTCCTGGCCAGTGCCTTACATCTCTGTGCGGCACCTACACAGCCTGGCACCCTGCTTTCCCCCACAGGGCTGTCAGCCAGGTAGCACCTGACACTGTGGAACCAGAGGCACGAAAGGAACCAATGGCCTCTGGTCTGTCTAATGAGACTGCCTGCCTCAGTCTCCCTAGGGACCCCCAGCTCACAGGTCACAAGTGGCCCCATTGGCCTTGACCATCAGGACCCACCCTTGTGCCTTTCTGGAGCAGCACAGCACCCAGTGCCTCAAACCCACTGCTGCCTGTCCGGGTCACAAGGGCAAGAGGAAGGTTTGCTATTGGTGGGGACAGTGGTGTCCACCCAAGCCCTGCCAGGGTCCCCACTGCCCTCGCAGCTTGGAGGTAGAGGCTCCGGGGCAATGGTTCTCCAGCCTAAACGTGATCACCGCCACCTGGGGAACTGGGGCATCTGATTTAGAATGGGTCCCTCGTCCTGTCCTAGCCCGCCCATCAGAGGCCATGGATCTCTGCTTTCAGCTGTCCCCTGGTTACCGAGGTGCACACAAGTGTGAGTACGGCCATGCTAGGAGCAGCCTTGACCCCCCACTGAGGGCCCTGACACTCCTCCAGCACCAGCCCAGCTCCTGTGGCTCAGACCTGTGGAGCCTGAGCCAGGCTCCATGGATGTGCAACTGACAACTTAGATCCCACCCCAGCACCAGTTCCGGGACTGCTAATTACTGCTTTTGCTATTATCACTTTACATATTTATCACCGCATTTACTACTTATTACACCTTTTCCAGGTGCTGGGTACTCTGCTAAGCACTTATATGATTAGTTCACTGTGGTATGATAGCGTATATAGATGGTCATGAAAATAAGGTAGATGTTCAAATACCAAAAGACAATTATTAAAGAAAGGACGCATTGCCATCAACCCCCCTCACTTCCATCGTGCGTACCCCATCATTCTTGCCACGTACTGAAGCAGTTCTGGAAGTCTCTTTCATGAGTGTCTGTACAAGGTGTGATTAAAAGTACGGTGGATGCCTCTACCGAGCACCATCCAGGGGAAAGGCAGCTCCTAAAAACATGGCGCTGTGTCCTCATGCACCTTACTCACTGGATCTGTCGCTGTGTGACTTCTGGCTCTTCCCCAAAGGACCATGAAAGGGAAAAAAATTGTTCAATTCAGGACACCAAGGCAGCCACCACAGTGCAACAAAAGAAATCCAAACACACACACACACACACACACACACACACACACACACACACACACACCCTTGAAAGACCCTTGGAAATCCCTCAGTGATAAGAATGTCACTGTCAGGATAATGAGCCAGCCCTGTCCTTCCTTGATAGCTTCAGGGTGGGAGCTGATTCCCAGAAAAATCAATCACTTGTCTAGAGAGCTGGCTCTTTCTGCCCTCTTCTGCCACTGGCGGGATGGAGGGAATTGGCCTACCATGCCTACAATGGCACCTGATTAAGATATTCACCAGTGAGCTTCAGGGTTGCTCAGTTTGCCCTGATGTCTGCTGCCCACTTGGATCCTATAACAAAGCGTTCATCATAGAGTAGCACTTCCCTGTGCCCTGTGAGTTATTCTACTGAATTGTCCAGCCCCTAAATTAGGGGTGTGAGGCCCTAAACTTGTAACCACATGGGACAGAAGTACAGATGGCCTGGGGACCACCAGTGCAGCTGGCATCTGAAGTCAGGGCACTCTGTGGGGACCCTACCTTTGAGCTGAGGAACTGAGGCAGACTGCAGGTGGTTGGAGTCAGAATTGGAATGGATTGTCGGACGCGGCACTGCAGGAGAACTGGTTGTGAAATCTGCCATAGCCACAGCAGCACCTGCACAGCAAGATCACTAGCGTCATTTTGCAGATGAGAGGCTCAGGCTGGGGGAAGTTGCACATTCCCATAATCACATAGGAGGAAACAGCAGAGCCCAAATTTGCACACAATTTGTGTATCTCCAGAGCTGATCTCTTTATCAGGGTGCCAGGTTAGCGCAGCCTGGTGCCTCTCACATCTGGAGAGGTATGTGATGCTCTTGCTGTTGGGAAATTCAGGCTCTTATCATCGCCTCCCTGATGTTTACCATACATGCCTGATCATCAGATCCACCTGAGGCATTTATTAAAAAGAGGAATTCCCAGCTCCTCCCCTGAAGATTCTGATCTAGTGAGTTTGGGGTGGGGCCTGGGAGAGTTTATGTCTTACAAGTGCCCCAGGTGATCCTGACAGTCAGGCAAGTTTGGCATCAGAGCCCACACTGACTCCTCAGCCTGCCCTGTTACCCACCCTGTCTGGTGCCAGACTCCCACACAGGAACCACGGATTCTGCAAAGCCAGAGAAAACCTTTCCCAATCCCTACACTGTCCTTCAGTCCTACACTTGGAAGAATTTTACTGACTCCTGCTCAGGAAGGCCAGAACCAAACCCAGCAACAGACTCATTCTTGCTTCTTGCTCTTCTTCCTACCTGCTCTCAGTGAACATCCCACTGTAGCAGTCAGTTTTCCCATTTCTGGACACAGCACTCGACATCCGCAACCTAAAAGGTTTAATTTGGCTCATGGTTCCAGGACAGTCAGTCCATGGCTGGCTGGTTCCAAGACAGAAATATCATGATGGAAGAGCACGCTGGAGCAGAGCAGAACAATCCTTAGAGAAAAAGGAGTGAGCAACAGATACTGACCCAAAGACACCTTCATGACCCACCCAGAAGTGTGCTCCACCAATCCTGAGTGGACCCCAAAATCAACCAAGCTGACACTGCACCCACCAATCCACCCAACACCCCAACCAGGAATCTTTTTGTACCTCCTTGCTCCACTTTCTACTTCCACATCTGACAGTCATTTCCCAGTGATTCCTACCTCTAACATAATGCAGATCAACCTCTTGTCTCTTTTCCCATTCTTAAATCCATCCCACTTAACTTTTCGCCAAGACCAGCTTACTGGGGACACCTTCTGCTTTTGTTCTTTGCTCCCTCGGCCCAGATACACCACCCCATAGGAGGCAGATCCCATGTCCCAAAGACAGCTACAACTATACCTTCCATCCCTTGGGCTTTTCTAGAATTTTGCCACTACCTCACCAAGAGCTGGCGTCATTTCCCCTTTCATAAACAAGGGTACACATTTGTGACTTTTCAACCAATGGAGTATGAAGAGGACTAACTCTGCCAATGGCCCTGAAACTGTATGGAGAGAGAAAGAGGTACCAGCCCAGCCCACTGCTCTAGCTCTTCAGAGTTCTAACACTAGTCACTACCTGCCTGCAACCACAGGTGAGATCCCAGCCAGAACTGGGCAGCTGAGTCCACCCCAAATCTCTGACCCAAATTAATCATGAGAGTTAGTTTTAAAATTAACTCTTCAGGAAATTCCTGAAGGATTTTATTTTCTACACAGCAATAGTCATATTAAAAGAAAAACTTTAGGCAAAGTAAATTTAACAAATTTGATTTGAGCAAAGAATGATTCATGAATTGCACAGCACTCAGAACAAGAAGAAGTTCTAGGGAGCTCAGCTGCAGGGATGCGTGGTCAGCTTTTGTAGGCGAAACAGGAAACTAAAGACCAGATAGAACTCTGTTAGTTACAAGGAGGTTTTTTAACCTCTCTGAGGTGTGGTCTGATGGATTTGTGCTTGTGATTGACAAGAGCTCAGCTAACAGTTATTGGTAAAATCCAGCTCTTGGTTACACAAACAGTGGTGCCTCAGTTCACAAACTCAATTCTCTCCACTGCTCTGGTCACAAACCAAATTGGGCCAAATCAAATTTCCCCACATGCTCAACACTGACCCTAACCACTGAATTGGATTTGGTTCTCATCCAAATTGGATGGCAACCCAAATTGTGGAGAGAATCAAATTTGTGAACTGAAATAGGACTGCATACTCCCAAATTTGGTTTCTATTTCTCCACCTACAGAGCTAGGTTGCAGTTCGTTCATTAGGAGTTCAAAGTACAGAGACATTCAGGCTCATGGCCTCCTGCCTGCTTTGCTTTAATACCAATCAGCATGGAAATTGGGAAGAAGTGTTTGGGAGCATTCAGGAAAGCCTTGCTTTTCTTCATATCTAGGGGTTTCCCTGAAGCCTCATGTGATCATAAAGCTTTGGAAGGTGACTGGACTATAGCAGTGTTGCAGCTGACTTGCTGTCAGGAGGTGTGGCTGGACGGGAAGTTTATATCCTCCTTCCCAGCTCCTCCCTTCACTCTGCTTCCTGTCCACCGTGCCCTGAGCAGTTTCTGCCATGTTGTCCTGCCTTGGACCCAACAGACCACAGACTAAAAGCGTGAACCAAAATAAATTTCTGCCCCTTGGGCTGTGGGTGTCAGATGTTTTATTCTCACCATGAGGGAAGTGACTAAAGCAAGGGTGATTGAATGCTTGTCGAACCAAATAATAAAAAATTAAAATTGACTTTGTTTTGACTGGATTTGGGCAGACCTGGGCTCACAGAGCAGCCACTTTTGTTTGGTTGGACACAGCCTCTCCAAAGGATGGCAGGAGCTGCGGGAGGGAAGGAGCACCAGGCAGAGGCAGTGGTGTGAGCAGCGTCCCTACCCTGTGGCAGAAGATTGTCCAAAGGGCTAAAAGTATAATGTCCTCAGCTAGCACTTGCCTTAGGGATCTGGCTGCAAATGAAAGGAAGCCCCCTCCCATGGCCTTCACAGCTGCCTTACCCCTCTCCTTGCATCAAAGTAGAGCCAGCAATGGTCCTGTGTCCTCCTGGGGCTGGACCATTTGCACACCAGTCAGTCTTCCACCTGCCAGAACTTGCAGCTCTTTGAATGCTTTTTCCAAAGTCACAGCAGCAAAGTCCCTTTGCCCGTAGGCGTGTGCCCTGCCCTGGATCCTAGAGTCCTGAGTTGCATTAAGCCCCACCAAGGATCCTATTTGATAATTCGCCCTTCACTGGTTTATTCCCTCCCTGTCTGATGGCCCTGTCTTTTATGACCTTTCCTGGGATCACATTCTACACAAACTACTTGCATCCTGTGACGCTAAGCAGCACAAGTAGGACAGGAAGGGGCTGAAAAGTGGGCAGGAATCTAAGCACAGACCTGCAGAGGTCAGGAAAAGACAGTCTCCAGCAGAGAGCTGGAATCAGCCAGGCCCCAGGCATCAAGGCCCTGCCCATCGCCTGCAGCTGATTGTGCTCCCTGAGAAGCCGAGAGGCCGTCACTGTGTGGTTGGTGGAGTCCCCAGCACCCATGCAACCCCAATGCTGCAGGGTCGGGAGGTGGGGCCAGGAGGGGGCTGCTGAGTCATGGGGCTCCACCCTTGTGAACAGATTCATGGTGTCTCTGGGTGTCTCTGGGTGAATGGAGTGACTTCTTGCTTTTGCAGGACTGGATTAGTTACCGCAAGTTCAGTCGTTGTGAAACAAATCCACCCTATTCTTCACTTCTTTCACACATGCGTTCTTGTCCTCCTGCTGTATGCCCTGAGTTGAAGCAGCCTGAGGCCACCAGAAGCCAAGAGGACACCAGTGCTACCTCTTTGAAGAGCCTCCAGAACCATGGGCCTAACAAAGCTTCCTTCCTTTGCAAATTGCTCAGTCTCCCATGTTGTGATATAGCAACAGAAAACAGACTAAGACAACCATGGCCTTAAAGTTACCTCAGAACAAGCAGAGCAACTTTCCTACACATGGCCCCACCTGAATGCTCACCACTGTCGCTTCATCAGTGACACAATGTCGAGTAGATGGGTCCAAAGCTGGGGATATCAGCCCAGATACCAAACAACAAAGACCACAGGAGCTGGAGGTGCTTGTCTGAGTACCTCCCGTCAGTCTGCCTGATGTGGAGGAAGAGCTCAGAATCCAGTGGGCAGTGCAGCAGACGCCGCCTCGATCTGCTTGCTGTGCGACTGAAGGCGAATTCCTTAGCTTCTCTGTGCCTCGTCTGAACAGAGGTGTGGATATCACCACACTGTGTCCTTAGGGAGGGGAGGGGAGGTAAAGGGATACAAAGAATTAAGAGGCGTTCTGTGCGTGCACCAACCCCCCATGATGCGTGTAATCATTATGCACTGCAAACAGAGACTAATTAAAATACACGTGTAAAACAAAATGCACAACAGGGAACAGTGCCCGGGTCACGCCCTCCACATGCCAAGAGCTCAGAAGCATCCAGTCCTGGCACCTCTCCCCACACACTCTCTCTTTCATCACAAAACAAAAGATCAAGGAAAGACACGTGGGCCAAGTCATGGACTCCCTGTGCCCAGAGATTCTCAGCCCACTTGCCTTGCATGATTATTTTGAGGGGCCAAAGCCCCCTTACAGTAACACTGCACCCTCACACCGCCAGCCATACACAGAGGCTCAGGGAGAATAAACCCATTATAATCATGGCCCAGACTTAATTGCTGGCTAGCAGGCTCCTCCGTGGTTTGACCAAGAGCCAAGCAATAGTCCAATAATCAAACTGCAGATGCTGGGATAGCAAATCGGCTTAAATTTAAGCAGTGGCCAAGACCCAAGCTCCAGTGGGGAGAAGAGAGCTGAGGAGGCAGCGAGGCAGACTTGCACCATGCTGGAATTTCCCTTCCATGGCCTTCCTAGTGGACTGACCCATAAACTACAGGCTTGCTAATGAGGAAGAGGCACAGTCCTGAGAGGCACCTTGGGCAGCCATCACTCTGGCCCGGGACGCTGCTTTCAGAGCCAAAAGGAATCCCTGAGTGACAGGAAGGTCAGGACAGTTAGGTCTCCACCTGCTGGCTGTAGACAGGGTCCTGGCTGCTTAGAACGACAGTTCTGAGTCACAGGGTCAGTAAGGAGAGGGAGGGACAGGTGGACTCGCTGGGGGCCCAGAAGAGTCTGCAGTGTGGGGAGCAAAGGACAGTGCGATGCGGCACCATCTCGCAGGAGGGTGTGGCGAGGCCTGGAGAGAGCCCAGCCAAGGCCGGAGCATTGCTCGTGGCCTATGAGGGGCCCAGGATCCTGCTCCCAAACAGGGACAGCATCAGCGCCCTGAGCATTCTCTGTGGCAATGGAAGACTGGCAGGAGGGGAAGCAGGAGGCAGCCACCGAGGTGCCCTCGTAGCTGGAAGGGGGACCCAGAAACCCCACTGCGGCCGTCACAGAAGCATCGGGAAGGGCCAGTGAGGTCGTTTCTCCCTTTCCTTGGCTTCTGACTAATGCAGAAGCACAGGGTCTGCTGCAAGTGATAAATATCTATCACTTAATCAACAGAGGCTTCCCAATCAGAGGACTTCTTGAGCTGGGTTTTTCTTCCAAAATACTCGGTATCCCTCTGCATTCCAATTCGTCTTTTGCTTGGCGGTCCCATGTCTGTGTAGAGGAAATATGTCCATTCCAACTCCATCACCACCTCAAACAATCTCGAGCTTGGAGTCTGCTGCTGAAGCAAGTCTGCCATGGGCCCAACATTCAGGGTCCTTGTGATTCAGGACCCTCGAGGTGAGCTCTTCTCTGCACCCTCAGGACGCATCACAGAAAGTCAGACTTGGAAGGCACCGCAGCGATCCCTCGTCCAAGTTAGCTCATAGCAGGAGTTCTGGCCAAGCAGACATAAAAGGAGAAAGAATGCTTAAGATCACTAAGAACCCCCTTCCTCTCTCTCTTTCCTGAGGTCAGGGGGTTAAAGAAAGGGCTGGTACTGAGCTCTCACCTTGGATCATGAAGTAGAAGTCACGTATTCAAGATAGAAGGATGAAGCGTATCTTTTTGAGCAACTGTAACTTTAAATTTGAATTTTGGGTCCCTCCAAACTGAGCTAAACCTAATTCATATATAGTTTTACTCAATCTTGCATGTAAGGAAGCTGAAATTCACTGGAATTAAGAAAAAATCTTCTCATTTCTGCTATGGACCGAATGCTCCCGCCACGATCACCACCCTGAATTTTCGTATGGTGAAACTTGGAGATCGGCTGCAGGTGTCGCGGTGACCCATGAGGTTGTAAAGAGCTGTCCTCATGAGGGAAACCCCTGCTCTCCTCCCACCGTACGAGGACAGAGTGACAACATTATTTTCGTATGGTGAAACTTGGAGATCGGCTGCAGGTGTCGCGGTGACCCATGAGGTTGTAAAGCGCTGTCCTCATGAGGGAAACCCCTGCTCTGCCTCCCACCGTACGAGGACAGAGTGACAACATGGCCATCTGCAAGCCAGGGAAAGAACCCGCACCAGAAAACAGCCCTCACAGACTTTGTCTTGGATTTCTAGCCTCTGGGATCAGGAGAAAATAAATTCCAATTCTTGAGCCACCCACCTGTGGTATTTCATCAGGACAGCCCGAGCTGACTTCAACACCTCACGCTTCCTTAGAAAAAACCCTGAGCAGTATCCTCTCAGGTCTTCTGGTTTTCGCGATAAGTAATCTCTCCAGTTTCCTTAGTGATTCCTCATAAGAATGAAATGCTCAGGACCTTTACCAGCTGGGGGGATCTCTCTAGAATCAAGTCAAATAGACTGGATCTGTGGATGGGATCTACCCATGAACCCTATCACTGGCCCTCTCCACCACTTGAATCCAACACTCCTCTTCCTCCTCCCCAGTCAGACTGGACCAGGATGGAGACGGCCCCATGGAAATGTCAGGCTGCTCTTTCCGGGCTGGGTTCCCAGGGTCTCAAGAAAGAGATGATTCTATATACATAACTCCCAGCGATGATGCCATTGCAAAGGTCCTTGGAGAGCGTGATGGAGGTAGGCCCCCCACCTCACATCCCCAATGCTGAAGTGGATTCAGGACAAAGAAAAGTTGCTTCCCGAGGCTCAGATGGCGACTCAAGTAAGGAGACCCATTTTCTCCACGTTGAGCCACAATGTGTTCTTCCCGCAAGAAACAGAAATGCCATGTCTGGGAGCCATCACGGAGCTGCTAAGCCCTGCTCCAGCCTCAGGGCTGGGCCTGAGATCCATGCAGGCCGGTCAGAGCCACGTGTCCCTCCAGCTGCAACAACTGCACAGAGCGGACGTGCAACCTCAGCCAAACAAATCAGTCTCCCTGAGATTTTCTGCTGAAGCCATCTGGGAAGATGGTTTCCTGTTTTGGAGAATGTGAAGTGAGTGAGAGCTAGTGGCCATCGTCCTCCATCACACTGACTTCAGCTATCTGTAAAAGGGGGCAATTGGGCCAGTGCAGAGGGAAGAAGAGAAAGGAGATAAAGAAAAGGAATTCATCCTGAAGAGGCGAGGCCTGGATCAGCTGTGCCTGCTACCTACCTTTCGACTTCCATGTGAACCAACAAATTTTACTTTTTGTAAGCTAATTCGACTCAGGGATTTGTTTGTCTCTATTGCTTACATTACTTGAGGTGGGAACTGGCAGGAACCTGTTAGCACTCTCTACTCTGGCCGGTCCCGGTTGGGCAGTGGGCTCCCTCAGGCTCCCAGGCAGCAGGTCATCCCGCCCCCTCAACTCTGCCTGTCCAGTCCCAGGGACGCCAGGCATGTGACGGTGCTGAGTGCCTGCCCGGGCCTCCCACTCCTAGTAGGAAGCACAGTGCAAGGCTACCTCTGGAAGTTGTGTCTTCACACCTGCAAACTGGAAAACGCAGTCCCCAGGGGCTTAGCAGAGTCAGCCCAGTGTCCCTGAGTCTCACACAAAGCAGGAGGAAGGAGGGACGGGGCAGAGCCAGGAGGTCACTTCCTCAGAGCTGCCTGTCAGACCCAGGTGTCCACCTTGGGGAGACACAGAGGCAGGGCCGGGCACACACAAGCACCCACCCCGGCCGACACACACACATCTGCACACCCACGCACACTCACAGGTGGGTTCACTCACATGCAGGCTCAGCCCACAAAGACACACCCACGCTCACAGCACCCAGCACCCCAAGTCCACAGCACTCACCCCAGGACCCATGCCTGTGTCCTCCGTGGAGCGCAGCATCCATCCTGCGGCTCCCTCTACAACGACTCCCAATGCCTGCAGCTTCATCCGGGTCAGAGTCTGGCACGTTTTGAAGTCACAGACTTTCACGGCCAGCATGAAATCTATCGCTGACAAAGCGGAAACTCAGCGGGGAGGAGGCATGACCCAGGAGCCGACCTGGCCTCACTCCCCTCAACCAATTCCAGAGCAAAGCACCAATCACCCACAGGCACAAAGGAGATGCAAAAGCCCAGACGAATATAAACAGACCAGATTCAGTGGGAGAACGAAGAAATGCCAGCGTCAGGAAGTAAGGCATCTACTACTGTACCTCATTCAGAAATACCCATGGTGTTTCTTTGAGCTGTTACTCTTTCCAGTGCAGCTTTGGGTCAAGTCTGGAGCCGGGGAACAGAATGA
The DNA here is from genome assembly GCF_012274545.1 of Fukomys damarensis. NCBI lineage: Eukaryota > Metazoa > Chordata > Mammalia > Rodentia > Bathyergidae > Fukomys > Fukomys damarensis. The sequence continues at coordinate 64,255,699 of NW_022900927.1, forward strand.
TAGGAAGCCTGAAAATGTAAGAACAGAAGAGGAGACTCAGAACAGAGACTCAGACCCGTACACAGGGCTGTGCTTTCGTCAAGGTGATCGCTGAAGTGGGAAGGGGAGAGGAACGATTACCTAGCACACAGCACTCACGAAGCTGTCAACTCACAAGGGGAAAAGGCATTAGTTGCTACTGCGTGGCCTTTAGAAAGCAAACTCCAGCTGCACAGGGTCTGACATAAAAACCCACACTGCAGGGCCTGCGTCAGGACGGCTGTATCCAGACCCGCAAGGCCAGGCTTAGACAAGCCATTCTCCTTCCTCAGCTCACGGACGCCGAGGCCACACCAGAAGTGACAGCATGTGTTCGGGACTCACTTCCAGCCCTGTGCTGGGAGCACAGAAATGGGAGACTGTCCTGCAACCTCGAGATGGGAAGCGGCCTCCCACTGAGCAAGCTGCAAAACTCAGAAGCTGGCAAAGAAGAAAGATCACTGAGGGGCTACATCAGTATTTAAAGTCCTGTCAGATGAAAGCCAACAAGTGAAGCCATGAGACAAAACACTGCAGACAACCCAAATATTTTTCAGTAGAGAAGTCATTAATAACCATGACGTGTTGTGGAACTGTAAGGGGTGGCCACAAGAACGGTGCAAAGCTCCATGCGCTGCTGAGGAAAAACCTCTAAGGCAGAGCTGAGAGTCAGAAATGAGTCAGCGGAAGGCTAGACAGGGCTAGGGAGAGAGGCAGAGGCACGAGAGGCCCCTGCTCAAACCCTTACGGTGATGTTTCCAACATCATGGAAACGGGCTGCACTCCCACCCAGCGAGACTCAGCGGTGAGCCCTACAAGGGGAGGACGATGCTAACGGGCCAGCCAGTCAGCGCTGCGGTCCTGCAGCAGATACCTGAGACAGCCGACTTGAGAGGAGCCAAGGGTTTGGGTACTTTCCTTCCCCGGCTGGCTGACCCCATCACCCTTGGGCCCACGCTGGGCAGCACGTGGAGGGCCAGTGTGGCAGAACTGTTCGTGAAGCAAAAAAGAAGAAAGAGGAAGAGAGCAGGGTCCTGGGACCCCCTCAAGACACCCCAGAGACTGCCCCCAGGCCCCAGGTCTTAACGTCCCCCCACCCCGCCCAAGACCGCCATGTGCTGGGACGAACCCCAACACACTGGCCTTCCAGGGATGCTGCCCAAGCCTCACGGTGCAGAAAGACTGACATGACGTGTCGCTGCGAGCTGTGCCAAGAAAAGTCCCACAGCTTTCCTGCCTGTGCCAGGTGAAGGCCGAGATCATCACGTTTGCCCTCAGCGGGCCAGGCCACTCTGGTCCTGAGTTACTACTTGGTGACCAGTGGCAAATCACTGTTAAAACAGGACCACAGAGGCTGCCTCCTACCCCATTAGAGCGCTGAGGAAAGGAGGATACAAGACTTTCTGGATGCACAGTTCTTTCTTTTTTTTGGTACTGGGGATCGAACTCAGGAGGGACATTGAGCTTCTGAGGCAGGCAGCGGCACCCCTGAGCTACATCCCTGGCCCCGGTTTCCTTTTAAGGGCACCACCACTGTGCTGATCTGTAGCAGCAGCCTCCAAAGGCAGCTATGTGGCCTGAGGCAGTGATCTGCGTGTTAGGAAACTGAGACAGAAAGGGAAGCAACTGGCCCAAGGCCACAGAGGTGGGAAGGGACAGAGCTGGCGGACACCTGGAGCTGTTCCCCCCAGGGCCACGCCCGTCCTTCCCACATGGCCACGCAAGGGCCTTCAGCCATCCCCCTCTCCACGAGTGCTGACCCCGAGCTGCGGCGGCCCCGGGCAAAAGCCTCAGGTCAGCTGCAGTGCAGCCCCAGCAGGGAAGGGGCCAGGAAGGGACTGACTCAGAGCTGCAGCCGGCGGCTGCTCTCTGGCAATGTCTGGACCTTGCATCTTCCACTTCCTGTGAGAGAGATAACAGCTGCTATTTTTGTCTGCTATGCCACTGGCATAAAAACATGAAGAGCAATAAATCTGGAGTGATGAAAACTCCTTGTGAGCTAGCAGGAGTTGCATTATAAAACCCCAGATCCAGTTATAGCTGGTGGGGATCCCCACTCTGGAGACCCCCATAAAAGGGAGAGGAAGAAGAGAAGGCGGTAGAGGTTGGCAGGTTCCCCACGTAAAGGGCCAGAAGCTGAACACATGCGTAGGGCCAGGAGTGGCTAACTAGGCGCTGTGAATTGTGTGCAGCGAGACACGGCCTGGTTTCGTTCTGCGAACCTCAATATAGACTTGTTATGTGCTAAGAACTGTTGTAAGAATTTCTGCAAATTACCCCATGATGTGCTAAATGCTCTTTTGGAAATTTCCATAAATTAACCAATTTAATCTTCACAACAAACTAAGTATTATCGCAGTTTTCCAGTTGAGCACACTAACACACACAGAGAGAAGTTAGATGAGCGGCTCCAGGTCCAGAAGGAAGTAACTGACAGACTGTAGCCATCTGACTTCAGAGTCCTTGCTTTCAGCCACCACTCTGCCCACCTCCCAAACACTGGAGTGAAAGGAGGTGCTAGGAGGGTCATCTCAAGCCAAAATGACCTTGGGAATCTCGTGGGAACTCAGAAATCTGCTGCTGGGGTGTAGGCTGGGAGTTGAGAGCTCACCTAGCATGCTTGAGGACCTGAGTTCCATCCGCAGCACCACGAAACATAAATACATGTGTGCAGTGACTAAATTCTAAGGAGAATGTTGAATTTCTTAAAATGTATTGCAGTAAAAGACATGTTGTTATTCATCTCCTTCCCTCTGAACACATTTATCCCGTTGTCCTTGCCACTTTCTGGAGCAGTTCTGGAAGTTCCCTTTTATGAGTGTCTTTACTATGCACGATCGCACCTTGTGTGGTAAATGCTGCCGCCAAGCGTCATCCAACAGAAAGGCAGGCTGATAAAAACAGGAGGGCGCATTCTCCACCCCATTCACCAGATCTGGCAGCACGCGATGTAGCTGTTCCTCAAAATCAGAATGACCATGAAAGGGAAACATTTTGAAACCATTAAGGATATGGAGGCAGCCAGGAGAGCAAAACCAAAGGCCCTCAGGAAAGAGAACTTCTAGAACAGCTTCAGGAAGTGGCAAGAACAGTGGCACAAGTGTGTTCAAAGCAAGAGGAAATACTTCGAGGGGCATTAGCTGGCGATGTGAGAGCTGAGGGCCGGGATTTAGCTCAGTGTTTCCACCAGCTACCTCTCAAGAGCAAGGTGCCGAGTTCAATCCCCGGTTCCAAAGGGAAAACATCTGAGAGCCGGACCATTTGTGGATGGTCCGATCCTACCTGCATCTCAGTGTTCTGGAGCCACTGTCGGGGTTGCTTCTGGAGGACTGGACCCTTCCCTCACCCTGCTTCCCTTGGGGGTCGGGTCTATCTGTGCTGGGTTTGGCATCCTCTACCCCTCGGCAGCTGGCCGTTCTGAACTGGCCTCATTCTATTTATTCCTTGTCCTCCCTTGGTCGTGTTGGATTTAACAGGATTAATCTTACTACCTCCAGAGCAAAATACACCGGAACTGAAAACATAGAAGACGGAGCATAGACTCCCAGCTATTCTGCTGGTGTTGCCTCATTGGAGAACAGGGCTGGCACCTCCTGGCTGGGTGGGCTCCTGAGACGTCCAACACTGAGCCCAGACCTGTCCAACAGAACTTTCTGTGGTGGTGAACACGTCTTTGTCTGTGCCACTCGACAGGTGGCCACAGCCCCGTGAGACTGTTGGGCAGCTGAAATGTGGTAGTGCGACCGAGGACATGCATCTTAAAGTTTTATTTAATTTATTTAAAATTTAGGATGTGGGCTTTCATGTCTCTTCACAAGTGCCTACCCGATGCTGTCAGGTGTATTTTTTTTTTCCTTTTTTCCTACTTTTACTTGGCTCAAACTCACTCTGCAGAGCCTATTTTTCTCCTACCTTTAATAAATGGGAAGCTTTGCCACCATGAAAAGGGCATAATGTATCAAACTTTATTTTCATTTACAGATCTCCGTATGGCTGGTGGCCAGTGTGCTGGAAAACCACGTCCAGAGCTGGGCCATCACCCCATCTCCAACACTTCCCTCCTCGCTGAGACACTATTGTTGACGTCCACAACTCAAAGGGGGACAGCCTTGTGTGAGCTCAGTTTCTGACGTTTCGGTGCATGGTCGGCAGATTCCAAGGCAAGGTGGGAGGGCCCCGCAGAGGACAGCTGCTCACCGCTTGGTGGCTGGAGGTAGCGACAGTGGGGCGGAGTCGCGGGAGGAGATAAACCTGCCCCGGCCACGTAACCACCTCCATGTCGACCCTGAAGGCTTAGTGGATGATCCACTGGTGAGTATGGCGCCATGTGAGCCAGTCACTTTCCACACACATGAAGCTTTTGGGGGACACCCCAGATCTAACCCTAACCCACACCCCCATGAAGAAGAGCCAGTCACTCCAGCAACAGGAATGGGCGTGCTGCCTGGGGCCAACTGAGTTTCTGCTAGTTCCCTATTGTTGCTGCAAAAAATACCCACAACTGGAGCGGTTTAAAGAAACCCAAACTCATCGTATTCCGGGCCCGGGCCTCAATGTCCAACACATGCTTCACTGGACTAAAACCACAGTGCTGAGGGCTGGGTTTTCTTTTGGAAATGCTGGGGATATGTTTTTCTGACTTCCTTGGCACGGGGCCCCCTCTAGCCTTCCAAGCCAGCAGCCCAGCCTCTCAGTGCCCCACTGCTTTCTTTACCACACGGCCTTCCCTCTAATGAGGACCTCGTGATCACACTGGCCCCACCCAGACAGTCACCCCATCTTCGTCATTGTGCTCATCACTGAGGCACAGCACTTGACACGCTCGTTTGAGCCTCCCATCCCAAGACTCTTGGTCACGCCTGCGAAGTCCCTGTAGTCACATAAAGTGACACACTCAGAGGTTCCAGATATTAGGACTTGCACATCTTGGGGTGCCGTAGGGTTCCATTATCACAGTACCCCAGGTCTCGATACCGGAATAGCAACCGGTGGCCTTTCAGATTCATCAGTGCAGCCTGCCTTGTGCTCTGACCCCCGGGGACAACCCTTTGGGGCTGGAACTGGAGAACAATCCAGGGCAGGCTGCCTGCTCTACCCTAGAGGGCACTGCCAGCTCCCTTTGTGCAATGATACACCGCAGAGCCTCCCAGCGCACAACCTGAGCAGTGGGGAGAAGCCTGTGTCCTGCAGACAGGCCGCCTTGACAGGAGAGAGAAGAAGGGGTGAGCACGTGTGTTTGGTTCTCTCGCCCAGGCATGGTCATCACCTTAGGGTCCCTCACCCCTGTAGGGTGATTCAGTGGGCAGAACATAGGCGTACAGTGTGAAGTTTTCCCCGATTTTCTCATGGAAGCGTGAAACTGTGTGGAGAGGTTTCTCCTAGGCACTGTCTGGGTCAGAGCATCCAGCTACTCCCAGGCTGCAGCAAAGATTCCTCCCCACACCACCACACATACCCAACACACCAAGAGCAGCTAGAAGACTTTTCAGCCCCAAATCCCTCCCTGGCTAAGAGCTCCCCTTCCAATTGCACACGAAAGAGTCCTGTGCAGCGAGTCGGCATTCTTTAATGACATCTCCTGTCCTCCTGACATCTGAGAGCCTCACATCCTGCCCTGCGTCTCTGGTCTGCTGCAGGCTGGGAAGCTCACCACTCACTCTTCTCCTTTCTGCTCTCGTACAGCCACAGAGCTGAACTGTCAAGTCACCAAGGTCTGACCCGTCCCCAACATAGCTCTGCTAACCTTTCCTATTAAATCAGCCACAACTCATCTCAGATAACCTTAGGCTTCTGCTGAAGATGTGTCCAGAGCTTCCCGCTGCATTTCCCTTCCACAAACACTCAGGGAACTCCAGCAGCTATGTCAAGCACACTCCCAAGTCTCACCGGCCCAACCCCAAAGAAGTTTTCTTCTTGCATATGTGAATTCCAAATAAAGTGTTCCTGATTCTGGGGCAGCTCAACTCCAAGTATTGCAGACAGGTAAGTTAATTAGGTATCTGTCTTGTAGGCAGTTACAGGAGCCAACATGAAGGACAGTCAAGACACAGTTACTGAAGGCCGGCTTTGTAAAAGTAAGACTACCATGTCCTCATAGGATGAATAGCAGTGATCGATATTCTAAATAGGTATCAACCACCTGGGTGGAGGGCAAAGATTTTCTAAGAAAGATTCCTGACCCACTGCTTACTGAAATCCTTGCTTGTTCCTCGTATACTTGCTACATGACTTGCTTCCCCACTGGATCCCCATTTAATTAATATTACCTAAGTGATTATACTTGTTATAATCTTATTGGTTGTTCATAGTTATGCCCACCTTGTGATTTCTCATTGGATCAATATTACTTAAGCAACTGTACCTGTAATCTTGCTAGTCGACTATCATTTTGTCCCACCTTGAACCCGCCTCACCTCATGGCTTTGTGCCATAAAACACCTTTGAGAAGTTGGGTGAGAAGGCAATCCATTTTCTGGTCCCCTTCTGTCTCTCTTAGACAGAAGCTGTCTCTCTTGATAAATTTTTCTCAGTCTTAACCTCCATTGTTCCTAGAATTCAAAACTCATGTTTCGGATACCTAGCAGGTTTGGGAGTTACATCTCTTCCCCCTATATCACAAGTACAGATATTCCCACTCCTTCCTGCTTATGGCTCCACCATCTTAAACCCATGACTTCTAATGGCACCATATGAAACAGTGGGACTACAGAGGTTGGCAGGTGTCATTGGCTAGAATTCAATCACATGACCACATTTGCTGCAAGGCAGGCTGGGAAATGTAGTCCAGCTGTGTGCCCAACAGGATGAAGCGGACAACATCTAACAGGCTCTGCCCTTCATGCTCATGAAATCCCCCCCCAAGGTGACCCTTGTTGACATCTCTATCTTCAGAGTCTACCATCTCACCTTTCTCCCTCACTCACCACCCTCAGCCTTCTTCCTGCTGTTTAGTAGTGAGCCTCAGCTTTCCAAGTTTTCCCTGCTCTGGCACCTTTGTGCCCCACATTCCTTTTTGTCTGGGTGGCTCATGTCCTGACCTCTCCAGGGCTGAGTTCTTTTCATCAAAGTGACCCCCACCAAACCCAAGCTCCTATCTTTTCCCATCCCTTTACCTGACTTCACTTTTCCTTAAACCAGCAGTATGGTCCAATTTTATATTATTTGCTCATTTATTGCCTCCCTCCTATTAAAATGCAAATGTTAAGAGTGCAGAGAACTTTCCAGTGTTGTTCTCCACCGTACCCTCTACCAGAGTGCATGGCAGGGCTTCCCCAGAGGCACTGAATAGCGCCTCCAAGAGGCCTGGGACTTCGTAAACCCGGGATAAGCAGGAGCCATCTCAACTGCAGGGGCAGTGAGAAATAAAGGATTCTTGTAAGTCACTCTGGAGAAAGGCTGACCTCACCAGCCCCAGGCCCAGGGCGGGGCGGTCACTCTGTGTCCTGAGGGCAGAGCTGCTGTCAGTCCCGAGGCATGATGAATGGCGGTTGCCAAATTGAGAAGGAAATCACAGGATGGCCCCTAAATGTGAATTTCAGACCAAGAGAATAACTTCTCGGGTGAAGTGTATCCCATACACAATCTGACACACACACACGCTCTCAAAGATGGAGCACCATGAAGAAACCATGTGTGCAGAGTGCAGGAAGGGCTCAGTAAGTAAGGAAAATAAGCCCGGATCCCTGCCCTCAGCAGCTCCTGCTTCTGCCCTGGCTGACAGTGTCAGGTTTTCTTGCAAGAACTTCGGCTGTAAATATCAGAGGCCTTAAAAACACCTTTACCCTTTAACCTAGAGACGTTGAAAGTCCTTCATAGAGCATCATTGTTATTGTTGTTAGTATTTGTGAGCAGGATACAATTGCAAAGTAAGTCACTGTTTGCATCAAGACAAATAGAAAGAAAACCTATGGGCCAGTGCCCTTATCGCAGGGATGGGAATGCCATGGGTCAAACTGTGTCTGCCTCTCCTGAAAGTAATTCTGTTGGAAGCTGGCCCACCCCACCCTCAGGCCTTCTACATGTGGTGTGATCTGAAGACAGACTCTCTCCATTAAAAGGGGGTCTTTGGGGTGGGCTCTGATCTGATAGGGCCGTTTACTTTGTTTATACTCTCTATCTGCTTTTAAACAACAGGAAAAGAAGCTCAGAGTTAGACTCCCCAGGCCCAAGCTCTCACTTGCTCTCACTGTCTTGGTTAACCTCCCTTGACTCGGTTTCCTGGTTTGTAAATGGAGGATGAGAATACTTTCCAATTTCCACCTCATGGGATTATGATGAGGAGCAAGAGAGCTGGAAGGCACACAGGCTGCATCTTCCCCACGACACAGGGGAAGGTGAGGGGATGATGGGCCGTGGGATGGAGCCTGGGATGGGATGCTGGGGGCAGCGGCATAGGCAGGGATTTACCTCCCATCCCTGGTGTGTGCAGCATGGAGAGGCCTGAGGGGGAGGATGGCTCCACTCCAGACACAACAGGGCCAGGAGGTCTTGGACCCTCATTCACTGTGCTCACCCTTGGGGTCCGTGGTTCCAGGACTCCCAGGGATTCTAAAGACCATGGGGGTCCCCAACCCTTCTCTGTGGGGTGTGGCGTTTCCATCTGCTCCACTCACGCCCTTGCACTTGCGTGTGAGGTGACCATCATGAGAGTGTAATGACTGTCACCTTACTGAATGCCTAGGGCAATGGAAAAGGAAAGCACCCGCACGTTTAGCTCAAGGGCAGTGCTTTCCTGGGGACTTTCCACAGGCTGTGGTTTGGCTGTGTGGAGGCAGGGACCACAGAGATGGGCCTGAGGTGTGGGAGCCCGGCCATGGCCCTCTAGGCATTTGACATTTAAAAGGAAACTTCTTCACCTCTACACTCAAGGCATTGATACAATCTGTGTAACATTCTAGGACTCTGCTTGTTAAATTTGTTGCTGCAATGGGAGAAACTCAAAGAGACAGCCACAGATCTGATGTTCTTTGTAAGGAGTCAGAAAATCTGGTCTTTGCATAAAAGATTCAAATAGTTGCTTGGTGCTTCCTGTTGATGTGAACCTATAAAATGAGCTCTTTCTGTGAAATAAATCAGACTTCTCTTGGTCTCCACTCAGGCTTGAGTGTTCTTTCCTTTCTCAATCCTCACTCCCCAACTCAGGCATGTTCATGTTGTGATGGCTGGACCACCATAAGTGGCGCCCGAACAGGGACCTGAGTATCGAGGGATCCAGTAAAGGACACCACTGGATAAAGAATAAAAGGAGGTCTCGACAAAAAGAAGGCAAAAGAAAGGCAAAAGAGGAGCAGTGAGTTTCTTGTAAATATTAAAAATAGGAGCTGGCAATAGTTGCATGCTTTCTATACATATGCTTAAAGATTTATTGTGTGTTGGTGGTGCTAGAGTAGGACACCAGCAATTGTATAATTTTTTAGAATTTGTAGAAATAGTTTGTCCTTGGTTTCCTTTTCTTTGCTTCTGTGTCTTTCTCTTCCTGTAATGTCTGAATTGGTAATTTGTGATCCGGATCATTTTGGAGGCTGGGAGATCCAGGCAGACGTGCTAGTGGACTCTCCACTGCAGGGGCCGGAGATGTCCTTTGCTCCTCTGGTAGGAACTCTGTCTCTCTGTTTACAGGAAGGGAGGTTGATATTTTTCCCCTCCTCAAGACCCTCTGGTCGAGAGAGAGAGAGTTCTGGTTTCGGAAGAGGAGATTAAGGAGATTCCCCAACAGAGTCCCTGGTTCTTTCGGTTTGTTTGTCTTACATTCTGTTTGGCCTCTTTTGCTCCTCTAGGAGTTGCTCAAACTTCTGCTCTGTGACAATCATCTACTAGTGAAAACTAGTTTTGGTAACACTTCTTGTGCATTGCAAATTCTTAAACTACGATTATAGGGTTAACTTGCTCTTTTAGGTTAATACTGTTCTATTGGCAGCCAGTCAGATTGTAAGATGTAACAATCTAAAAGCAGAAAAAGGACACTTTCAGCTGAAGTTTGTTATAGAAGGTTAATAGTAAATGAGACAAAAATATTAGGAAAGCTATAAGTAAGAGTTATACTTTTAACATGAAAGGTTTTTATATGTTTATGTTATTAAAAACAGGTAAAGAAAGAGATACAAGACCAGAAGGCCTAACTACGTAGAGAATGTTTATGGAAATGATTTATTTATTTGCTTGTTGGTTTCAAGTTTGTTATAAAAGGTTTACATTTACAGTCAAGAGCTTTCATTCCTTTAACCCTAATTCTACAAGAGATCTCTGTTAATTTTGACCTGCAAAAGTTTTGACTAGTAATGACTAAAAGATTTTATAATTCAATTGGCCAAAACCATCTAAGTGCACTCTAGTTTAAATTGTCTTATATGTTTGTCTGTCTAAATGTTCAAAAGTGTTTGTCCAATTATGTTTTTGATCAAAATGATGTCAAATACAAGTAGGTTGTTGATTTCTACAACCTGGCTTTATAGGATTAAATAAAAAACTTTAAAAATAATTAAATATAAAATTTTAAGTTTGGGTACACTTCTGCTGATAAATAAGCAGCTGCTCAGAAAATTTATTCTGACCTTTGTTCACTAGTGGGAGCCCAAATAATTTTCACAGCCTTATAAAAAGATATGCCTTGTTAAATATGTTGTTAAAAATGTTTACATTGGTTATCAAAGGGCTGAATTCTAAATATGTTATTGTAACATGTTTATGATGGTTATCTTCAAAATATAGTATTTTCTGTAAAAAAAAAGATCCTATTGATACAAAACTACATTACAGGACATAAGATTTCATATAAGTACAATAATTATTACTGCTACTTTTCTGGTATACAAAATGTATTCATGTTGTTTGACTATGTAGGTTTTCCAACATATTGTTTATGACAATAACCTTTTGATACAGGTATTCTCCCCTGTAAACCTTTTATAACAGACTTGACAATCAGCTGGTAGTGAAAACTATTTAATTTTGGTAACACTTCTTGTGCATTGCAAATTCTTAAACTGCGATTATAAGGTTAACTTGCTCTTTTAGGTTTACATTTACAGTCAAGAAGAGCTTTCATTCCTTTAACCCTAATTCTACAAGAGATCTCTGTTAATTTTGACCTGCAAAAGTTTTGACTAGTAGTAACTAAAAGATTTTATAATTCAATTGGCCAAAACCATCTAAGTGCACTCTAGTTTAAATTGTCTTATATGTTTGTCTGTCTAAATGTTCAAAAGTGTGTGTCCAATTATGTTTTTTATCAAAATGATGTCAAATACAAGTAGATTGTTGATTTCTACAACCTGGCTTTATAGGATTAAATAAAAAACGTAAAAGATAATTAAATATAAACTTTTAAGTTTGGGTACACTTCTGTTGGTAAATAAGCATATGCTCAGAAAATAAAAAAGGGGTAATTGTACCCCTCTTCACCCATAAATTATTTAAATCATGCTACCTATATTTTAAATTTTTTTGTAAATTGATGAGCATGGCCATTCAGCAGCAGAAAGATTCTGGCCTCCACAAGGTTCTCCATATACTTTGGTAAAATGGAGAGATCCCTTAACTGGTCAATGGCATGGACCCGACCCCATTTTAATATGGGGCCGAGGATATGTTTGTGTTTTCTCACAGGAACATGATGGAGCATGATGGCTGCCAGAGAGATTGGTTCATCATGTGGATCACCTTAATAACCCTACAAATGTTTCCCGGAAGTAATTCTATCTAGCGATATTGGGCTTATATGCCTGATATTTAATGACGCATCTCGAAAGTTTTTGGACTAATCACTTGGACTTAAGCTTGTCCGCAGGACTTTGGTGGACAAATTCAGGTTTTCCTCAAACCAACATTTGAAAACTTTCTGCTGCACTGGGAGAAATACGCTTATGGTCAGATGTCAAAGTTACTAGCTTTAGTTTCAATATTTTTAACATAAGGACCTTTAATATGTGAAATACCATAAATACTGTGTTATCTCAAGTCAAAGAACAAAAGAAAAAGATAATGTCTTGTGTTAATGCTCCTTATATGTTATTAGTAGGAAATATAGATATTGTTTATGAAACTGATAATGAATACAACAACAGCTGGTATAATTGTAATTTGACCAATTGTATATCATAGGGGGATACAGAGAATCTACTGACCCCATTTCCTCTGTGATGATTTTACGACAGCCCCCATTTGTCATGATACCTGTTCAATTTAATGAAACATGGTATGTAGATCAAGGATTATGAATGTTAATGGTAATTGAGAAAGGATTAAGTAGACAAAAAAAGAGTGATGGGATTAGTTATTGTGGGGATTGTAGCCCTTATTACTGTAATACCTACAGCCACAACTGCTGCAGCTGCTTTGGCACAAGAAATTCGGGATGCTTAATATGTTAATGTTTTAGCTAAAAATGTGACTCATACTGTAACTATTCAAGCAGATTTCGATCAAAGATTAGTACAAAAGATAAATGCATTATATGATGAAGTTACTCTTATGGTAGAAGAAATGGGGTGCTGAAAGTTTGTTCTCGATTGATGTGTCACCCTCGTCATCAATAGACTTGTTTAACCAATAAGCTATATAACGGTTCCATCTATGATTGGAGTAAAATACAAAGGCATTTGAAAGGTATTTGGTATAATCAAAATACCTCCCTAGATTTAATAGTTGTATCAAGATATTTTGGATCTACAGAATGCCCCTTCCTTAAAGTTTGATGCAGCACAAGCTGCTCAGTGTTTTATCAGTCAGTTAAAAGAGGTCTTACCCTCCATGGCATCAGTCACCCAACTGTTAGAGTATATCTAGGTTGTGTTATATTACCCATATTAGCGTGCATGGTGAGTTCATCTTTGATGAACACGGCAGGAAAGATTCATGGCTTACAATTGCACATTAAGCCTCCCATACCTATGGTCTAACCCCTGCAGAGGCTGATAGTCAAAGATGGGTAAGAGAAGTGTAGAGAAATAGCCAACCTAAGACAGAGCATGAGTATCAGAATTCTCCTGGCTTGATGACGGGTAGGGGATTTCTCTGGACATTTCTCACCTAAGACAGGCACAGTCTTTTTGCTGAGCTGGGAAAGTCCCTGCTCTAAATATAATTAAAAGGGGGATATGTGGGAGCCTGGCCATGGCCCTCTAGGCGTTTGACATTTAAAAGGAAACTTCTTCACCTCTACACTCAAGGCATTGATACAATCTGTGTAACATTCTAGGACTCTGCTTGTTAAACTTGTTTTTTGACCCTGCAATGGGAGAAACTCAAAAGAGACAGCCACAGATCTGATGTTCTTTGTAAAGAGTCAGAAAATCCGGTCTTTGCATAAAAGATACAAATACTTGCTTGGTGCTCCCTGTTGATGTGAGCCTATAAAAGGAGCTGTTTCTGTGAAATAAATCAGACTTCTCTTGGTCTCCACTCAGGTTTGAGTGTTCTTTCCTTTCTCAATCCTCACTCCCCAACTCAGGCATGTTCGTGTTGTGGTGGCTGGACTGCCACAGTGAGGGCACTGACTGCGCCCTGAGTGCCAGACCAGCACAGCACAGGTGAGCCCAGAGGGGGCCTTTTTCAGCTCCTCTGCATGCGAGAGGACACGAGCCACTTGTCCTTGCTGTGTGGCTCATCTCACTACACCTAAGGCCTTTGGGTCCATCTGTCCTGCCGCACTGATGGACCTCGTTCTTCTTTCTGGCTGAGTAGGTGTTCCAGGCTGGGCACGCACCAAGTTTCCCTCTCCATGTGCAGCCTGAGTGCAGCACAGCAATTGCCACAGGTTGGAAGGGGAGGTGGACAGAGGCCAGGTTTGAGCCGTGCAAGCTGAGTGCTCGCACAGAAATAGCACACTGGACCCCATCAATACAAATAACCAGTGCATGGTGCTCAAAACTGCAAGCTGGTGACTCCTCTGAAGTCCCTGCCATCCAAAGACTCAGTGTAAAGCTAAAGATGGACAGGCGCTGCGCCCAGAATGATGAGGGGTCCAAGTGCTGAGGCCCTAACCCACACCGGCCAGATCCCTTCTCAGGAGCGTGGCCTGGGTGTGGACCTGGGCCTGGACGCACCACGTCCCTTGCAGCTCCCTCCTGCCCACCGGGCAGCAAATCCTCTCCTCAGTCTTTACCCAGCCAGCCAGGTGGGCAGGCACTGGAGGGCGGAAGGTGTCCTGTCCTGTCCCGCAGGATGCAGAAATTGCCTTTTCTGATCCAGGTAGAAAACAGAGCTGTGAGGGTACCTGTAAAGGGGCTGACAGGTCCGGCCAGCTGAGACCGAGGAAACGCTCCATCCTAGGACCCACCCAGGTCTCTGGCCTCCGGTCACCACCCCGTGGCCCTGCCCTCTGCACCTCATGTTCACCACCAACCCCAGTGAGGCCCAGGAGAGGCTCTGGGGATACCAACCGACCAACATCACAGCCACAGTCACCGGCAACACTCTGTCCTTCAAAAACTTTCTTGTACAACTACTATGTGCCAGACACTGGAATAAAGCATGACCAGCAGCAGGGGAGGCTCTGTCCTGGTGGGACAGATGATGATCAATAAACGGCTGTTATGGGTCACAATCATGTTTTGAAAGAGATAAGACCACAGTGTGAGGCAGTGGAACTTTCAGGGGCTGAGCAGAAAGGAGAAGCATCCTTGGAGGCAAGGGCCAAGTGTCCTGAAGGAGCTCAAGGAAAGGACTCCAGACACAAGGAACAGTACACACAAAGGCGCTGGGGCAGAAACAGGCTTGGCGCATTTGAGGAACCAGAAGTTGGATGTGTTTGCACTGTGTGTAACCCATCCTAGGGACAAGGTGACTGGTGGGGAATGGTCAGATGGGGGTCGACTCCCCTGTTCCTTACTGAGCACCCATTGAGTTCCAGGGCTTTACAGGCCCCTCTCAAGGCCCTCTGGGTGACAGGGTGACCATCTCATGGTGACAACAGCAATGCAGACAGAGGACAGACACCAGAGCACCTTGAGGATTGGGCCTGGGTTTAGCAGTCACTGTGTCTGTCAGGCCCAATTGCTCCTCCCATCCCGGGGCCAGGGTGAGACCCTGACTGGTGCCAGCAGCCTCACCGAGGGAGGCGCACATCCTCGCCAGGGCAGGGTCTCCAGGACCCCCTCTGGCTGTCCCTCAGCCCACAACACGGACGCCCATGTCCTCTGTCTTCCCCCGCTCTGGACCCCGCTATGCTCCTATGGCTGGGCAGGACCTAGGTCCAGCGCAGCCATGGGGACAGCCAGGGCTGCCACACAGACCAGAGCCCAGGCTGCCTCACCTGGAAACGGGATGGGGGAGCTCAGGGGGACAATGAACGGCCAGGACGCAGAAGCCTTTTTTATTTTTGACCTTTATTTGTGCATTTGTTTTACTTACTTTTCTGTCAGCTCCTGTGTGCCATCCACAGCAATTAAGTCCTCACTGGAAGCTGGTATGTCAACAACAGCTGCTTTCTCCTTCATCCCCTTCCCCCCTCCTCCATTCCTTGGTCCCTTTCTCATCTGCAAACTCTCCATTTCCCTCCTTCCTATTATCTGTCTTTCATTTTGCTCTCAAATTATTTACACTTTGGCTTGTCATATAAGAGAACCCATTCAAAACTGAAGTTTGTGGGTCTGATTTTCTTCACTTCGCCGTACGGCCTCGAGGTACACTCATTTCCTGTAAATGACTCAAGTGGACCCTCCTGTATGGAAGGGTAGGGCTCCATCCACTCTGGGTGAAAACCACCTCATCTTACCCATTCGCCTGTTGATGGACACAGAGGCCATTTCCAAGATGTAGCTAGTGTGAATTGCGCTGCTATACACACAGGTGTGCACGGGCCGCTGTGATCCGATGTCTTCACTCAGATCTGGGTCCAGTGGCATTTCTGGTTTTGGTTTTTGAGGACTCTCTGCAGTGATCAGCAGCTCCTCGCCCTGATGGCCTCAGCTGTCTGGAGTCCAGCGGCTCTTGGTCCTTATTCCTATGGGCGATGCCTGGGATGGCGCTGGCATCTGTCGGCCGTGGAGCCTTCCCAGGTGGGGTCCTGCAGATGGGAGGCTGGGCCGGGGACACAGGCCACGCCCGAGTGACAGAAGCCCATCCGACCGGGCTGCTGTGCTGCACCCTCTGCACTCACTGGACCTCCGTCTCCCTGCAGTCCGGCCAGAGTGGTGCTTGGCCGTTAGTGTCTCTAACAACCTGAAAGGTGAAAAGCTGCAGCTCGCTGCAGAATTAACCAGCCCCATGCTCGGCAGCTCGGAGCCCATCCATCCAGGACCAACAGCCTCCCCCGTCTGCCCCTCACCAGTCTCTCCCTTGTCCACTGCCCTGGAGCAGTGTAGTCAGAGGCTCGGAGTCCCACAGACCAGGCTAAGTGCTGCGATTTGTCCCAGGATGTGCTCAAAGGCAGCACTCAGTGAGGGTGATCGGTTGTGGGAGCTCCAGGGTGAAGTGCGAGGTTAGGCAGGGAGGCCTGACAGAAAGAGGCAGGCCACGGGCCACGACCTGGTGGGGTGCTTCTCCCTCACGCTCCGGTCCCTCTTCTGCCCTGCTTCCTGGCTGCCATGCAGTGAGCAGCTCTCCTCTGCCGGGCCCTTCCCCAACGCCATTCTGCCTGGAGCTGGCGAACCATGGACTGAAACATGAGCCTAAATGAACCTGTCCTCCTCCCAGTGCAGTGCCACGCACTGTGACCCAGCAACAAGGAAAGTGACAGCCTGCGGCTCAGCCATCCACTTATGGACTGGAGTCAGCAGTCCTGCATGAGGAAAACGCCTGGCACAGGGCCTGGCCCCGAGCAGAGCCCAGAAGAGGGTCTTCACCCGCCTGGGGCACACAGGCCCAGGTCATGCTCCAGGCAAGGGAGTCCAGTCAGAGGACACCAGCACGTCCTGGGAAGGGACATGGAGGCCAGGAGTCATCCCCAGGCCACACTCAAACCACGGTCAGCCAAGAGTCCTTCGGTTACGAGTGACAGGAGCCCAAGTCAGACGAAGTAAGTCCCCAAAAGAGAGTAACTGACCGCTTCAGGGACTGCTGGACTTGAGATTGGAGATGCTAGGTCGGTACACACAGCACACACTTTCAGTCTCACACACACACACACACACACACACACACACACACGCTTTCAGAGGACAGTGGTCATGGATACAACCCAGCAGGACTCAGGAGAAAGAGACCGAGTCTCCTGCTGCGTCCAAAGGCAGAGAGGAACCACTGGCTGAGGCGTGAGCTTCCCAACTGTGAAGCCCACAGCGGCGGGCAGTGAAAACCATGCCTTTCTCAGGCGGACACAAAGCCCTAGGCACCCTCCACGCAGAGCCTGAGGAGCAGTGGGCTGTGCGGTGAGAGAGGCTAATGAGGAAGACAGGGCTCCCCTCAATGGAACACACCCACGTCCCAATGCGAGACCGAATCACCAGGCTGGCCCCAGGGTCCTGCTCCACAGCACCCGCCCTGCACGCCCCTCCACATCAGGGACTCACCGTGTCACCTGTGCCAGGGTGGGAATCACGGCCACACAGGAGACTGGCCCTCCTCCCTGACACCGCACCGTCTCTTCACCCGCCTCACCTCAGAAGCCCTTGCTTTCCAGCTGCAGGCCCAGATGTCGGCAGGGCCGCAAGGGGACGTCTTCTGTCTGTTCCTTCATCGTTTCTCCATCTTCCAGGCGGTCATGGGCCCGATGTGCTTTTCCCTCCACCCACCCTGCCTCCGACAGGCTGGCTCATGGCCACAGCTGGCACCACGCACAGAGCCCAGATGAACAAAACCCAGGCTCTGTGGGGATGGAAGGCGCTGCAGTGACGGCAGCAGAAGCTGCTACGTCTTGGCCGGTGACTGCGCCTGGACGCCAGGATAGAGCTGGGGCCGTAGGCTCGGGGGCCAGAAAGCCTGAGTTCACGTCCAGGCCACCCTTACAGCTGGACAACCGACCTCTAACAGCCCTTCCCAGCCTCTGCTCGATCCAGCAGTTGTGTTCACCTCCACGACTTACTGAAAGGGGGCTGCAGGCAGGATATGAGGGCGTAGAGTGCCTACACGGTATCTCTCAGCTTTGTCCTTACTGCAGCACCCACCAAGGAGTCGAGAGAGGGACCCTGTGCAGCAGAGCTCGAGGCAGTCTTCTCCACCTCTGCCACCTCTCAAGGAGGATGCATTTGCTTTCACATCCTCTCCCACTTCCAAGAAGCCCACACGGTCTTCATTCAACACTCGCATGGATCCAGCTTGGTGTAAGCACCATGACGGCCACCAGGTGACCCCGGTGCCCATCTGGAGCCCACAGGATGAGCAAAGTCCTTAGAGTATTGTGCTCCTCACTTTCTCTGCTGACCTTGGAACTGTAAACAGATTTTGAGGAAGGTGAGGTGCAATCCATCAGCCCATGGTCAGCCTTTGGCACCCCTTCTCCCTGATTTGGAAAGGATTTTCCTGCCCTGGGTCCAACCCAACATGCTTCTGCCCATGGCTTCCTAGTGAATCATGCTTTGCGCATTCCTGGATTTGTCTACGTTTCTCTTCAGCACCTTCTGCCTCAGGCAGCCAGTTCTCACACACCAGGTTTTCCGAATCCATACTTAATCCCTCTCTCCTGAAACACCAACGGCTGGCTAAGGCTTACCTAACCATCATGTGTCATGTGTAATGTGTGGCTCCTCCCAAGGGTGTTGGGATTGATTCAATAGAGGAGGAGACCTCACTTCTCCCCTCACCACCCCAAACCTCCACCAGCGTCCAGAGAGGCGTCCCTAGATGTCACCACCTCGCCTTCCCACAGGATCCCAGTGACGGTTTGGGGCAATGAGCCGAGAGAGGAAGGAGAAGAAAGCCCGGAACCCAGTAAGTGGCCCATACATGTAAGAAGAATGAAAAAGGAAAGAAAAGAGAACAGCCCAGCACCAGGACGCAGTGGGTTCCGTACACAGGGTTTAGTAGGCGGGCGGCTGAATCAAGGAGCCAGCGGACAAACAAAGGAAGAGCTGCCCCCACTTTCTCCGCTGACTCACTTGGCAGAAGCCGGGGGTGCTCCGAGAAGAGCACATGCAAATAAGCAGTGTGCTTTCCACACGCTAGAGCCTCTCCTACCTTCTCTCTAGAATGGGATGGAAAAGGAGCGGAACGGGAGCTTAACCATGGGGAAGAGCCGGCGTTGGAGTCTGTCTGACTTGGGTCTCTGCCATCAGCTATTTCTGTGATTGGACAAAAGAACCTCAGCCCCGGCTCCTGTCCATGCAAAGCCCCACCCCGGCTCCCCACCCTCTCCTGTGCTCTGTTTGCAGTTGGCCTTCTGTGTCTGATTTACTTCACACGACACTGCATTTTCCTGCAGATGTCTCGACTTTGTCCTTCTCTGCAGCTGAGTAGTGCACCCTTGTGTATAGAGACACATTTCATTCATCTAACCATCTGATAAGATGAAAACTACCAACAAGAACGAACATGGGAAAGGGGCATTGAGAGGAGGAGGGAAGGAGATTAAAGGACAGAATCAAGCTGCATTGGCACATGTGCCCACTCCCCAGAACGACGGTCGACTGCATGTACTACACATGTGTGCTGAGAGAGAGAGAGACAATAAAACCCGCTGCCCACTGTAAGACCCAACTGGACAACTGGACAAGAATGACGGCTCCACAGCAGGCAGCACCGGGGCAGGGTCTCAGGGAGAAGAAAGAATTAGGTAAACCCACACTTGCCTAAGCTGGACCGAGGAGTGGCCTCCAGAGGTCAGAGAGGCCAGGGCACCGGACTTGGGGACCGGGGACGTGTCAAGAAAGACTTCTAGAGATCCAGCGGGGCATCCTGGGCCTCTGGATAGGACGCATCTGTGTGTGATGAGGCGGGAAAAAGAAGGTGGCCACAAAAGCAAGCAAACTAACACAAAGCCCCTGGGAAGCTGCAGGCCCACATCTCACAGCCCACACAGGGCTGCAACACCCAGGCTCCCAGGCACCAGGCAGGGTGGGGAGGTGCCGCCCACCGCACAGGGTCTGTGCCTGAGTGAGGGCTCAGATTAGCCCCTTACGGGGTCGAGATCGGGCCTCAGAAGCAGTGAAGTGGATTGCATGTAATGAACTCCCCGTCAGTACCAAGCCTCCTGCTCCTTTACTCACGAGTTAATACGTGCATCATATTAAGTTTACAAATGGCTGGGCCCTGCTGTACGCGTGACTCATACCTGCAGGTAACATGCTCAAGGCACATCTGTCCCCTGCTAACCTCCCTTCCGCCTCCCACATTTATTTTCTTCTTGTCTTGTCTCTCTTCTATCCTCAGGTCAACTTTGGGTTGTTTTGTTTGTGTTTTGGATTCTGCATATTAGGGGAAATGAGCAATACCTGCCTTTCTAAGTCTGGCCTTTTTGTTTAACACGATGATCTCCAGTTCCGTGCATTCTTCCTGCAGTGCTGTAACTTTGCTCTTCTTTGTAGCCAAATAATACTCCACATTTTCCTTATCCGGTCACCAATGGACGGGCACCCAGGCTCCCCTACCTTCACAGCCTAATATTCTTTAAAGGGAAACAGCAAAAGCCAGTAAGAGCCGATCTAAAATGCACAATGCAGAGCATTCAATTAAAAAATTAGTAGATATGACAAGAAATGTTGACACGAGACAAGGAAACCCAGTCAATACAAAGATATATACATTTTGAAGATGAATATCATATGTGCATAAAATGCAACTTCACTAGGTGGAATTAAGATCAGGTTAAATAATACCGAAGAAAAGATCAATGAAAAATTAAAAACAAACCACAAGGGCTGTGGACAGAGGCTCTCTGAACTGTGCAGTGACACCAAAAGGTAAAGCTCAGGGGTCCCTGAAATCCACACGGTGAGAAAGGAGAGAAATGCAGAAGAAAAAAGCATATTTGAAGGGCCAGGGATTTAGCTCAATGGTGCCGCCACCTGCCTCACAAGCTCAAGGTCCCAAGTTCGATACCTGGTACAAAAAAATTTTTTTAATTCATCACGATAATTTTGAAAATCCAAATTTTGATGAAAACTATAAACTTACAGACATAGAAAGGTCAGTGAAGATGAAGTGGAACAAACAGCAGCCGCGATAACAACGGAGTCCACAATCAAACTGCCAGAGAAAAGCCCAGCACACGCGAGACGTGAGCAGGGAGCACCAAAAGTCCCACCCAGCTTCTCGTCAGACACCGGAGGCAGAACAGTGCCCCAGGGGCAAACAGGAACTGCCATGTTAACGCTGGTAACTGGAAGAGCATCTTGCTTAGGTGAAGTTGAAGCCTTTATAAAAGTCCAAGTTGAGAGAAGTCGTGTCCAGCTGACTTCCCAAGGACAAATGTCAACAGAAGTTCCTTGTGAAGAAAAACGGAGCCAAAGTAAACTAAGAATGCAATGGGTGAGAACACAGCAGACATAAAATTAGGGGTAAACATAAAAGGCACCTCCTTTTTCTACTTTTAGGATCACTGTGTTTATTTATTTAAAATCATTTTAATTTGGGGGCCAGGGACTTAACTCAGTGACACCACACCTGCCTCACAAGTGCAAGGTCCTGAGTTCGATCCGCTGTACAAAAAAAAAAATCACTTTAATTTAATAATGTACTGTGGGATTTAAAACATTGGTAAAAGCAAAATGCATGGAAACAGCAGTATAAAGGCCACTGGGGTGAAACAGCATCGTATCAGTGCAATGTTTTACAGTGTACACAGAGCAGCGTAATCTTACTTGAAAATGGCTTGCAACTGAAGACGGACACTGTAAACTCTAGAGCTGGGATGGAGAAACTTTTAGAGACCAAGTGCTCAAAATGCAACCCAAACCCTCTTGCTTACCACAAAGTGCCAACGCTGCCCCATGGGCACAGCTCCCTGATGCTCAGCTGCTGGGGCGATGCTGGGGA
The DNA here is from genome assembly GCF_012274545.1 of Fukomys damarensis. Lineage (NCBI taxonomy): Eukaryota > Metazoa > Chordata > Mammalia > Rodentia > Bathyergidae > Fukomys > Fukomys damarensis. The sequence goes on from NW_022900927.1 coordinate 64,277,563, forward strand.
GCTGAGCTCGCCACAGGTTCCCCGCCACTGCTCTTGAGCAGAGCAGTGAAGCACAGCTACTACCCACGAGACCGGAGGAAGTGGAATGCTGAAAAAGTTCAGTTAATTCAAAGGAGAGCAATGGGGTGAAGCAGCAGGAAAAACAAATGGTACAAAGTGAAACCAGAAGCAAGATGGCAGATTCAAACTCAATCAGACCCACAGTAACATTAAGTGGTCCTAACGCCCCAGGTGTAAGGCAGAGCTATGCAGATAGCTTAAAAGGCAACACCCAATGGTTAGAAGCCCACCTGACCAGAAGCCTGCCTTCCATATTAAGACACAGCTCAGACGTGAGTAGGAACGGAAAGGCTACAACCACGCACACCCTAACAACATTGCTACTGGGATGGCCATGCTATCACCAGACTTCTGAAAGTACTGTTACTAGACAACAGGGACGCTGCCTGGTAGAGCACTCGGTTCAGCAAGGAACCCCGGCGATCACAACTGCGCACATTTCGGAACTGAGCTTCAGAAGACACGAAAGAGACAGCAGAACGTAAGAGAAACAGATAAGTCTACCAGTAATACATGCTTCAGAAAGGTTTGCTTTGTATCAATGGAAGACACAGACGAAAACTCAGGAAGCAGACAGAAGTTCTGAACAACGCTACCAACTGTTTTGACTTGAGTGACACTCAGTAACACAATCAACACAGCTGCAACTGAGTGTGCCCCGGCCCCAGAACACTCACTACAGAGCGTAACACTAGGTTCGATGAAGTTAGACTGAAATCACACAGAATGGGTTATCTTACTATAGTAAAAGTAACTTCAAAATCAGTAATGGAAAGATTATCTGGAAAAAGAAATAGTTTGAGATTAAACCACACAATTCCTAAGTAACCCATAGAAAAAAAGAACAAATCAACAAGGAAACCAAAAGCATTATTTTAACCAGATGAAAATAAAAATATAACATATCAAAATGTGTGGTATGCAGCTCCAGCAACTATTAAACAAAAGCATACAGCTGTCAGTGTTTTATATTTGAAAAGAAGAAAGGATCAAAATTAATGACTTATGCTCTTAAAAACCTAGGGAACAAAAGCAAATTAAACCCAAGTAAGTGGAAGGAAGGAAGTAATCAAGAACAGATATCCCTGAAAAAGAACAAATAATTTCTTAAAAACTGAGGAATCCGAACCCTTACCCTTTAAGGGAAAAAAATAATGGTATTGATAAAAATTCTGAAGATCAGATGGAGAAGAAGAGAGAGGTAGAAAAGGAGGACAGAAAATGATAAAGAAGAAAAACTATGAAGAATAAAAGGAGAATCATGACTAGAAACCCCACAAGAATTACAAAGAGAAATAATGAAATATCGGGAAAAAATATTGTGCCAAAAATCTGGACATCCTAATTTCTTAAAGACATAAATCATCAAAAGTAACTCAAGAAGAAACAGAAACCTAAACAGTCTTACATTAAGTGAAGAAATTAAAATCATACTTTAAAACCTTTCCACATGAAGGAAATCTCAAATCCAAACAGCTTCCCTGATGAACTAAATCAAATATTTAATGAAGAAACAACAACAGTCAGACAACAGGAAGGGAACATTTCTCAGTGCATTTTAAGGTCAGCATATACTCTGACAACTAAACCAGACAAAGACTTTGAAAATAAAAAGAGAGAGAGAATATATGGTAAAAGCCAGAATAGGGCAGGGGATTTAGCTCAGTGGCACCATGCCTGCCTCGCAAGTGCAAGGTCCTGAGTTCGATCCCCGGTATTGGGGGGAAAAAAGCCAGAATAAAAGACGATCACTCTAAAAACATCTCCTGTCCCTCTTATTGCTCCCTTTCCTTCTCACCATCTGGCGGAGGCCCTACCGGCTCCCTCCTCCCACTCAGTAGACAGCATCATCAGGAGAGCAAGGGCCGTCCTTGCCTCTCCGCTGCTGAATCCCCTGCTCCTGACCTGTAGGTACAAGGGTGCTGAATGACTCGTAAAAGCAGGCAGAAGGTGTTTCCCACCGCATGGGCCAGAGCATCTCTGACCCTAAAAGCAATAGTAGCGGTGCTGTAAAAATGAGCTGGAATATATCCATGACACCCAGCGGGTGACAGCCACAGGGCTTGGTGGGGCCGCTTCCCTCAGCGGCTCTTGGGAGGCCCAGGAGGCACCGGCGAGGCTCACCATGCTGGCCCACAGAAGCCAGGGTCTGTCTGAGCTGCTCAGTGTCAGGTTCATCTCTTGCAATGGGGGGGGGCCACATCCACAACACAAAACTAGCAAACCCTGCAAATCAGTGCACGCCCTCCTGCCCGAGAGCTGCTCGGACCCCAGAGACCCAGCGGGCGAGCACTGCCCAGCACTGGGACTTTTCCTCTTCAGATGAAGACTTTTCAAGATGCACGATACACAGATAAAGTGGATGGGTTAGGGTGGCACTGCAGCCAGCTGCCCAATGTCACCACCTCCTCATTCTCCCGGAGGCACAGTTATGGGTGATCCCGAGGACACGGTCTGAGCAGCCCTGAGTCCATGTTGGCCATGCTCCCTGGCTTCCTGTTGTGGAGAAGCTGATTTGAAATCATTCCTTAGGCTTTAAGGCCCACAACAAGGTAATCTGGCGTGGGTAGAGGGTGCAGGCTGATCCAAGGGTCCATGAGAGGCAATCGTGATAGTGGTCACAAGCCAGCAAGGAGTGTGAAGCTAAAAACAGGCACAGCAGGAGTCCAAGGGTCACCAGCTGCCAGAAGTGGTGTAGCAGGTGAGGGAGAAGAAGGAAGCAGCGAGGTCTAAGGCACCGGCTGCCAGCGAAGGGGTTGGCATGGGTGTGGCAGCAGGATCCTGGGGACATCCACCAGCATGGGAAATCGAGGACAGGGAGGTGCTGGCCCCCTGGGGAGGATTTGCCTCGGCTGATCGGGAATCCACAACACGACAGGCAACTCAGTACCACCCTGCAGACACGCACAGCAATGCATGTGCCATTATGGGTTGCTTCTCTACAGAGCAGGAGCTTTCCCAGCCATCGGTGTCCCCGCCGCGTGTGTGAGAAGCCAGCCCTCCTGGGGACCATCTGCTGTGAACCCACCTCCAGGCCTTGGGAGCAGATGCACGGCTGACTCCAGGCTGTGTCTGGCCCTGGGCTCCGCCCTGGCCCACACTGTCCGTGCTCCGAGGACACTGGCTGGAGTGTGTGAAATGTCCCTGGCACCTCTGAGACAGATGCCAGGCTTCAGTTCAGTGATTCCAGATTCCAACTCGCAGAGCTTCTTGGGCTCACTCTTTTCAGAGACCCTTTTCTCCAGCTCCTTTGAAATGAACCCCACTACAGGTGTTCCAGACAGTGAGGCATCCCTCGGATGCCCGACTTAGTCACCACCCCGCACGGGGCATTGGAGACAGTGCTGCCCCACTCTCTGGTGCCAGAAGCTGCCGTCGCAGTGCCCAGCAGCTGAGACCTCAGGGCAGCTGCAGGAGGCGCCCTGGGTCCAGCACTGCCCCACCCGGCCAGCACTTGGCAAGCTGAGACACAACTGTTTATTACGTCCAGCCACCAGCTTAGGGCCCCGCCTGTCACTTAGCACAACTCGGCCTATCCAGACCGGTGCACAGACAGACACGAGCACACAGAGCCGACCCGCGAACCAGCTTGCTCGACACACAGTGGATATTCTCCATCAGGTGGAGACGGGCAGTACAAATTTTCCAACAAGAGGAAAATAAATTCATTGTTAAAACAAAACTAATCACCACTTTCCCATCCAATGCCCTATAGTTGTGCTTGTATGGGACAGATCTGGTGACAGGAAAACCTTCATACATCACTATTCCTCCATTCCGTGCCCAAAGCATCACACAATTCTGGAGATTTAAAATGTCTTTCTAGAACTTTCGACAAATTGGCAGTGAATTTCTATAGCAGAAACATCGTCCATCACAACATGTACCCTGTCTGGGGGCCACCTGTTAACCATTTGTGATTAGAGGACACAAAGTCAGAGACAATCCTGGCCAGACTGTGTTAGAACATGGCCACGCGTGTTTAACAAACACCCTGCTCCCATGGCTATCCTCTGCCAAAAGACCAGAAGTTAACCCTGCAAAGTTTTGAAGACCCCAGGGCCTTTGTATATACTGTTCCTTCTGCCTGGAATGCCCATTCTTTAGATGACTAGTTCCTTACCATCAGATCTATGCCTGAAGTTCACCTCCTCAAAGACACCTTCTCCAGCTACTCTTTCTGCAGGAGGTACCCGCTCTTCTCTATCTTTGCACCCCACCTATCTCCTTCACAGCACTTAGTGTACATGATTTGGAGAGGTTTCATTTACTTATTTATTGCCCAGTTCTCCCACCAGGACCAAGTACCCATGAAATCCACCCTACCTTCACATTTCCAGGTATATGAGCTCATAAAGCTCCTGTAGTGCGTAAATAAATTCCAGCTGGCTTCACAGTAGACTCTTCTTAACAAGTATGTTTCCTCTCTATAGAATTACCACTGCTATCTTCACTGAGATCATGTGCATTAGTTAAAAATGTGCTGCGTACCAGGCTCTGGGTTAGTTTATTTCATGTAATCTTCATAATAACTCTAAAGTTGGAGATGATGTAATGTAGATGAGGAAATGGAACCTAAAAGGAGGTGATTAACACAGGCTCCTTCTTATTTACTCTGTGCCTTCCACAGGCTTGGTACTGAGGAGCCCTCACTCCAGGGAACACAAGGGTGGTCATGTGATCCAAATGGGCCAATCGGAGTGCCTCTCCATCCGGAAGCTGGATCAGAGGAGCCACATGACCCAGGCAAAGCCAATCAAAGTTCTGCCTTGTTACATAACTGCTAGAACAGTAAGAACCCCCATTCCAGGATGACATACTAGCAGAACCGCACAACCCTGGCACTGCCCAGAACGATCTTGCCACATGGAGAAATCCTGCCTAAGACAGAAGCCAGTGCTTCTGCATCAGAAGCCTTGAGCCTCTACACCCAGTTGGGCCTGAAACAAACTCCTTGGACTTCTGGGTTTTCGAAGCACTAAACTTGTCTTGTGACGTAACATGGACTGAGTGAGTCTCTGCCACTTGCCACCAGGTAAGGATGCAGTGAGCATCGTGTACAGGTGCAATTAACCTCAAAGTGACCACTGCCCACGAACGCCACCACCAGCTGACGTGTCAGCAGCCACCACCGTGGCCACCCCACTTCCCCTCGGCCTTTATAGTCATAGCTGGCCCAGCCTGGGCCACAGTGCTATTTATCCCCTCCATCTGCTAGCAGAGCGACATCTTCCAAAGGCCTCATTGCTAAGTGAACTTCTACTTGGCCCCCTGCTCACAGAGCTCTGAGAGCGCTGGTGGCCACCCACTTACTAATGACACAGGGACTGCGGGATGAACTTAGGGCCCTCAGGCCAGCCACGGGGCCTTCAAATACCCGAATTCAAAAGCCCCATGAGCACCGTAAAGAAGCAACCACTGTCTCACACTACACAGAGGTTCGCACTCCAGGTAAAGTGGGGGGGATTCTCATCCCTTGCTCACAGCCCTGTGAGAGATGGGGAGATGGCAGTGAGTTGGAGCCATCACCCGGCTCAGGAAACTGAGCTCTGAGCTGAGATGTTTGACTCCGTGAGGATCGTCATGTCCAGACTGGAACTGGAATTCATTCCGCGCATCCCAGCCTGAGAGGTATCGATAGGCTCCACGCCACATGCAGCCCGGTGAGCGTCCATTCCCCAGCCTTTATGCTCCCCAACTCCTGGTCCATTCAGCCAGGTGAGCCCCATCAGATGAGCCGCCCAGGTAAAATACGGGACACTTATGCCGGAACTTCACATAAAGAGATTTTTTTTAAAGCATAAGCATGACCCAAATAATGCACAGAACAAAAAAATAGTCGTTGTTCATGCAGAGTTCAAAATTAACTGGGCATTCTTTGGGCTTATTTACTAAAAGTGGCATCTGAGGTTCTATCAGTAGTTCAGAAAGAGGTATAAATTGTCCATTCTTGGCAAATTCAGACCCCTCTTCCATGGACCCCACACGCTCTTAGCTGTGGGGTTAACTCTAATGTACGACAGCTACCGAGCAGGCTTTGATGTCTCCTGTATTGTGCCGGGATGCAGGCACACCCCAGGTTTACCCTATTGCTCACCCTTCTTTAAAGAGCTTTCCATGGACTCGCTTTATACAAGGAGTGAAAGCAAAATGGCATTCAAGAGGGCAGAGCAGCGGCCTCCTGCTCAGAAATGATGGCCACTGGTCTTGACGCCCACCCACCAGATTGCCAGCCCGTCTGCCCTTGGGAAAGAAAGCAGCTGGTGGCACGAGGGGGCAGGCAGGAAAGAAAGAGCATGGCCGGGTGTGGGCACGGGGGCGTCCCCAGCCCTGAGTGGGGGAGCCTGGTCACAAGTCTGGAAACTTACTGAGCGCATGTGGGTTTGGGAGGGAGGGGTTGGTCAGCGAGGGCCCGTTGGGGAGGAGGAATGGAACGAATATCTGAGCGAATGTCCGAGGCTGCTCCGGCAGACCAGAGGCGGGAGAGCCGCGACTCCTCTGGAAAGGCAGGCTTTTCTCGCAGGGACCCCACGCTCTTACGTGCAGAGCGTGGCTCTCGGAGGCCTGGTGTGAGGGTGGCCTGCAGGTCCTGTGACAGCCAAAGGCAAGAGCAGAACCAGTGCGCAAAGGGAAGAAGAAAGCGAGCACACAGCTCTCCAAGACCCCACTTCTCCAGCCACGCGTCCTGTGCACCCGGAGCAGCGTCCCTTTCCCGGGAGCTCCAGGCCAGTTTCTGCCGCTTACACCATTCATGTCCTCACTTACACAAGAAAAACAGCCAGAAATGAACAAGCAAGGCCCCAGTTCAGTTCAGTTCATTGCAATTTATTAACTTAAAAAAAAAAAAAACAGAAACAAAAAAAGAAACGAAAAATCATTTTCCAAGGAAAATACAAACACTTCGGGTGGTTGCCCAGCCTTGCTTCCCTGTAGGCTGTTCTCAAGCCAATCAAATGAGCGCAAACGAACTTTGACTGGAGCCGTAAAGCGTGTTGCACCAATTAAATTACACCAATATATTATTATAATACCTTTGAAATGCCTTTCAGACCAATAAATAAAAAAGACAGATTCAAATTAAAAAGTCAACTTTTTATTACCAAAAAAAATAAAAATTAAATAAAAGTCACAACACGGATTTTAAAAAAACAAAATGTGCAGTCAAGTTTCTCTTTCTCTTTTCCCCCAGGAATGATACCGTGCCAGTAAATCCCTACAGAACGTTTCCAGTTTGGCAGCAAGCAGTCAGCCATTCACATTTGTACTCAAGACAGCAGGCCTGGGCAGAGTGCGCCTGAATTCCACCCTGCACGGTGCTGCTCACCACCGTGGCCATCAGAGGAGGCAGCCCGGTCATAGGGAAGGAAATTCAGAGGGTACTTAGCATGTTCGTGTCACCTGGGGTCCCAAGCACTTCCTGAAAACTGATCGTGCGTTAACATTTACCTGTAAAAGACATTAATTCTACCCCTTTGGCAGATGTGTAAACTAAGACGCTGAAAGGCCCCCGGAGGCCGGGCAAGGCCCCGACAGCCCACACGGAATCTCCTGCCCAGTCCACCAGGTGGTCAGAGAGTCTCTCACTCATAATTCCACGGAAATGATTCAAGCATAATCTCTTTGGCTGGGGATTGGCTGGTAGGGAGACAGGGCTTAGGAAGGAAGCAGCAGAGAGGCAGCTGGGAAGGGCTGTTCCCTCCGTTCCCAGTTTTTCCTGGAAAGCACTTTCAACGTCACATCTTAAAGCAAAGCAATGTCAGCGGAAAGTCAGAGCTGAGCAGGGCCAGAGACCAGCGATAGGAAAACAGCCCCCAAAGGCCGCAGGCGCCTGGGCCCTCAGCGCCCTCACAGCAGACCAGGGCTCCTCTCTGAATCTGTCTTCACCACGGTCTGTGGAGTTTAGTGACAAAGGTGGATGTCCGGTGTTTGGGTGGAGAGAGGAGAGAGCAGTTTTCCTTAAGCGTCAATCTAGACACTACAGAGTAGAAGGGTGGGAAGGGCAGCAGGCGCAGTCACTTGGCAATGGGAAGCCACCAGCCAGGAGGGGTGACACCCAAGTCCCTGAATACCTGTGGATGGGCCAGACATGGCGGTGCTGGCTGCTCAAGGAGACTGGGGCGGCCAGGCCAGGAGTAGAGGGCTCCCCGAGGCCACGGCACCCTCCACAGCCCCCTTGGCCCCAGCGCAATCTGGTCTCTATAGATTCCGCTCCCTTTTAGCCTCTCGAGTTAAGGAAGGAGTGGAACCGAATGCAGGAAACTGAGCAGCCTCCCATAAAACACTGCTCGGCTCAAGCTGAGGAAGCAGGAACACTGGGTGTGGCAGCGAGGGGACAGGGACAGGGACATCTTCTGCAGGAAGGGGTGACCGTACCCTTCACACGTTCCAAGCGCCGGAAGAGGTCTGCTTTTCCAAAGGCTTCCCAAGGCCAGTCCTCCAGTCAGAACCGGCCCCTTGGCATAAGGCTTTCAACTTGTGCAAGCCAGCGGTGTGGAGTCATCCCAGGGGCGGCATCCTCGAGGAAGCGACGTCATCTCTAACGGGGTTTCAGACACCGCATACCTGGCTTAAATGCTCAGAGCCCTGTCACACTTCCTTCCTGCCTCCCCCAGAACACACGGCCAACTTCTAAGGAAATGCTCCTCTCCTCCCTGCTTCTCCCAGTTCACTGCTGCCCTTCTGACACCCGGCTCGCGGGACAGACGGAGCGTTCCTCCTTCCCATACCCACAGCTGTGATCTAGAATCCTCGGCTTTGGGGCCACAGCACCTTCTCTCTGACGTTCCTCACCCACCTGCGAGCTAACCCCCTCCAGCGGACTTGTACACCTCTGCAAGCCCACGCCCGGTAGACTGGGAAGGCGTTAGACAGCAGTGAACTGGGCCAAGGTTGAGCCCGCTGCTCCTGGAGACCATGCGCAGTGCCACACCCCAACTCCGATCAGGTACAGGTGCGGACCTGGGGGCAGCCTCCAGTTAACGCTGAAACACTACAGAAAGCGCAGGCTTGCTGCACATCAACATCCTCTCAGCTGTGCAAGCACCATACAGGGGCGTGTGCACTGCCACGTGCAACAGCTTTCACTGTCATCAGGTCCCCTCTCCACCCTCAGGAGGCTGTGCTTTAGAGGAAGGCAGATGTCAGGAAAGAGGAGGCGGAAGACAGCAAGGAGCCAAAAGCTCACCCTGGGCTGACTGGGTGTCCCTGGCAGAGTTTAGGGCACGCTTTCTCCCACTGACTGTGTCTGCCATTCAAATGCCACCCTAGTGGCAGAAAGAGTTAACACAGATCCCACAGACTTTCACCTGATGCCCAGGGCTGAGCTGCGTCACAGATGACAAGGCCATGGCATGAGTGCCCTTGCCTCCCTTCCCAATCCCGTGGCAGCCATTGCTACTCAATCACAGCACTCTCTGACGGGCCTGGGCTCCAACTAGCCCTGCAAGAGCCAGGAGCAATCGAGCGCCAATTCAAGCTCAGGCTGCTGAAATCATCTTGTGAGCTCCACGCAGCCAGGCCAAGGTTGCTAACGAGGAGGGAGAAGGAGAAACCTCTCGTGGCTCATCCAAAGCAGATGGCCCAGTCTCTCTATCCTCTCCTCCCGAGGCCTGTGGATGACTTCCAGGGAGATGCCCCTCCCCACAAGCCCCTTCCCGGCTAAGTGCTGGCCATCACCACCTTGCCAGTCCTCTACCGGGTATCTGATGCGATGCCAATCAGGACCCAAGTTCCGACTGGCAGCTGGCAGACCCAGCAGGGCCTGCTTCCCCTGGTCAGTGCTGGCTCCCGCACCACACTCAGCAGAGCCAGATGGCCCAGTCCCCTCTCAGGCTTCACAGCCAGCACAGAGGTGACAGCCTGTGAGCTCGACTCCTGCACCCGTCCCCGCGCCCCATGGGGCTAGTTGAGCTTGCTGCAGATCTCCAGGGCCTTCTTGTACACCTGAGTCACGTCATCCATGTCCGTGAGGAGGGAGAAGCTGCTGTCCGCCAGCCGGTTCCGATACCGCTTCAGGTACTGGGGCCGCGGCCGGTTGTGGAGCCCCTCGAAGTCCTGGATCTGGAGGAAGTTCTCGGCTGAGACGCAGCTGCGGAGGCGCTGGCAGGCGGGCCGGTGCTCCTGCAGGTCCAGCAGGTCGAAGGAGTCGCTGGACAGCACGCCGTCATCGCTGACC
>NW_022900927.1:64288250-64327405 GCF_012274545.1 Fukomys damarensis
GGGCCCCAGCTTGGGCCCATCCTCGGCCCCCGCGTCCTGCCCGGCCTGGACGAAGCCGCCCTCCTTCTTGGACTTCTTCAGCGAGCGCTGCCGCTCCAGCAGGGCCTCGGGGGACCCCGGCTGGGCCAGGCCCCTCGCCTTGGCCTCCGCCTCCGCCTGCAGCCCCGCAGACCGGTGATGCCAGTCGATGATGCGCGCCAGGAGCGGGGACTCGGAGTCGCAGTCACAGGCGCTGCCCTTGTAGCCCCAGTTCACCCACCAGTGGTTGGCGACGTCCTCGATGGTGGCTCTGCGGTCGGGGTTCACCATCAGCATCCACCGAATGAGCCCGCGGGCGTCTGGGAACAGAGACAGAAAGAGTCAAGCACTGAGTGGAGAGCGTCCCGTCCCCCTGGGGACCCCGGCAGGGAGCTCCCGAAGGCCAGGCCGGGTCTGCCCAGCCCCACAGAGGGCACAAGGTCAGCACCCGTGGCCCGGCAGCTCCTCGGGGCCCAGACGAGCAGCGCGTACTGACCACCACGCTCCCTGTGCCCCTCCTAGGACGGCTCGGATGAGCATGGTGCACGGCGGCAGGCAGAGTGCACAGGAGCTCACCTGTCCAGGTGTGGTGCTCATCCAACACCGGGCAGGGACAGCCCGAGGCCTTGGTCTCGGCCCGGGCCCTGGAGTCAGGCCCGATGAGCGCCCTTCTTCCCTGATGCCCTGAGCCACATGCAGAGAGCCGATCTGTATCAGCTACTCCGCCACTTACACCTTGCGCTTCCTGGAGATTCTCCCTGTGAACGTCAGCAGCCAGGGAGTTAGGGGAGAGGCGCAGGGGGGTGCTGTGGAGACCCCCACTCTTAGGATCAAACCAAGACCGAGCCCCCATCAGGCTTGAGTTCTATCCCAGGAAGCTGCCACCAAAGCAGCCATCCTGGCCGCCTCGGTGTCCTGAACTGACTCCAACTCTCCCCTCTGGTGCTCCTTTTGACTTGGGGAGGAGCCAGCAGTCTCCAGGACCAGATCCGGGGAAAAAAGCGGATGCGGACACCTGCAGGTGTGACGAGCTGCCTTTTCGTCACTCTCGGAAGCAGCATTCGTCATATTTTTTATCACACCTCGTAAAACACTCAGGAAAGAGGACTCAGCAACCGTCCCGAAGGTGGGATGAGGGGATGAGTGTGTTTGAAGCCAGGGGGAATTCTGAGGATTCACAACGATGTCTGCTACTTTCACCATCCGTTAACTTAGACACCTGCCCTCCAGCGCAGCCACCCATGTATTCCCTGGCAAGGCAGAGCCAGGGCAGGTGACCGGCCAGCCTCCCCGCCCACACCCCGGGGCACCCACCTGAGGGCTGCGTGGGCTCCCGGTACTCTCCGCTGCTGATCTGCCGGATGAGGTTTTTGTGATCAAACCCGTCAAAGGGCATCGTTCCGTAAACCAGGGTGTAAAGCAACACACCCAGCGCCCAGCTGTCCACCTGCAGCAGGAGGACAGGAACAGAGGAGCTGAGAACCACTCCCAGCCCCAGGAGCTGCACCTCACACCGGGCAGACAGTGACTGCAGATGACCTTGACAGCAGTGCTGGCGGGGCTGCAGCAGACCCAGTCTATCCAGAAACCGTCCCACGCAGGTTATCTCCTCCCTCCTCCTCTCTCATCGCACACACATCTACACACAGGTCTTTAAGTATTTTCTGTAAGAACACTGTGTCTTCACTTTTTAAAAATGATGGTTTTATAAAACTGACAACATATTCAGCTCAATATTTCCTTGATTTCATTCTATTGCCAAACTTTAAGCTTTTAAGACATACTAGTCATTACTGTTTCTACATATATTTTGTTCTATTGCATTTTGAAAATGTATTTTACTCATCTACTCCTTTCTTGTGATTAACTGTATTTGCATATGTGTTCGATATGTAACACACAGGAAGCTGAGTTAGCTAAAGCCACCTCTCTCCTTTCTTGTTTGCATTTTAGGATGTCAGGGTTTTTAATTAGTAAAATATATTGGCAATACATAGTAACTGTAATCATCTTGGTAACTGAGATGTACCTATGGCTTCTCGGTCACTTTCGGTCCCCAGCCCACTGCCTCTTCTCCCTTCTTCCCTCTTTTCCAGGTCCCCTTCCCATCTCCAGAGTCTGCCTCCCCCTTTCCTACTGTTACGGCTTGTATAATGTGTTCCTATAGCCGGATCCAGGGTGTGTGATACTGGTATTAAGGGTGCGTGGTACTAAGTTAATCCACCGATGGGTTTAGCACAGTGCTGGGTGTGGATGATGGGAAGGTACCCATAATAATGTGGATATCGGATGGCACCACCCAATAGGCTTGTAGTCCAGATGGGACAAAAAGGAAAGGGAGGCTCAGTGCTTGCAGCCTCCTGCCTGTTCTGCCATGGACTGTTTCTCTCTGCCAGGCCTCCCTGCCATGCTCCCGTGCCTTGGAGCCAGCCGACTGTGGACTGAAACCGCTAGAGACTTGAACTAAAACAAATGTTTCATCCTTTAACTGTGGATGTCAGGTATTTTGTCCCAGCAACAAGAAAAGTAACTAAGACACCTACCATCTCTCTTTTATTTTGCTCTTTACAGTACTTGTACTCTGGGTTTCTCTCCTCATTCTGTAAACAACAAAGCCTGGATGATTTCCAGCTCTGTGTGACATGTGGATGAGGCACAAGGCAGCTAAACGGTTTCTCCAGAGGGGTAGTGGGTAGATGTGCGACTGGGATGCGGGCCCTTCCTTCCTAATGCAAGAACTCAGTCCTTCCTGTAACTTGTTCAAATCGATCAGGGGCTGCAAACTCAAATCTTACAAAAACCAGGCAGAAACAAGCAAGAAAAGAACACACAAAAAAAGAACTGAGACAGAATGTGAAGGGTTGGGCTCAGACATAAACTGTAGAGTGCCTTCCCCCAACTTTGGGCAGACAACTACCCAGGCCAAATGCTGCCACGTTGAAATGCAGGCCCAACACTGCAAGGGCTTTTGAGTTTTAAAGAGAAATCGGAAACCAGACTTTTCTGTGAAATCCACCAATTATTTAATGTCTGTTCAATTTTTTTACAAAGACAAATGTGGCCAAGTAAAGCATGTTCAGTGGCCAGATCACAGACTGCCAGCCTGTGACCTCATACATTTACCTCCAAAACCAAAAAAGCTTTATCTACAATACCTAAAGAGTTGGTGACTTTCCTCTAGTTTTGTGTTCATATAATAGGGAAAACCTGAATTCAGTCCAAATCTAGAAATATTATTGAATATATTATAATATATTCATACAATCAGACATTGCATTGTCATTGCAAATCATGTTTTACTAATAATTGGGAGATACCACAATATAATAGGTTCATAGAAGGCAAAATATACACACGTATGTGTACTGCAGTATAGATATCTTGCCCTTTGTTAATTTGATCTCAATTACTTTTAGATGGTCCCAATTACTTTTGTACTCTCAATTATTTCTGAAGTGTAGATATCTACGTTGGAAAAGTCTCAAAGTCACAAAAATATTCAGTGCTTGTCTCTTTGTGGGACTGCAGGTAACTTCATTTCTCCCTAGGGTTTTTCTAGATTTTCCAAATGTCCTTAAGGTGTGTATATTATTGCTTTTATAATCACATGAAGACAAGTTTTCTTTGCTTCCTTTAGGTTTTTGTTTTTTGGGGGTTGTTGTTGTTGTTTAAGGATTTCCTAGATCTGGTTCTTGTCCCCCCGTCTTCTACGCCAGCTCCTCTCCCTACACACCGCAGGCAGCCCGCTCACCTCAGGCCCTCGGTAAGGCCTCCCGTTGACGATTTCAGGGGATGCATAGAGTGGACTCCCACAAAATGTTTGCAAGAACTTGTCCTTCTGGTACAGGTTGGAAAGCCCAAAGTCAGCAATCTACAAAGAGAAGCAAGACCCAAGCACTGAACTGTTAGAATCTGCAATGAAACCACTCGTACTACAGAGAGGGAAGGCACTTAGGTCACCAACTTCTCTCCAGTCCTGCGGTTTCTTCAGTGGACCACTCAACACAGCAGGGCCAGTGTTTCCCCCACCATCCACAGCATCCTTTACCAGACCTGCAGGCTGCATGCCCAACTTAACACTCTACTGACACTTCGGATGAGGCTCACCCTGTGAAATTCCACAGAGTGGCCTTCATCAAGAAACCAAAGACTAACAGAGGCTGACAAGGCTGGGGAAGAAAGGAACCCTTCTACGTTGTTGGTGGGAACGTAAACTAGTACAACCTCTAAGGACAGAAGTAGGAAAGTCCCCAAAAAACGAAAACTAGAAACTCCACTCAACTCAGCTACTCCCCTTCTAGTATCTTCTCAAAGAGTTAAAGACATCACACTACAGCGATAATTCACACCCGGGTTTACAGCAGCACAATTCACAATTGCTCAATCTGGGAAGCAGCCTGTATGTCCATCAACAGATGAAAGGATACAGGAAATGTGAAATTTATACATAATAAAGTACTTTTCTGGCGTAAGCAAGGATAAACTTGAGACATCTATAGGAAAACGGGTGCAACTTGATACTAAAATATTAAGTGAAATAAATCAGACCCACAGACTTAATTTCACATGGTTTCTCTTACATGAAAAACCCAAAATATAAATAAAGAGCAAGATAAAAGATAATAGGAAACAGGGGGATACATCTTTTGTAAAGGGGAAGGGAACCAACAGATGGAGAGTGTGGAGGACTAAAAAGAACTGAGATATGTACCGACTCCCCACAATAAATGTCACTATTATGTACTGCACACATATACTAATAGAAATAAACCTTTTTAAAAAGGAAGCATGTCCACAAAATCACCAGCCTGGTGTTTCTGATGAACAGGACAGTGTACAGAGCCCCCTTATCTGGCCCCGTGGGTGCCTAAGACCTGGGAGCGTATGAACCCCATCATTCTGTGGGGGGTTTTTTCTATGCACCATATCTCTGATTAAAGTTTTATTTATAAATTAGGCACAGCATGAGATTAACAATAATCTCCAACAAGAAAATAAAAAAATTAGGGGACTGGGGATTTAGCTCAGTGGTTCGGTGGCCTGCCTTGCAAGCGCAAGGACCCGAGTTCAATCCCCGGTACCAAAAGAAAATAAAACAATTAGAACAACATACTGTAAAAAATTAAATGCCAACATCACAACTCTTTCACTTTGAGGCCACGGTTAAGTAAAAGAAGGGTCATCTGAACACCAGCACTGTCATACGGAAACTGATAAATGGGATGGTCTCTGAGTGACGGATGGGCTAGAAGCATATACAGTGTGGATACGCTGTGCAGAGATGGTCTGCTTCCCCAGTGAGTCGGAGGGGTCACAAGGGCTCATCACACTTTGCAGAAAGGTGCAGAGTTTAGAACAGATGAGCCGTGTCTTTCTGGAACTGTCTGTACAATTCACTTGGGCTGTGCAGTACCGCAGGTAACTGACACTGGAGAGTGAAGCCTCAGATAAGGAGTCCCTGTGTAACAATGCATTTAAAAGTCATCCCTCTGTGGTTACCCCAAATCACAGTGCATTCACAGAGCCCCGCGTATCACCATGGAAGATGCTAGCTATGAAAGGACACTACTCTCACACCGAGCAGTCATCCTTTCCCTGTGTGTGACCAGGGATAAGATGCACACAGAGGGCCGAGTCACTGTATCTCACCCACACTCTGCCACGGGCAGCTCAGCAACTCTGAGCCTCTGTTTACTCATCAGAGAATGGGAATCCATGGTCCCTAGTCAGCTCTGGCTCACAAGACTACTATGAGGGTAATAAAAAACAAAAAAGCTAAGGCCATGAGTGTAAATGTGCTTCATAATCTGCAAGATCCGTGGGAATGACCCCCACCCTCCCACCAGCACCTGAGCCTCTTCCTGCCCTTCTCTTGTTGGTTTCTTGGAGTTTCACCTTATTGTCCTTCACCTCAGCAGCTTTCTATGTGTGTGTGCTCATACACGAGGCACAGGTGCACACTGCAGACTTGCACACATCCATACACACCATGCATGCACATAGTTGCCTTCCCTACAGACTCTGGGTCCCTGGGCAGCAGGCAGGACCCACATCCCCCCATCTTTGTATCCTCTGCTGCTCAGCACCTGCCCTCCAGCCACCCCATCATTAGAACAGCCATGACATTGTGCAAAGCACAAGACAGTGAATAGAGGATGAAATAACAGCCATTCGCTTCATTACTACTCATTGCGTAAGTTCCGATTACCTGCATTCTTCAACTTAATCCTAGCAAAGCTGCGTCTGGGCACCAATGGGAACGTGTATCCCACGCTACTGAACTGCGCATCTGAGAACACCTGCACCAGGTCGACTTCATTGTTTTGGGTATCGGACGCCCATTTTTAGAAGCCCCACTTAACGAAAGAAGAACCAGAGGCTAAGGGACGGGAACTGTTAGGCAGTGATGTTCACACCTATGTCTCTCCAGGCTGGGCCCGCACGCTATGCCCCGCAGGGGACTCGCACTGTGCACACCAGCCTCATCCTCACACACTGAGCCCGGCCCCCCACCCGGAAGAGGATCGCAGGGCGTCCCCCGGCTTCAGCCTATCTCTGGCTGCTGCTGCACAGACCTCAGACTGAGTGCGTCTGGGGCAGGGACGGGGGAGAGCACACGCTGTAGGGCGCACGCACACACTGGCACCCCTGGCCCAGCCTGGCACCTGGCTCGCTGCACGCACAGCCAGCCTGAGATACGTGTTTTTGTTCTGGCTGCTCTGGGCCCCCAGATTGATTGATGCTTATCAGCCTCTCTCTGTGAAGCTGTCACTGCTGCCGACACAAGATGAATAGAAACGCAGATTAGCCCATGTTCTGGGCTCTGGAACAGAAATGCAGTATTCATCCACTCCAAGTTCTCAAGCCCTCGGCCGCTCAGAGTGGGATCAGCGCAAAGATCCAATGCCACCCGGAGCTTCTGTCAACTACCAGCGAGAAGACGATGGCCACTGGCCACAAAGCCAATCAGAGCCTGTTTCCCCAATCCAATGGGGGTCCGAAAAGCACGTACCCAACTGTGCTGTGGTGAAGACTGAGGACATAAAGCACATGAGAGGCTCCAGCAGTCACTGGCACGGAACTGGAGCCACAGCAGTACTCGCCTCACATTTCTACATCCAGGCAGGTGATGTTTCCAAGACCCCTGAACAACAGACTTTACTCCAACACCAGAGACTCTTGGCAGCGAAGGAATAGCAAAGAATTAAATAATTGTAAATCACAAAACGAAAAGCACGATCCTTCCTGGATTCTCTCAGCGCTCAGAATGGAGTGAGGAGCAGGTCTCGCTGGCCGCGGGGCCCACGGTGTCTCCACACTGACGGAGAGCACAGGCAGCCAGCGTCACACACGGACTGAGCGGTGCTACTTGGCTCCCATCATATTTATTCTGAGCTTACCTTCTATTCACATAAGGGACACTGATTTCCACTTGAAGTCATTACTTAGGGCTGCTTTTTCCAATCACCATCACTTTATTAAGCGGCTTGAACTAAACAAAAATATTACATCAAGTAGCAGGGGGAACAAGAAAAAGCAAAACCCAACCGTAAGTGAAGGAAAAATTAAAAATTAAAATTTTGGAAAGTGAATTTAAGCATCATAACAAAAATAATCACATCTTAGAATTGGTTTCCATGTGAATAAGCCCTCAGAGATATCTACCTTTCAGTTTTCAGAGAGGGGCTCCTCGTGTCTCCCAGGTTCGGGGTGGCTCCCCAGCCCCACCTTGTTACAGAACCGAGCTGCGCCCCACCCCACGGGGCTGCTCTGCTGGCCTGGACCCTGGAAAGCCCGTCCTTCATGGGGAGCTGCTGTCACTAGCAATCCTTCCTAGAGATTGCCTTGCTAAATGGAAGTCACAGTCAAAAAGACAAATTAGGAGGCAATCATTCACATTTCAAAAGGATTAACCTCATTACACCCCAAGGAACCTTGAATGTGGTGCAGTAAGTGAAATAAACCAGACAGGAAAAGACACACGCTGTCTGATCCCATCTGCGCGAGGTCCTCAGAGGGGACAGATGCACAGAGACGCAGAAGGGAGGTTGCAGGGGACTGGGGAGGGGAAGTCCGGGCCCAACCAGGGTGAGGGTTCGGGTTCTCCAGAAATCCTGCCACCAACGAATACGCACACCTCGATAGGGCAGGTTTACGTCAGCCTGTGTGTGTTTTACCACCATAAAAAAAAGGATTCATCTCAGATTACTGTGAAAACAGCTCATCTGGTTTGGAAAAAAGGAAGCAATACCTCGCCAGCCTTAACGGCCGAAGAGGGAGCTGATGACGACAGCTGTGGGCCCGGCCAGGACGGAGCACAGTGCAGAGCAGATGGGAGACTTCGAAGCCACGAGAAGCCGGGGCTGGTCTGGCCTCGTCTGACCAGGCCAACCACAGGACCTGCCAGGTGACTTGGTTCCCCATCCTCGGAAGGTACTCGTGACAGAGTCGGTCCCAGGTGTGGAGAGGACCCCGCGCTGTCAGGCAAGTGAATTCGAACTCACAGCGCTCACCACCAGGAAGCCCCGTCACATGTGTACAAAACAGGCGCGCAGGTATGGCGAGCCACGGGCAGCACGGGGAGCAGCAGACTGGGCTCTCGCAGCACGGGGAGGAGCACCCGTCATCACTTCCACTTTGCGGATGGGGAGACTGAGGCACGAGGTGGCCAAGCAGCTCAGCCTGGCGGTGAAGGGGCTGAGGAGGAACGGGCTCGCTGTGACTGGCAGGGCAGACTGTCCCGCCCCCTTTGTGGCCTGCAGTTCTCTGGCCTCGCTTGACAGTTGCTGCTGTGCTCCTGGACGGAGCAGAGGGGCAGCGAGGGGCAGCTGTGGTCTCCAAAGATGGAAGCTCACCCCCACGGCTTCCTTCCCTTGCAGGGCTCCCTCGCATTGCTTTCCTGTGCATCCCCCGAGCCCAGCTCTATCACCGCTGCCCCTGGAGGCTTCTGGAGGCCCACGGCTTCCTGCACACCAGTTCCACAAGGGACAGGGAGAGGGAAGACTTCCTGGAAGGAGAGGCACTGAGGGAGCCCCAAAGAGGGACAAGCAAGGAGAGGTGGAACGGGCGAGGGGGACAGACGGAGCTACGCATGCTCAAGAGCCCAGGAAAAGCCTGACGGACTTGAGGAGTTCAAGTCCCATCAAGGGGCCACACGGCCCCGACTAGCGACGCCCCGGCCTCACCTGATGAGGGAGGGAGCTTCACCGACATTTACACCTTGTGTTCATGCATTGCTGCCCCCCAACTGGAAGCCTGAGCCCACAGGGCTCCCTCCATTCTGCGTGCGGACACAGATGCAGATATACACATGTGTGCACACACAGTGCACAGAAAAATGGACAGGCCAGCTGATTCAGGCAGGAACACAAGGTTCTCACACTCACAACCCAACCGGAGCCCTGTCCCAGAGCCTCTCTCCTGTGAGCAGAGGCTCACTCCACCACCTCCCCAGGTCCCTCTGCCCCAGCTCTGCCGGGAGGTCGGCTGACCCGGCCTCAGCCGGGTGGCGTCTGTGCAGGAGCTGTCGATGGGAATTGTCGGCATTCCGAGCTCCCAGAGTGGAAGTGGGCCTGGCCCAGCTTTATTAATTGCAAATTAATGCTGTGCTGGGTGCTATTTCCGTGCTTGCTTCTTCCACCAGCAGGAATGCAACCCGAAGCTGTGCATTGCTCTCATTCTTTCTGCCTGTGACCAGAAGGGTGGATATTTTTAGAAACCACGCCCTCTCGCAGTGGCCAGATGAGTGGTTTCCAGATGCCAGATGTGCACTGTGCAAATCCACATCAGGCAGGGAAGGGAGGAGACGGGCGCGAGCTACACGGCTCACGCCGCCACAGCAGTGACTGGGGCAAGCTAAACCAGGAGCAGCCGAGCACCCAGAGGGGCTCAGCTGGCAGCGCTCCTGGCCCGGCCCAGGTCTGGGCCCTTGGGAACACAGTGTCCAGCTGCGGCCCTGTGGCTGCTACCTTCATCAGCCAGCGCCTGTTCTAAATGCACCCCGGCAAGAAGCCACGTGGGAGGAGATGAGGACACAGCCAGAAGACAGATCGGCACCAGCTGAAACACGTGTGAAAGAGCCTCGGAAGTGGGTGTGAGATGAGGGGCATCTGCCCCGGAAGTCAGACGTGTGAGCTCCTCTCCCCGAGCGACAATCCTTCACAGCAAGCCACACACTCTTCAGAGTCCACGGGAGACGGGCTGTGTGACACGCTTGCTGGAATCAGGCACGAAGACCTCAGGCTCCCTTTGTGACCCTGGCGCTCAGCTCAGACCTTCAGGGTGCAATCACTTAAATACGGGGTTGGAAAATGATCGGTAAAGTTCTTTCAAGCTCTACGATTCTCAGGTCTTAGGAGGGTTCCTTGACCAAGTACAGGAAGAATAAGTGACTTAAAAAATGGGAAGCCTTAATTCCTGTTTGGGACACACGTGCACGTGCATGTGTGAGATGCCAGCAAAAGTCCTAAGGAAAGACCAAGGTGTGCCCAACCCTCACCTCTAAGCTCCTCTCCCTGGGCCATTTGCTGCATAATTCCGCACAGATCTGGGAAGGGAGGCTTATGCAGATGAGCTGCTCCCCAGCAGGCCCCACTGTCCCTGCACAATGGCTTTCAGAATTCTACCCCTCCACTGGGGAACTGTATGACTCGGCAGGAAGCTATGCGCCTTATCGCTTCTGGGACTACATCATGGGACACGAGGTCACCCTGTACCATGGAACCTAATCCCTGGCTGAGCTCACATTCCAGGCCTTGTAAAGACTGCATTCAGTTCTGAGCGCGCCAGGGGCAGGTGGCAGGCAGAATCTGGAGGGAAAGTCACCGAGGTCGATGCATGACACACACCCTTAGAAGGCCAGGACCCGATCCTCCAGGCAGGGCCTGCCCGCCCCTCCCCAGCACCCAGGGCAGCTGGCTTGTGGCTCGATTCCCTCTCCTAGGGCCGGCACTAAAGCAGGCTCCTGGTGCAGTACCCCGGAAGAGCTAATCGCTCTGCGTATACTGTCACCATACTGATGCCCTGGCACTGGGCACAGCTACACAGCACTGCTTAGAAAATACTCATTCAGAAAAGAAGAAACCAATAGAAACTAAACCCAAGACAGAAAGTGGCAGCCCTAACTGACAGGTAAGGTAACTAAGGCTGAGACTGGTGAATAATTTACCTCAAATTTGCAGTCAGTAGGAGGCAGGGTGGCAGTGAGGGCCAGGCTGAAAAGCTCCAAAGCCACAGCCCTCCACTTCAACCCACTGGTACCCAGTGCTCACAGCTTCTAAAACTGAATGTACAGGACATCTCATAGACCCCGATGCAAGCCGGGGAGTTGTACAACGGAGGAAACAGGGCTTCAAGGCTTTCTGAATGTCAAACAGCTGTTAGTCAGGGAGCCCAGAACCTTTCTTTATACCCCTTCTGGAACAATCCACCTTCTCAGCCAGAAAGGGAGAGAACTGAGACTTCACTTCCTGCTCCTAGGCAGAATGGCTCAAACCAAGTCGCGTCCTTACTCCCTGGAGTAGGTAGAAATACGTGAGTGCGCTCAGCCCTTCTCCGGGATGACGGGCCATAGGGGCATGGTTTCCAGGGGCCTCTCAGAGGATGCTGGGGCTGGTGTGGCTGCCACGTGGTCCACAGACAGAACCCCAACACCAGAGGACCCCATCATCCCGGGCAAGGCAGGGCTCTCCATACCAGCCTCCGACTCGCAGCAGCCACCACAGAGAGGAAAGGGCAGGATCGTTCCCAGGCTTTGTCCAGGCCTGGGGACAGGCCACTAACATCACGAGAGGTCAGTGAGAGGCTTCCCGTGGAGCTGGGAGCACTGAGCCCATTTCATCACGAGGCCCACGCAGTGTGCCGAGCTTATTTTTAAACCGAATTTACTTATTTTGCAGATGTGATCAAAGGGACACTGGGAGTCTCCCCTGTCGGCCAGGAGAGCTTTCTCCAGCTCCAGCATCAGCCAGCAATAACACTGGCCCAAAAGTAAGCCCCACTGTGCTACTTCCCAACAGCAAACAGTACCCCTTCCACCAGGCTCGAGCCTCAGGGCTGCCCTCAGGGCTGGGACAGCCAGGAGAGGAAGGAGGCTACATGGGGAAGAGAGCAAAGTGGCCAGGGGTAGAGCTCTAACTCCAAGGTCATTTAGAAGCCAGCCATGACACCTGTCATCCAGCACTCTGGGAGGCTGAGGCAGGAGGATCAAGCCCAGCCTGGACAACTTAGCGATACAACACGACCCTGTCTTAAAATTTGTTTTAAAAATTTTTTTTAAAGGGCTGGGGATGTAGCTCAGTGCAAAAGCCAGTACTACAAAAATAAATAAATAAACAACAAATAAAATATGGGCCCTGCCAACAAGTCCAGTATGATGACGCAAGCTTGGGGCGGTGGGGTTCAGTCCCGACCGCACTACCCACTGCTGTGCAGCGGCCCTGGGAGAACTGCTCAGCTCTTCTGCGCCTGTTACCCAGCTGTCATGGAGATGTCACTCACGGGGAAATTAAGCAAACAGGATGTGAAATCCCCATGAAATGTGTGAGATGGTGAAGACTTCTGGTGAGGATTTCGGACTGGGCTTCTGGGGCGGGACCTGCAGCCCCACCACCTCCGGGTCAGGGACACAACAGGGACCCGGTGACTGCTTGTTGGATTTCATCTGAATGGAACTGAGAACCCCCACAGGAGCCACTCCGGAAGCTGCTGCCTCCCTCCCAGCTGTGCCCGGCTCGGCACTGCGCGCCAGTCTCAGGCCAAGAGCTCACCTTGATGTTGCAGTTGTCATCGAGCAGGATATTCTCCAGCTTCAAGTCCCGGTGGACCACACCGTTCTGCAGGGGGAGGACAGGGAGTCTCAGTGGATGCGGTGGGAGGGGAGAGGAGCAGGTGGCTGAGAGGCAGAACGTCTGCAGGGGAGGAAGGCACCCGCCTCCACCCTTTAGCCTTTGCCGTCGTGAGCTCCCCAGCTGGTGACCAGAGACAGGAGCACACTGGTCACTTGCTGTGTGGTTAGGGGAAAAAAGGACCGGGATCCGTTCCCCGCCAGAGCCCCAGGGACTGCATGGGACTTCTTTGGTGGAATGTAATTCCAACTCCGCCATGTGAGGGCCGCAGCAGACCAGGTCCATCTGCAGGGATCACAGGGAAGGGCCACGCCCCACTGAGGCACACAGACTCTGCCTGTCCAGTCCTCCATGGCCCAATCCACCCTGATTCTGAAACCACCCCCCCAGCTCCACAAGACCCAGGGCAGAAGGGAGGTGACACAGAGCCATCTGCCTGACAAAGTAGGACTCGGCCAGGCTGGGGGCTGAGCCCCAGGACAAGCAGAGCGCGGAGGAGCTTCCTCCTCAACCAGCGGCCTGCACACTTCCTTTCCCTATCTGACTGGGGGTGGGAAGAGCAGTGAGCCCAAAGAGCTGGCTGTCTAGGGCTGCATGAGCAAAGGGCAGGGAGCAGGTTCTGAGCTTCACCGGCATGCAGCACGTCTGCCCTGAGCTCCTCCGAGCACTGCCATGTTCACAGCCCGACTTTACTGTTTATTTTCCTCTGGCTGACAGTTCCTAACCTCTCCAAAGCGCTGCCTGCAGAGATGACAACTCTTCTCCTAATCGGAGCCCCGGAGAGGCGTTTTGTATCAGACACGCACACCACCGAGTCTCCTGACGCAGAGCCGGCACAGCAGGTACCTGCTCCGGTTTGGTTTGAACATTTGGGAGGCACTGTTCCCTTCCCAGCTTTCACAGGGAGATGGGAGATTCATACTGAATCCAACGTTCACGAATTCCCAATAATGAAAACATTGTGAGGGCTTTCCAGGGACCCCAGACATGTCACAAAATGCTGTCCCCAAAGAGAGGACGGGCACTGCTCATGGGTGGGGCCTGGGACCTGAATCGTGGTGACTTTCTTCCCCCTCGTTTGTCAGTCCTCCTGCATCATGAACAGAGAAAGCATCGCTGAGTTGCGGGACCCTGGCGGCCAGGCGGCCGTACCTTGTGGCAGTAATGCACAGCAGACACGATCTGGCGGAAGAAGTGCCGGGTCTCCCTCTCGCTGAGGCGTCTCCGCTCGCTGATGTAATCGTACAGCTCGCCCTTGCTGGCGTACTCCATGATGATCACAATCTTATCTGTGTTCTCAAACACTGAGGGGAAGAAGCAACAGACAGACCCGTTTATCTACCAAGCTCCAGTGCGGTGGCGGGCGGGGGGACAGTGGGGATGGCGCAGAGTGAGCTGGTGGGGAGGCCACAGCTACCGTGGGTTCAGGGCATGGGCCACGCTCAACAGCAGGGGACTCGGGCGGCTGCCCAGCCAGGGGACAGTGGCAGCCACACCGTGGCTCCTGGACAAGCCGTGGTGATGCTGAGGAAGTGCGGTCAAGACCCCCGCCTCGAGCCCCCAGCTGCCAGACCCTCCTGGGACACCAGAGTGGACACTGAGCACAACCACTCCCCATCAGCCACATGCCGCCAAGATGGCTGTTGCTCCGCCAGGACTGCTGTGCCCCGAGGTGGTCACCCGGCCTTCCCACTACTGTGGACATCGCTGGCTCCAGCACTTGTCAATGCCTCTCTCTCCTTAACCCCAAAACTCTCAGCAGTGACTCGACTTAGAGTCCCCGGCAGACATCCTAAGCCCGACGCAGGGCAGAAAAGAGAAGGCCCAGGGGAGGACAGGCTCTGGTCCCCAGAAGTACCTGGTGGCAGTCAGGGACCTGCCCCAGGGATTGGCAGAGCATGCTTCTCACTACAGATGGGTGGGTCACAAAGGTGTGGCCTTGAGGTCTCTGTCTGGTCCTGGCCACTCATTCCCTGGCCCTGTGCCCTGCTCTGTTCCCCAGCTGCCATGACCCAAGCAGCTTCTCTCCGCCCAGCCCTTCCGCCATGATGTTCCCACCTTGGACCAGTGACCATGGGCTGAACCCACTGGAAACTGTGAACTAAAGAACCCTCTCTTTCTCTGGGCTCTGGGTGTCAGGTGCTGTGGCCAGTGATGCAGGAGCAACTAACAGACACCACTCCACTGGCCAGTGGAGCTCTTGGAGTTCTGACATAAATGTCCCTTGGGCAAAGACAAAATAAGTGATAACATCCCTCCCAAGGGAGATGGTATAAAACTGTGGGGCACCAAAGACCTCCCTGAAGGGCCTGTGTCTCCCTGCCTGCACCTCCTGAGCTCCCCCAATGCCCACTAGGGCAGAACTACATGCCATTTCTCACATTGATTTTTTTGCGGGGGAGGGAACCAAACTCAGGTCCTTGCACTTGCGAGGCAAGCGGCAGAACCACTGAGCCAAATCCCCAGCCCTCTCACAATTGTTTATGCGACACACACTGCCATTCATCCTTCTCTCTGCCTTTTCATCCCTGCCGCTCTGCCTGAGAGGGAAACAAACTGCACCCAAACCCGCCTGCCTTCTGCCTCTCCTGTACTTGGCCACAGATGCCTCGTGGTGCTTTCAAATGGTGCCCACGTGTTCTGGGCTACCCATCCATTTCCTCTGCCACGACTGCGCCTAGACTGAGAGCCAAACTCTGCAGTTTGCCTATCCTGGGGCCCCAAAGACACCCTGGGACAAAGGGTGGCCCGGCCACCGCCAGGTAAGATGTACAGAGAACGCTGAGCCGTCCTCCATCGCCCTGGAGAGCCTGGTCCCCCAGACCTCCAGGCTCTGCTGCTTGATTGGGCCCCCGTCCTCCTAACCACACCCCGAGGGTCCACCAGGCCCAGCCTGAGCACCGGACGCATGAGATGGGGTCCCAGGGGCATGCTCAGCCTCCCCTACCATGGAGGCCACGGTCGGAGAGCAGTGCTTGGGGCCATGGAGCCCAGGCCCTGATGGAGACTGGAGAGGAGCTGAATGCAAGCACGACTTCCAGAGCAGGGCGCACTTCACCCCAGAGGCCCAGGTGTCGTGTGCGAAGCTGGGGAGCCCTTTCTTAGCAGGAGAGATGCGCTGTGGGCCTGCTCTGCGCAAGTAAGCACTCCGCACGCAGGGCTCCACACAGCGGGCTCCTTGCAGGGTCTTCTAGCTGATGGGGACACTGGGTCCATCCAGGCTGCCGGGAGCCACCATGGCTGCAGAGGTTGCAGGCAGGACGGGGATGAGGACGGAGTGTGGGCCTGAGCTCGCCCACTGCCCACACGCACTGTCCCCCTGGGCACATGAGGCTACAGTTCTCGTGGAGCTGGCCCTCAACACATCCCAGCCCGTGCCCCACGGACACTCTTCCCCCAGTGACGTCACCTGCCTCTCGGGCCACTCTGGCAACACAAGACCCTCGGATCCCTCCGCCTGCCAGCACCACTCTTGCCTAATGGGTCACGGCTACTGCCGAGTCACAGGATTTTGGAGCCGAGTCACAGGATTTTGGAGCAGGGAGGGACCTAGCGATCACCTGTTCTTTTTCCAGAATAGCCCAAGATTTAAAACGTGAAGGGCGGGGCCTAGGGAAATCACACTGAAGAACGCCAGCTTCGCACCCCGAGCCCAAGGCTGCTCGCCCACAGTTCAGGTCACCATCAGGGGGTGGCAGGAACATTCTTGGCCATTCTTCTGGCAAAATGGGCTGCTCGCCGTGGGCGCTCTGACAACAGGTTATTTATAAGCCCCGAAATCTTGTCTGTGTTTGTGTTATTAGTCACTAAGCAAAAGCTTATTTTGCAGCACTTGGGAAGGGTTTCCTTTCTGGAAAATGAAAGCCTGCGTCTCTTGGCCAGACACTTCTACCCAGAAGCCCGGTGGCTCCAGAATGGCAAGAATGGTGGCCCTTGCCGTGCCAGGCCTACAGGGAAACTTCACGCCCCGAAGAGCAACTTGGCTTGGCCTGAGGTGGCCCAGGGCTCTGGGCCAGGCTCTTGTGGCGCACAGCCCGGTTCTGAGAAAGGCAGCCCGGTCTGTGAAGTACCTACTGAGCAGTGGCACTGGGAACCCCCTTGCCATGTCCTCTTTCTGTCACTAACCACCTCCCCAGGGGTATAAACAAGCCACTGTCTGTGGTGAATGTGTTGAATATGAGCTAAAAGCACAGATGAGCTTCCGCATGTTACAACAACAGACCACGTGCCCTACTCTCCTGTGCCTGGCTTCACAGCTCAGCGGCGCATGTGTGAAAACATGCTGAGCTGGTCCCGCAGGAGAGGCCTGCCTGTCCCCCTGCTAGAGACCCTTCCTTGTGTGGCTGGGTTATGTCCGTGTATCCAGTCCACTTGTGAGAAGACTCAGGCTGTCTCCTTCAGCACCCAGACAACCTGGGACCGTGAGATGAGCCTGTACTGGCCCGAAAAGGTTCCTAGAGAGGACAGCACCCAAAATGACTTGGGTTTTGCTTCACCAAGTTTACTATTATTTAGACAAATCCTAAAATATCCACACTCTCGCCTTTTTCTTCAACAGAAGGGACACCAACTTGAATTACTTCTCTGGTTTTCTGTTTATTTTCCAGTTCAAAGGACAGTGGGGATTGGTTGCTATAGCAATAGCTATTCTCCAAATTAATCCTGAATTTCATCAGCTGTTCTCTTTGACGGTCCAATTCTGCCTTCTGATTGTCTGGCTTTCACGATCTCGCTAATTACCCAGCTCCTCAAGAGTCCCTCCTACTGCTCTCAAGGTTAATAACACAACTTGTGTAACTTGAGAAAATGTGTATTATAAAAACAATGTTCCACCCTGGGAGAAACACTGGTGAGTGAGGAGATCATGGGGTTTTTACCCATCCACTGGTCATTTCTGAGCCAAATTGGCTAGGCCATGTAGCAAGAAAGCAGCTCAGGAGGACAGATAGGAGATCAAGTCATAGGATGCTTCCGGAAGAGAAGGTTCTGGAAAATGGAGGATTTCTTTCTGTGGAAATGAAAGATAGGCTTCTGGTCTACATGAAACCTTGAGGGAACATAACTAGTTCTGTTGCTTTTAAACAAAAAGACCAAGAGGTTAGGCTGTGATTGATCAGGATTCTCTTCGTGCCTCTGCCTATCCCAGCTTTGTTCCCATAAGTCACCATCCCTACGTGGCATAGCAGCTTGTCCACTACTACCCTAAATCACAGGCAGAAGCACCTTTCCACTCCCGGGGACTTTCCTATTAAAGGCCAGGAACAGCCTCACAGAAAGGAGCATAGTTTTCATTTCAGACACAAAGAGATCTCTCCGTGAAAGAACTGTCCAAAGCCTCATTTCCTCATTAGTCGACTCAAGATTTACTCTTTAAAAACTTCTTCCCCAAAACTAAATTTCAAACATCTCGTGTGCTCACAGCTTCACAAAATGGCCCTCTAGTCTCTTGAGTCTGGACGCCCCCGGCAGCGAGGGTGAGAAAATTCAGCTAGACGGGCAGCTCCCCACAGCCAAGGAGGTTAGGGCTGAGTCACTGGGTTTCCTGGTTTGGACAATGGGCGGCTTTTTAATTCACTCATTGTCTTTCTGGACGTTGGGTGGCATGCCCAGGAAGAGCCATGGCCAAGCAGGCCACCCACTGCCAGGCGTGGGCTCCACGGAAGGCAGAAGGAATAATGGGGAGAAACGGTGGGCGCCACCTGCAAAAGCTGCAGTCTCGCTAGGAACCACTTGCTCCTGCTGGGTCATCAGTGCTACTTGGGACCCAACAACAGATCCCAGAAGGCAGAGGCCACGGGCTCGGGGGCAGAGAGCTGTGAGGAAGAGAGGACAGGAGCCCCGCCCTCCTTCCACAGCCTTGGGGGGGCGTTTCCATGGGAACGCAGCAGGCTCTCAGCTGCAAAGGGCTCTGCCAGCCTCAGGCACACACTCCTCTCTGGACCGTTCCCTCCTCATCTCCTTCTGCGCCTTTCCTTCTCACCAGCGCTCCAACTCTTCCCTCGCCCAGCGACCCCAGCCTGCAGCAAGGGCTCTCGAACTTGACACAGTCAGGGCAGGCCTGAAAAATGCATGCTCCCCAATTCTCGTAGCGCCGGGGGTGCTCAAAGGTCTTCTGGGCAGACAGCCTTGCTTCCCCTCATGGAACCAGCAGCTGAAGTCTTTGCCATGGCTGCTGAGGTAGGAAATTCAGGCCTGTGCTTGTTTATCCTGCTCCCAGTGGGACCCACCAGGTACAGCTCAGCCACCCTAGGAGCATCCGGCAGCTCCACCCCCGAAGCCGCTTCCGTGAGCATCATCCTACAGCCGTGAAGAGCGGACTGACAAGGCCAGGCTTCCTGGATTCAAACCCAGCCTCCACCACTCAGCGGCAAGGTGACCTCAGCACACTCGGAGCCGCTAAGCACAGGAAGCGAGACATCCCCGTTCATTTCAAAAGCCCCTCTTACTAAAAACACAGTTCTTTCTTTCCCACTTACAAATTAGCTTCAAGCACAAGTGGTATTATTTAAGGCACTAGAAAAAACTGAATTCCAGGAAACTCAGAAGGGCGAGGCAGGACAGCCAGGGAGTAGCATTCATTTTTAGTTTACTTCTAATCTCTGGCCCCTGGAAAAATGACTTGGGTGTAATCAAACGAAAACAATGAAAATAATACACTGAAAGGTCAAATAGCTAACTTAATAGGAAACTCATTAGAAATGCGGCTGGAAAGATTCAGAGCTGAAGAGCTCATTCCTACAGTGAAATCTGAAGACAACTCTGCGCTGGGGTGCTTGAGTCCTTCATCCAGGTCCGGTCTGCAGGGCTGGGGTGCATTACACACTCAGCAATCCGCCAGGGGTGAGGAGAGTCATCGGGAGCATCCTGCAGCTCTCACCAAGTGCAGTGAGCTGTCTACAGGCTCTGGGTCCCAGATGGGGGCAGGCACCACACAGAGGAGCCCAGGTATCACTCCCTGCTCCTCTCTGGAATTCGCTGATCGCAAGTGATCAGGCCCAGTCCCGAGGGCAGGGCTCAGCTTCTCTGGGCTGCAGAGCGAAGTCTGTATTTCTCAGCCTGGCAAATTAACACTGGAATGCTCAGGAAGGGGCCCCCAGCCTGGGCAACTTGTGCAAACTCCCCGGATTCCTGCAGCCTGCAGCACTTAGAACCCCAGTCTGCGATCCCACTTAGAATCCAGGATGTGGCCTCCTCCATCTCTCCCCCTCCCTCCTCCAGGAGATGTCACCACTCTGGCCCTAAAGGACACCTCAACCCCAGCCCGAGTATCCCACGGAGAGCACCTGGCCCGACACAGAGATGTCACCCACAGCTCCTGTATCCCCCACACTCACCCAGAGGGGCCCTGGGTGGGCCCATTCACGGGTAAGGAAACAGCCTCAGGGAGCCTGTGCAAGCTGAGTGCCAGTGCAGATCATCCACACACCTGCCCCACTAGGACACCTGCCAACACATCTTTGGGAGACCACGACTGCACAGATGGACAAACGGCTAAGAAGGGAGCGAGTGGATGAGAGCAGCAGGGATGCTGCGGACCCCTGACCTCGTTAAATCAATTCAGCCCTTGCCTCTGGGAGAGCCTGGACCAGGGCTGAATGCGAGCCCTGCCGCCTGAGAAACCTGGGTCCGCACAGCAGTCTGGGAAGCATAACGGCCTCCGCTCGGCAGTCAGCACTGCCAAATAGCATCAGACGCAAGAAATGCAACCCTGCTTTGCTTTCTGACCTTCCACATGGGTGGCTCTCCCTCTCCCTCTTGCATCTGACCCCAGATGGCCCGGCCTACCCCACACTCTGATTCAGTAAGTCGGGTGGGTCCTGGACCACCTCTGAGGACCACTAATCAGGGATTCTACCTGGACCCTGCTCTTCCCCGGTGGCAGCAACACTTTCTGACTCCCGGAGCTCTGCTGGAGTCCGCAGAAGTCTCTCACCCCAGGCTTGAGCACAGGGCACCACTGGGCTGTGGGTCTCTCCACAGCCTCTGCCTCTGGACTTCTCTGCTCTGTGGGACTTTGCGAGCAGAGATTGCCAAAAGAAGGCAAGAGCAAGATCCCCTTCCAAAAGCATCTACCAAAATCTCAGGAGGCAGAGGTAACCTGAAAAGGCAGAGTATGGTGCAGGTCCTGGAAAGATGAGAAGAGCTTCTCCCTGGGACTGCAGAGACCGCCTGATAGCGCGGACACTGGTGCATCAACCCAGGGCGGCAAGGGAAGGCTCACGAGGCAGGGCGTGAGGCAGACACGCTCATCCAGCAGCCCTGCGTGTCTGTCTCTTTCATTGTTTTTTCAAGTCTGAAGAACAAAGAGAGTGAACACAGCGAACAGATGCCAAGCAGGCTTCCTACCACGTCCCCACCAGCCAGCACCCGCCCCCACTGAGCCCAGAGAAGACATGAAAGGGTGGCAGCCGGCTCTATCCCAGAGCACGCAGAGCAGCATCGCCTCGCATGGCCAGGGACAGAGGTTTGCAGAAACCGAAGCTGGGCATAAAAGGGAAGCTCAGGCCACATCTCCCACTGCCCCCATTTGCTTTTCCGAGCCGCACAGTTACCAGATGGGACACGGAGGTCCCCAAAGCATCGTGCAGCCAAGATGTTCAGTATGGGTGGCTTTGTAGTCAGGTCTCAGCCTCTCAAGGGAAGTGGGGGATGAGACGGTGGCTTTGATGAGTGAACTCTTCCTGAAATCAGAACCTCTGCAGAAACTTTTTATCTCTTCCATCCCAGGCAACCAAGTGGAAAGCTCCAGGGTGCTCTTCCTCTCCAGCTGTTTTTCCCATATTATCAATTACCTCCCTGCTGAGCCCAAGGAATTCCTCTGCCTGCCCAGAAAGGGTCCGCCTCCAAAATGCTGGTACTTCCTCCTGCCGCTTCTCCAATGAGGTGACCTTACTCGCCCACACCACAGTAGGCCGTGTCCTCTCTTGCTGACTTAACATCGGAGGCTGCTACGGCTTGTGTCCACCAGAGCTGACAAATTTGAGGGCCTACACCTTCACCCATGGGTCAACAGAGGGGCTGACCCAGGGTCCGGCTCCAGAAGGACACGGTGCTGGGATCTGGTGAACTCAGAGCTGATTCGGCGAAGTCCTGGATTTCATAGGTATTGTGAATGATATCTAAATAACGTGTATTTTCAGTGTTCTGTACTTTAGAAAACACTGAAACTATGATTTTCCCAGATGAGAGCCACAAGCTTCTTCCTAAGATGTTGGCCGAAATATTTTACCTGAAAATAACAACTTGCAAAGCTGGGACCGAGCGTCTTAGATGTAAGACAGCGAGTGGTGAAGGCCAAGATTCAGTGTGTCATGGGTTCTGCAGTGACACTTCTGTCTAGGAACGGGGTACAGCAGGCCACCAAGGGCCTGCTGAGCATAAGAACAGGCTTTGCAGTGCCTCCACCTCCTCCCCAGGATCAACAACCAACCCACTACTTACTACTTGGAATAACTCTGGAAAAGGAATGTGGCCCCTAAGGCAAATTTTCCATAAGCCAGGGGTGTTAATAGTTCATATTTCACAAATATAAGGATGAAATAAGACAGGTATACCTCCTAGCACAGGGTAAACAGTAATTCCTTGCTAATACAAGTGACTTTTTAAGCGAAAATAAAAAAGCTACCTCCTCCGCGGAACCTTCCAGTAACTTCCCATCATGCCTGGCATAGAGTCCACACTCCTTCCTTTACCAGGGTGGTGAAGACACGGCCGATCCCACTCCTCTCTCCTGCACCTACCAACTCAGCCCCTCCCTCAGCTTCGTAGGTCCCCCGTCATGTTGAGCTGAGAACCTTAATTCTGTCAACTCAGTTGGCTTGGGAGCCACCCCAGGGATGAGCAGACACACTTCTGGGTGTGTCTGGGTGGGTCACAGAGGCACTGCCTTGGGTGTAATACCTGATCTCTTACCTATCCTCTCTGCTGCCGTCCCCTGCTCTGTCTCCTGGCCACCCTGAACCGAGCAGCTTTGCTCCTCCACACCCATCGGCCGTGATGTTTCTGCCTTGGAGACAGTCAACCATGGACTGAATCCCTGAAACTGAGCCAAACTTCCCTCTTTTAAACTGAAGTGTCAGTACTGCGTGACAGCCACTGGGAAGCTGACTAATGCACATTTCTACCAACAAAAGCTCCGCCCTTGCTCTGAGAACGTGCCTATGCATTCCCTGTGCCTAAAACCCAGATCTTTGAAGGGCTTAGACCTGCTTCCCTAAGGACTCAACTCAAGACTGTTTCTCAAAAAGCACGTCAGAAATGCTTCCACGGCCACTGTATCTGTTCGCTCAGCTGAATGCCAGTCTCCCTTCCTTGAATGCCAGTTCCAAGAAAGGTAGGCACTTGTTTTGTTTGCCCTGTGTTCCCAGTGTCTAAATGAGGCTCAGCACATAGCAGGTACTTTTTAGTATTCTTTCATGAATGAATTTCTTCTTCTCAGGCACCGTACCCCAGTACCACAAGTTATTACAGACTTTCATGCAGGGCTGGGCATGCTGCTCTGCCATGTCGCTGCTGTTGCTGGGGCCTGTGTGTGTGTGTGTGTGTGCGCGCGCGTGCGCGTGTAATTATAAAGGTCCTTACTGAAGAAGGAAGTGTGAAGTTCTTTAATAGCTTCTATTCCTTTGGCTAATGTCCAAAGAGCCACTTAATGGCCTCAGCCCTGATTTCCCACTAAGCAAATGAAGGCATTTCCACACTCACTCAGGCTCTGGGCTGAGCGGCCCACAGACATGAAGCTGCCACCACCACCACCACCACGCCCCAGGGCTGTGCAAGGGCAGCCAGTCAGGAGAAGGGCCGGGCAGAGGTGACCACAGAGCTGGCAACACCAGACACGAGGCCAACAGAAATGCAGGACTCTGGCAAGGTCAAAGAGACATGGGGTCAGGAGGCCTGGGTGTCAGGACCAGCACCCAGCTGTGCCACTAATGTGATGGGCTGATGTGTCCCCTCCCCCAAGGTCATGGTGAAGCCCTAACTCCCAGTACCTCAGAGGTCTTCACAGAGATCAGTAAGTCAAGGTGAGGTGCTGGTGTCCCTGTGAGAAGAGGAAGTCTGGGGACAGACAGCTGCCTGCTGTCACCTCGCTCAGACTTCTAGCCCTCAGCACCGCGACAGAAGAGACGTGTGTCGTCTGAGCCCCGAGTCGGTGCTGCTCGGCTACAGCAAACTAGCACAGAGCAAGGCCCCACCCGCCCAGAGCCTCGGTTTCCCCCACTGCGGTGGGAAACGCTGGCCTCCTGGGCTCACCGGTTCACCTGGGAACTCTGCAAACTACCAAGTTCTGTGGGACTCTTCCCCTGCAGAGCCAGGTCCAGGGGTCCTGGGCAACACAGCAGCTGGAATCACAGGGTAGAGGACTGTGGGGTCCCAGGCAGAGGTGTAAGCACTGGGACGCAGCCTGGGCACAGCTGCTGCTCCCCAAGCGGGAAGAGAAGGGCGCTGCTCTCCTCTACAGAGACTCAGTACACGTAGAGAAGCAGAGGGAAAGGGAACAGAACAGAAAGCAGGGATCTCTGAGGAATTCAAAGGGAAAAGACCCCATTTAAGTCCTTAGGAGTTTTCCAAATCAACACAACAACTTTTATTTGTGTGGAACTTGCATCTCACAAAGCACTTAAAAGGCAGTAAGTTCTCTTTAACCTACTGGAGGCCAGGAATCCCTCAGGGAGTCTGGCAAAAGCTATGTGCCTTCTCCCCAGAAAGAAACCAACCCATGCAGGTGACAAAAAGCACAGCAGCAGCACCGTGCAGGAGGGACTTCTGTGTGATGAAACGTCCTAGACGCACTGCCTGCATGGTACCCACTGGCCACACTCCAGTGTCCTCCTCGTGACAATGCAGCAATGATCTCCCTGAGTGCCCTGTGCTGTCAACCCCACCAGCAGCCCCACCTGAGGGCAGGTGTGGTTGCCGAGGCGACCTACACAAAGTCCCTGGACTTGGGACTGAAACCTGCATCTGCCCGACACGCAGACCCACGCTCTTCCGTGCGGCTTTGGAATTATTTCTAGTTCCCAGGAAAACTGTGATCCACGCAGGCACACTTCTTTAAGGTTACGAAGCAAGGGCTCCCCTCCCTCCGGACTGACGCAGCCTGCCCTTGTCGTAGAACATCCTCCACTGAGGTTCATCTCTGGCCAAGCCCTGGGCAGGGGGACCGCTTCCTGCTCCCCATTCATCTCAGCCGGATCCCAGAGCGGGCATGGTGCTGGACACACGGACTTCGTCCAGCCGGACTGCCAGCCGGAGACTTTCCGCTGTGCTGGCCTCTCTGCCTTCTGGATGGAGCTCCGCGCTCCAGGCCAGCAGCTCTCAGAGCGGCGCTCGGACCGCACAGGACCCACCCAGTCCACTCCACACGGGTCACCGTCACCCTGGCCTTTGGGTCTCCACAGTAACCAGGCTGCCTGCAGCAAAACCCTCAGAATCCCATCAACTCGCCTTGCCCTGCACTCCCACTGCCACACTCTACTCGCTGTAATGTTTACAATCCCCTTCGTTCACCAGCGTGTTCAGGTTTATCGGGGTGGAATTCCACACTTGTTGATTCTTTTCCCAAAAAGCCTCCCTTACGTCAGTCCAGACACCGTGCATCTGCACGACTCCCACAGCCCGGCCTCTGGAGTCCTGGTTTCTGCTACTTACGTAGATGCACGATACTTTTCCACACGGCTGTGTGTTTCCTGATTCCAGGATGCACACCACACTTGTCTCTGAACGTGCAAGCTCATGGGAAGAGCTCTTGACAGGAAGCTGACACTCTGCAGAGCCATGATGCTCAGACCCGTGAGAGCACAGACTGCTGCCCCGCCCCCAGTTTCCGGTTCCTCGGGCCGGGGGAGGCCTGAGAACCTGCATTTCTAATCACCTCCAGCTGATGCTGCTGACCCCCAGGCTGCGCTTTGAGAATCACTGGCAGAGATGTTTGTGAAAGGAGTACACCCCTGAAGGACTGAAACCTCCCTTAAAAATCTCATTCCCCAATGGCTCCAAAATGAGCTTTAGAAAGACAGGGATGAAAGATAAGATATGCAAATATTTATTTCTAGATAAGAAAAAAAAACAAAAGCAGCAAGGGGGGCGGCAAAGAGGGTGAAGGAAAGTTAAACACCACCTGGTTTCTTAGCCCTACCTGATAACCCCTCAGGCCCCCTCCCCAAAATTAAAAATAGATTCATTTATCTGACTGCACCTCATATTCACAAGTATCCTGGGAGACTCTTGGACTCGTTAAAGCCCAAGACTAGGAATGTTTTCCTACAAAAACAATCAGAAAATGATACAGAATGAAGATCATTAAACCCTGTTCACAGCAGCCAGAAATTTGGAACAACTTAAACGTTTGGCAACAGGAATGAGATTCAATAAAATACGGTATGCCCATAAATGAAATATTGCAAAGCCTCTTTAAATGTTTTTACAAACAATATTTACTGACACAGACCGACACATGATGTAACCCATGAAAAAGCAAAGCAAGCTAAAAAGCAGCATAAGCAATGTCATCTGACTTTGGGTAAAAACCACAAATGAATACAGAGAAACAGGTTAAAAATACAGGCACAAATGGGGTAAGGTAACAAACAAGGGGTTAGAAGAAAGATTCTTTTTCATTTTT
The DNA here is from genome assembly GCF_012274545.1 of Fukomys damarensis. NCBI lineage: Eukaryota > Metazoa > Chordata > Mammalia > Rodentia > Bathyergidae > Fukomys > Fukomys damarensis. The sequence goes on from NW_022900927.1 coordinate 64,314,735, forward strand.
AACATGTGCGTTTCGATCACACGCACTGCCTGTGTCATTTCTTTGCAGGATATTAAAAAATAATGACAGGCTGTGAGAGGTTTGTACTTTCTGTGTCTTCTCAGGGAGGACCGAGAAAGAGCTGAACTGAAGCAGAAGCATTTTTATAAGCTTTCCCCACCCTGCTCTTTCATAAACACCAGCCGCAATTCGCGCTGCATTTGCAGAGCATCTGCAGCCCGGTTCTTTTTTGTTTTGTTTTGTTTTGATACCAGGGATCGAACTCAGGTCCTTGTACTTGCGAGGCAGGCGGTGGCACCACTGAGCTAAATCCCCAGCCTCCAGTTCTCAGCATTTCCTGGACCTGCTCAGAGTTCATTCCCAACTCAAAGAGCCAAACTTAGAAATGCTTCATACCCCAGCAAAGCGTCCCTGGTCAGGGGATGACAGTGACCGTCTACCTGCTGTCAGCTGGTCACCCGGCAAGCTGCCACCTTTCAGGCTCCCCGGCTGTCTCCCAGACTCGCTTTCAATGACACAGGCTGCTATGCAACAGCCGGGACCCAGGAGGATGGAGTAAAGTGACTGCCAGAGATGGTTTACGACCCAGTGAGCTGCCCTGTGTGTGTCCGGCTGCATGCAAGGTAACCGAAAGAGATGACACCGGGCTATTTTTGCATCATGAGGAAAAATACTCGGCTCTGGCCCAGCAGGGCTGGTACCTAGGCAATCCTTGGCAGCCGGGTGGCGTGGGGATGGTAACTGACAGGGGAGTGAAGAGAGGCGTCACTGACCTTCATAAATACTGATGATGTGAGGATGGCTGAGGGACGACATGATCTCGATCTCCCGTCGGATGTGAACCATGTCTTGTTCATCCTTAATTTTGTCCTTACGAATGGATTTTATAGCAACCTATAAAGTCAGGAAATGAAACGTTACTCAGAGAACTAAACAGATGCAAATCAGCCATGGGGGTGAAGAATAAATACAGATGTTACTTGTTGGCAAAACTGACAATCACCAAAACAAAGTTCCTGAAATAGCCCCATTCATCTAGAACAAAAACATCCTTCTTCCAGCAACAGAAAACATTAGCTTTTAACAGCCTAGGGTTTAGGATCATGGGTTTTTTATAAAGCACAGGCTGCCTAATATGGCCAGATTCATTTACTCTAGGAGCCCTGATCCTTTGAGAGCAGAAAAAGGCAAGCTCCGTCCAATGGGTGTCCGCATGCAGCACATCTCTAACGTGCAGTGATGACTTTTTTAAGAGTCACTTCCCTGCCAATCTCCAGGCCAGTTCCGCCCCAAACCTTGGGTTTTAAGACCCCAGCCTCGGCTGCGTGCTGGTAAACTGCTCCAGACCAGATCTTTCCCGCACCCTCCCTGCCAAGACACCTTCCCCAGCACGGTGTGATGAAAGAAAAGGCTCCACTGGAGACAAACCAGGATGAAACAAAAGCAGCGGCCCCTGTCCGGCCTCCCCGCCCGGCCCGCAATGTCCAAGCTCTGAGCCGATGTCGCGTGCAAACCCACGCTGCAGAAGATCACCAGGGCCACGGCATGGCACACAGCACCACTCAAAGGAACAAGAGGCATTAAATGGCAGCAGGAATCTGCCAGCAGAAACCTCTGCCCACAGACCCATCTTTGCTCATGACAGGCCGGCTGTCTCTTAGCCTGCTTTGCCTCTAAGAAGGGGAAAACTACACAGGAAAGAGGGAACCCACAGGGAGCAAGAAGCCCACCAAGCAGTCTGGGCCCCAGCCCGTGAGCCAGAAGCAAAAATCGCACCCATTGTGACCACTCCACGAGCAGCCAGCACACGTGGTGCTTGGACAGGCCCTGCGGGGACAGGGACCCCTCTCCAGGCTTCGGGGACCTACGCGTCTACAAGGAAAGCGCAGGAAGAGAGAGATGACCAAACGTCTGAAACCACAGCCCACTGGGCACACGTCAGCAGCGAAGCCGGCCCGGGACTCAGGTGTCTGGGCAACACAGCGCAGGCACCTCCATAAACGTCCGAGTTTAGACAGCAGTGTGCGCCTCATAAAACGGTGTTTTAAACACGGCCACCGCCAGTGTAATGCGAAAACCGCATGCGGGGCCCCACACCCGGCCGCCAACCCCGCCGCCCGTTAAAGGTGACGGACCCAGCCCCCTGCAGGGCTGGCAGCTTTTCCTTCTCTCTCCTTTTTTGAGAAAGCACCAGAAAGCACCTGCCCTGCAGCGGCTGCTGTGGTGCTGGGCACGTGCTGACAGAGGCCGGATGGGGACAGCAGAGAGGACCCTCACGGGTCTGTGTCCCCATCAGTAAGACGGGGTGAGAGCCCTACGTCCGTTCGTGCTGAGGAATGGAAGCAACTAAGCGCTAGCACACGGTAATCGAATCGTGCACGAAGGGCAGCGAATGAACAAGGCCGGGACTCAGGGACCCACAGCCGGGGCCACGCTTGCCGGGTGACAGTCCTGCAGCACACTGTATCACGGGACGCTCCTCCTGAGCCCACACCACACACACCCTCACCCTCGGGGCACATGCAGGGTAAAAGCAAAGCCCGGTGGGTGAGCCCGGCCACAGGAGCACACCCGCCTGTGGGAGCCACAGGAGGAGGGGAGGCCGTCTGCGAGTCCCAGGCCTCTGCCCCGTGCGCCAGCCAGGGGGGCTCTAGGCCGAGGACGCCTGGTGCCTTGCAGAAGTGTGGGCTCAGTCTGCAGGTCTGGGGACAGCGGCCAGAGTGCTGCACGGTCCTTCTTACCCCTGGCAGGACTCTCAAGGGTAACGCGACTCACACTTACACAGGGGTCAGTGTGCACAGGAAATGCTGAAGTTCACAGTGAGGGGCGCACTGCCACGAACCTCCCTCAAAATCTTCCTCCTCACTTCAAACACTCATCCCACTTTCCGGAGCAGCTCTGGAGTCCTCTCTCGTGGGTGTCTCTATGAGGTGTGAAAAATTACGGTGAATGCTGCTATCAAGCATCATCCAGCGGAAAGGCTGGCTCCTCACAAGCTGACGCTGTGTCCTCACCGTCCGTATTCACTGGATCTGGCACCGTGCAACTTCCGGCTCTTCCCCAAGTGACTACGAAAGGGAAACGTTCTGAACAGATTCGGGATGCTGGGACAGCCACGACATCAAAACTGAAGACACACAGGAAAGAGGATTCCAGAGCGGCCTCAGAAAGTGGTGAGGACAGTGCGATGAGTGTGCTCAAAAGAAGGGGGCAGGGGGTTCAGCGCAAAGCCTTTTACTATAATTCATTTTTTAAATTTCAATATTCACTGTAGTTTTCGATCACACTGCACAGTATTCATTTAGTCCTAACTACACCCTCACTAACCAAATAATAAAGCTGAGGCACAGTGAAAACAAACACTGCCCGAGTCAGAAAGCTTGTAAAACAGGGAGCTAGAGCTGGGGCAGCAGCTGAGCCAGGATAGGGGTATGGGGCGGGGATGAGGAGCTCTGGAAAGGATCCTGAAGACGCCAAGGCCGGGGGCAGACACAGCTTCCCTGGCAGCCAGTGAGGTCCCAGACGGCAGCCCGGGGCAGCCCGGGGCAGCCGGGGTCATACACAGGCGCAGTTCTCACACAGCGAGAAGAAGGTCACCCCTGACCCCGGGCGTGCACCCTGCCAAGCTCCCTGCCACTCACAGGCTGAGGCCTCACCCGGCCACCCTACCATGCCCCAGGGTGCAGGGCTGAGCAGCAGCTCCTCCACCAGGGCCACAGACCCCTGCAGGAGGACAGGAGGGCCATGCCCAGGAAGGGCCACATCCCAGCTTCCTGGACTCCCCGGGAGCTGGACAGTTAGTGTGGGACCCAGACTCGTTGGCCAAGCTCCCAGATCGCCTGGGTCACAGCCATGCCACCCAGAGGCCATGTTGTGAGAAAGCCCTGAATTAATTCCATGAGCCTGCTCTCCGTGGGCAGGGGCCTGGCCAACACAGGAGAGTGCCCAGCAAGCTGCCCTGGGACCAGAATGGCTCCCCATTCCCTGCCCACCTGTTGCGTCCTGTCTTTATGGGGGGGTTCACCACGAGTGGGCTGGCAGCCAAAAATCGGACAGACAGGCTCGGGGGAGACAGCATGCAGGGAGCCCCCCACCAGTGGCAGCTGCAGCCCTCGCTCACGAGAGGCTCTGAGAAAAGTATGCTCCTCCCTGACCCACTGTCCTCCTCCAGAGCTGTGTGGGATGGAGCCAGGGACACCCAGACGCTAGGGCTGGACACTCTCACCTGTGCAGCCGCCCCTCACTCTCCGGCCCCGCCCCAGCCTGCTGTCCCAGCTGCATGCTTGTGTCCAAGGAAGGGAAGCACAGCTAAGAAACCTCAGCGATGGCACTGGAGTTTGTGAATAAGACAGGGACCACAGCCGACCAAGCAAGGACGACAGGAGGGGCAGGCAGGCAGCCCTGCCCAATGCCAGCCACGCGCCAGCGAAGTGGACACCCAGGTTCTGAGCCAGCCATCTGCCACCCAGCTCGCCGGCAGGGAGGGCAGACAGGAAGATGAAAACGCAGCGAACGGGGTCAGCGTGGCCAGATCCACCGGCGTGCGCCCAACGGCTGCATGTCGCCCCGAGGTCTGCGGACTGCCGACGGGCCGTGTGGCTGGGACACCCACCGCTGTCCAGCTTCACCACCAGGGGCTGGTTCACGAGCTCACGACTGCCACCCACACAGAGGGCAGGAGGAGAACGAGCCACCCCTCGGGTGGCGCCATGGCCTAGGGACACGACTGGCTATGGCAAGTCTGCCCTGTGGGGAGCTCCCGGGAGGCAGCCTCGGAGCCCGGCCTGCGGGGTCGTTCAGCGAGCACACTGTGACCCAGCAGAGAAGAGGTGCTCGTGCGGCAGGGCCGGTTCCCCGAGGGGCCGCGGGTCACCCCTACGCTCACAGGTCTCCTGACTCCAGACTCAACATCACACCAGCAGCTCAAGAGAGCTGCTGTTCTCCCCGGAGCAAAGGCCTGAGGAGTGAGGGAAAGGGGGCCCCAGCGCCCGAGGTGACTTCTGGGCTAGACCCGCAGGGGGCCCCCACATCCGGCCAAGGTCGGGCCACCCGTACTGATGGCCTCCAATCCCACAGAACCGCAGGAGACGGCACCAGGGCGAGTCTGCCAGAGTCCAGTCTCAGACTCAGTTTCCCTTGGCAAAGGGGCAGCAGGAGCGGTGCGTCCTCCCCGAATGTGAGGCGAGGGCAGGGCCACCATGCCAGACCACTGTCAGCACTGCTCTCACCGGCCCACGTCGGAGCTTCTAGGCCTTGCTGGGCTCTGCACCACCTCCGCACGGGACAGATGGGGAAACTGAGTCTCGGGGAGGTTAAGGTGCAGGCTCAAGTTTAAGTGCGCCGGGGGCAGCAGCAGCGGCGGCGGCAGCAGAGCCCTAGAACTGCTGTGTTTTTAACACTGAGGTGAGGAGCGACAGACACTCCTAGGCACGCTTCGCTGCCACCTGGCACACGGCTTCACCGGCATGGGGACAGGGAGCACGGCCCCCACACAGCCAGGTCCAAGACCCTGGGTCCAGTCCAAGCCTTGCCCCAGCTCCTGCACCCCGACTTGGGTTTGTATCCCGTTATTTCTTAATTCACTGCAATGACTGGGTTGTAAACATTCACTTGGAGCCACTACTGAATCACTGGCCTTGGGGACCGTGGGTGAGTGTAAAGGACACCAAAGATCTCGGAAACCAAAGGAGGTCTCCAAAGACAAAGGAGATGAGAGGTAAGCTGGTCCAGGGGAGACGAACCCAGACAAGAAAGTTTTCAACTGCTTCAGACGGTGAAATACTACAGGCCAGAACAAGGGCCTGGCTTTATTTTCTATTTTCACCATGGGTGATTTTATGGGCAAGTGAAGGGCAAATCGTCAGAAGCCTGCAACACCTTCTCCCCGTGCGCTGGACGCTGTCACTGCTCATGGTTCACAGGGTCCCATTCGCTCCCCACACATCTTCCAGATGTTCCCTGCCCCCAGTCAGTACCCCACACACCTGCCTGGGACGCCTGCCACAGCAGCCCAAACCCTACACAGTGCAAGGAGCCCCAGGCAGGCACCTCTTGCACCCCCATCAGGAGGGGAGACCGACCCAGCACTCAGCTCCTGCCCTGGAGGAGACTGGCGCTGGGACCTGTAGTCGTCACAGGTACCCCAGGGGCAGCCTGGGCAGGGGACAGTGCTCATGCCCTGCCATCCCTCCTGTTACTTCCTCCGCCACTTCCTGTCCATCATCTCTGCCAGCTGACCAAACCCTCCATGTCCATCCCTGAGACCTGGCTCGGCCCCATCCCATGCCCCACGATGCACCTCAGGGTCCTGCTTCCCCCGCTGGCTCCCCACCACCTATAAGCTTTCCTGGCCCCGAGACCACCTCTCTCTAACTCACCCAGGATCTCCTGGCCTGAGCGGTGCCTAATGCAATGCGTGTGGAAAAGCCATTGCTAACCGGACTCCATGTTAAAAAGGACTGTGAAAGAGGCATAAACCCACAGTGGGGCATCTCACCCACCCGTCCCAGTGCTGGCCACCTGCTGCCGGTGCTGCCTTTACCTGCTAATCTCTCAAGCACCGAATCCCAGCTTGCCGTGAGCTTCCCGTTTTCCACATGAAGTTGACAGTGCCCGCTCGGGAGGCTGGGTGATAATTCACAGTAATCATAATAATTACCAGTCAGCAGGCCTGACACAGGGTAGCACTCTTAAACCTCTCCGCCTCTCACTCATTAAATTCTTACAAAAATAACACCATCCCTGCCTTCTGTGGAGCAGAGATGGAGTCTGTGGGACACCAGCGATGGGCCCCGCAGCAGGAGAGCCGCGTCCTGCTAACCAGGTGCCTCGCTGACCGTGAAGAGTGCGGTGCCTGGCACGGAGGGTTCCGCAAATCCCAGACGAGGAGGCCTCTCCGGGCAGGGAGGCCTCACCAGCGCCACTCCACCACGTCCCAACCCCAGTCTTTTCTGCAGCTCCACTGAAGCTTCCCGCCGCCTTGAGGGCACGTCCCTGTGCCATCAGCCCCTCGTCCTGGCCGCTCTGTCAGGCAGCACAGAGAAGCAAACAGACTGGAGCGTGCGGGAGGGCTGTATTCAAAACGATGGGCCACGCGTCCGCTCCCCAGCCAGCTGGAAGGGCAGCAGACGCTGGGCCTCCTCCCTGCCCGGCACCCAGCGCCCTGCACCGGCAGGCGCCAACCTTGCTCCTGCACCCTGCTGGCTGTGGTTCAAGGCACCTTGCCCACCCTGCGACAGAGGGGCCCACGCTCCAGAGTCGGCCGTGAGTGCTGTCCCTGAGACCCTCAGGCCATCCCGCAAGTTCTCCACAGTGACAGAGGCGCACGGCCTCCTCCCGCGTCCCTTGCACCCGTGTCCCCAAATAAGAAGCAGCTCCAACCAGAACCAGAACTGAGTCCCACCTTGCTTGGTCCCTCGTGTCCCTTCCCAGCATGAGCTGGGCAGTCTGCACTGTCCCCTTCTCACGACCTCCTTCCACAGAGCCGCCCTGGGGCCACTGCCCTTGACCGCCACCAATTCAAATGCCACCTTCTGGACCCACTGAGGTGTCATTTTTATGACTTCCTGTCAGCTGACAAGAGCACCATGTTGTTATTGCGGGCATAAGGATGGGTAAGGATGGTGCTGACCTTTGCACAAAGCTATATTCTCTGCCAAACAATGTTCACACCTACCGAATATCCGTGCACTTACTCAAGCACAATCAGCATGCAGACCAGCAAAGGGGGGCATTCGTGGTGGTACCCAGAGGCAGCTGTGTGCTCAGTGTCAGACAGGATCGGCACTGCGGGAGACCGTTGCTTGGGGTTTGCTGAGCTGAGGTGAGTGCAGTGTGCTCAACACCATCCGTCCACACTTTTTATAAGAATCCCTTCTACACCATCCGCCCACCATCACCAGCCTGGACCGGGAACAAGCTGCCCAAATCACACCATCTTTCCACAATGCTTCTGCACTTGTGAGTGAGACCAGAGCCAGGGGTGCCATAAAGGACGCCCTCTGTGTGTCCAACACCACCTCCCATAACAGCCTGCTTACTCCCCGCAGGAGAGGAACATGGAGCCCCAACGGGAGTTCATTCCCAAATCCCCGCAGCTCCAACCCAACGCCACTGCCACAGCCATGCCTGCTGCCACGTTTCGTCAAACCTATGGACCCACGTGGTGGTAAAGAACCGCCAAGTCCTGGCACTGTGCTGGTTCCAGTCTCTGGAGGTCAAGTCTCGGGAAGAGCAAGCTTGGAGCGGATGGACCATGGGGCAGATGCTGGGGAGGAGCTGGCCAGGAGCTGAGCAGAGCAGCTGGAGCGTGTGGCTACATAGGGACTTACCCTCCTGGATCCAGCCCTGCCTCGATGGCAATACTTCATAAGAACCATCGCCTTGCAACAGAGCTGTCAGACCCAGCAACCACGGGCCAGAAACAGCACGGCAGGGCCCGCCAAGCCGCTCTCTGATGTTCCATGCACACAAACAGCAGCGCTCCCCAGATGTTCCCCACGTAAAACATTTGGTTTGAGGCAGAGCTCTTCTCCCTCCAGAACCCTACATTTGTTTAATAGACTCACACAGCTCAGCTAAAACATGCTGGAGCAGACATCTGAAGCCAGCCTGTCTCTAATGTGAACACCCCATCTGCAGAAAACACAAAGGAGTAAATAAGAAGGCCTCCCCAGGATTTACGCTCGCTGTATCTTCGAGCAGGTCATAAAATGTAAGCTATGCACAGATAATAACGCAAGTTGCTTTCAAGTGTTTCTGAGTTCATCTTGGTATTAACCTAAGGCTGATGTTCAGATACTGGGTCTGGCAGGCTAACGAGGGGGCCAAATCCTGTTTCTTGCTTCTCCAAAAAAGAAAGTTAGAAAATATGCCATTTGAGAGCAATCTAGATGGTTGAGGTAAAGGTAGTTTCTTTTTTCTTTTGTTTTTTGGCTTTTTTCCTTTACTGGTTTCAATTATCCAAACATAGCATCAGGTCCTTTATCCCAAAACTGCCTAATCCTAACCCTAAAGCACCACAAGTAACAGGTAGCAAAGCCGGAAGTGCCCTGAGCCTTAAAGCATGACATCCAGCCCATCCACAGGCTTCTAAGCGACACCGGCAGCTCCGCTCCCTGCAAGGGAGCTCCTGCTTTTACCTGAGGGGACAAAATCACTCTGCATCCATTCAGCCTTGAAATCTACAAGGAGAGGATAGAACCCCTAGAAAAGCCACCAAAGAAATGCCACAGTGCCCACATACTGAGCTCCTACATATAGTTATTCTCAGTTTTCCTACTAATACCATTTATTTTTCCTTTGTAACACAGATTGAACCCAGAACCTTCATCAGCCACATCCTCAGCTTTTTTTGTTTTTGTTTTGAGACAGGATCTGGCCAAATTGCCCAGGCTGAGCTCAAACTCACTCTCCTCCTGTCTCAGCCTCCCAGAATGCCAGGATTACAGGTGTACACCAGCACACCTACGTACTAACGCAATTCCAACAAGCTTAGTAACAGCAAGTCTGTAACAAAGCTGGAAAAATGGGAATAGAAACTGCCTCAGTGAATCCAGACATGATGCGACAACTAACTCTACCTTAGTCCTTAACTTTGCTTTCTTGTGAATGTTTAGTATTGAGCCCAATCACTTCTGTTACAAGGAAAAGGAGAATTTTATCATTTTAAAAAGGTCACAAAAAGGAACAAAAGTTGATGAAGGAGAGGATAAACTATAAATAGCAGATACAAAAATTCCCAAATGCAGTACTAAGGACCATTTAGAAGTTACCCAAAGCTCCCAAAAAAGGTTTCAACTTCCTTCAAGGTACTTCATTTTAACAAGGCAAGAAACTCTGCATCCAGCTGAGAAAGATTTCCTTAAGAAATGCCTACAATTTTTAAAGGGACTGGTTCATAAATGGCTGGTCTTTGATAACCCCCCAAAATATTCAGAGCTCGATATTTAATGCATTAGTATTTCCACTTAACCAAAGCAGCAGGCTAACTAGCCTTCTCTCTTCTCTCGACCGGGGCTCACGGCCAGCAGAAGAAGGGGATGCTGGGGTCCTCTCTGCTGCTCCCACGCCATCCCCCGTCCCAGCCAAGTCAGCGCCCCCACAGTCACACACTTCATCCTCCCCCGCAAGCCCAGGAAACTGGCACAGTCTTATGTAACAGCCTCTTCTAAGGATAAAAAGCTGATCTGAGGTTTACGCTTACTCTCATCAGAACCGAGAAAAAGCTAAGTGCAGTGAGAGAAGAGAAAACTCCAGCAGCCAGCGTGTCCTGCACCAGACACTGGACACGTGCCCAGCGCCAGCTGCTGCTATTATATTGCTGTTACCAGATGGATCTTGGGCAGACATGGGGGTCGCAGCACTACCGGGAGAGGTTATCTACCCACAAGGCTGAAAGGACCGTGGCAGGGGACGAAGTGGGCCAGGCTGGGAGAAAGGAGGCAGCTGTCGCCTCTTCTGTGAGGCCATTTCAGGTCACCCCACTACGAAGTCCCTCCAAGAGTACTGCTGTGGCCCCAGGGAATGGACTCTGCAGGACAGAATTATTTCCCTGAAACAGACAGACAAAGGTCACTACAAGCAGGGCCTGGAATGAAAACAAGCCGGGCACTGGCTTCCGGGCAGCTGGTGACACAACAGAGTCCAAGGTGCCAGCCCGGCCCAGCCTCCAGGAGGAAACTTGGGCAAGGAAGGGGCAGCTCACCTCCCTGAGAACAGCACCCAGCACGGCCAGGCCGGACGGGGCTGGGCGATCAGCAGGCATCGGCTTTGGCTCTCACCTCCAGAAGACACACAGGGGCCTCCCACATCCCGTGGCCTCACTCCCACAGGGCTGGCCGAGGCTCAAGTGGACACTGTGGAGTCCCGGTCCTCTACACAGATATCTCCCACTCCACACCTGGGCTCGGCTCGAGAAACTGGCAGGAAAAGGACCCCTGGCACCCCAGGAACATGCGCACAGTCCAGGGCTGGCAGAACGGTGCAGTTTGGGATCTGAATCCCGCGCAGCAATGTGAACCTGGTAAGTGACTAAGTTCTCTGTGCCTCGGTTTACCCGCCTGTCGATGGCCTAACAAAGGTGTGCACATCTTCCAGAAACCACGAGGGTGAGGTCAGGTCACTGCCACACGTTGGGTGTCACTGGCACACGCCGCCTGCTGTGTAGCAAGGAGACCTCACGTTGCAGGTACAATCTAAGAGCCTGGGCCTAAGAGCCTCGGTCTAGCACAAGAGAAGGTGTGGGCTGAAGGAAGGGGCACGCGCATGCTCAGACGGAAGCTGCAGGCCAGCTTCTCTGGGTCCAGGGCTGTGTTTCTCAAAGCACAGACCAGCCTTCCCCCCAGCTGCTTGGTGAAAGCACAGAAGATGCCAAGAGCCCCCAAGTCCCATCCCAGCCCTACTGACCCAGATCCCGTGTGGGTGCCAAGCATGATACTTTTTAACAGGTGCACCCCAGAGACTCACTTGTCCCCCAAATTTTGAAACCCCCAATCAGATAAGCTCCTTAACTGAAGGAGCTGTGTCTGCCTGTCTTCAGTGTGCCTTTGTGCAAGGCCTGACTCTTACTGCACACCCAACACACAGCAGACAAATGCAGCCAGTGGCGACTCTGAACGTATCCAGTGGCTGTTTCTGAAGGTCCACTCTGGGCCGGGCACATGTCGGCAATGCCAAATCAGACTTCATTCCTCTTCATTTGAGAAACCTCTAACGGCTGCTTACTACACACCAGGCACCATGCTAGATACTGGGAGGACAAGCAAACATAGTGAAAGGGGCTGCTCAGAGAGGCAGCTCCCAGGCAGGACACAAGGCCAAGGCTGCAAGTGGTCCCTGCCTTCAGGAAACTCACTGTCTACACAAACACGTTCTGCCCAGTGGGACTTCCTGACGACGGACATGGTCCATTCCACGCTGCCCGTGGTACCTGCCAGCCACACCGGAATTCTAGACACTTAGGATATGGCCGGAGTAACCGAGAAACTGAATATTCTATTTTATGTCTTTGGGACTGATGCTCGCAGCCCTGTGTGCCCCTGTGGGGAGGCGAGAGACGGGGATGGCCCATGAGGAGACAGAGTGAAGGGGTGCAGAGGAGGGGCTCCAAAGCACCGTGTGCCGTCAACGCCCACACCGGATTCCCTGCTACCCTCACATTCCCGGGCTCCGGGAGGTGAGGGAACAAGGTCAGGCCCACAGCACTGCACTTGGGCTGGAATCTTCACAGCCGGATGAGCTGGAGTGGAATGAGGCCTGGCGGGCCCCAGGGACGGCTGCTAAAGAACACGCCCACCCCCGCTCTCCAAGCCCAGCGAGCTCCCTTCTCCCCTCCTGCTGCGCTGACGGTCACTCTGTCCTCGGCCAGGACGTCCCACTGGGCCGGGACACTGCTGATTTTATGAGATTTCTTTGCTTCAGCCTAAGTATGAATATAAGCCCTCTAAATTCCAGCAGAATTGGTGGCTAATCCAAACATTTCACAAAATTAGAACTCACTGTGGGTCTAAAAGGAATTCAGACTGTGCCGCCACCAGAGAAATGCTAAATATTTGTTATAATTTTTTCCTTTGTGAGCTGTTTTAAGAAGCAAGTGCTTTTTCGGCTTGAAGCAAAGGCGGGAGGAGTGTTTTTGTGTTTTCTCTGTGGTTTGCAAAAAAAAAAAAAAAAAA
>NW_022900927.1:64327585-64337059 GCF_012274545.1 Fukomys damarensis
AAAAAAAAAAAAAAAAAAAAATCAGCAGACTAAAAAGCAAGGAATCCTGCCTGGCCCCCTAATCCTTCAACTCATAGAAAAAATAAACTTTCTTCATCTCAGCTGCATCTTGATTTATAAAAGTGGCATTTTTCCTGGAAAATGGGACTTTTGTTTCTTAATTTTTCTTTCTACTTGTGTTATGACACAGAGCCTGAGATCAATGTTGCCTGCAGGTCACCTGTACACGTTAGCCAGGCCCTGTTCTAATAAACAAAACAGATGAGCCAGGCCAGGTGGTGCACACCTGTGATCCCAGCACTCCAGAGGCTGAGGCAGAAAAATCACCATGACTACGAGGCCAGCCTGGGTACACAGTGAGTTCAAGTCCAGCCCAGCCCAGGCAGGAGCAGAAAGTTCCTCTGTCTCCCTGACACTCTGCCACCGTTGGCTGGGGTAGGGTCTGCCACAAGCAGTCAGGCAGCAAACAAACCACAGACCGAGGAAGACACATAATGACTGGGATCGTGGAACTGAGTTCCCAAAGTGCTTCTTGCAGAGACACGGAGGAAGCTTCTTTGTACTTTAGGGTGCAGACTCAGGGTCACAGCGACAAATACGAAGACAGGCAGACCAGCGCCACATCTAGCTCTGTGACTTTGGCCCCTCCAAGCTTCTACTTCCTGTCTGCAAAATGACGGTGACAGTCACATAGGTGCAAAGGCAAGAAGGCACACAAAGGAGTCACAGGCTGGGGTGTAGCTCAGGGTAGCGCACTTGCCGGGCACACGTGAGGTCCAAGGTTCAATCCCCAGCACCACCAAGAGAAAGTACCCAGTGTGCACCAGTCACTACTTCGGGTAACTGGGAGCACCAGGTCAAGGCCCTCCCTCTGCTCGGGGTCTCCTTGCACAGCCAAGACAGATGCCAGGTGCACCCAACTGCTCTCCTCCTGGGTTTCCGCTACCAGACCCCTGCACACTCCTCCGCCTAACTTCAGGAAGCCCCTTGTCCCTTCACACACAGACACACCCAGGAGCTGGGCTCAGCGAGAGATAAACTCTCATTCTCTCTCCCCACCCCAGGGCTTCTCCCACCCCCAAGCCTTCAGCCACTCGCTGGCCTCTCTAAGTGACGGTGAGGGAGCCGGCACAGCCTTCTGGGTGTCCAACGCAAAGTAACCAAGTAGGAAATCGGTCTCCTCCAGCGGCCCCGCGAGGGGGGATTGGTGTGCACCCTGAGGACAGGGTCAGAGTCGGGGCAGGGACTGTGCCTGACGCCCTGCACGCAGCGCCTGGCACCCAGGATACCGCTGACCCAGTACCAGGCAAGGCAGGAGGACAGGGTTCCGACTCCTCCCAGGAAGCGGGCCCGTCAAGCTCGGCTCACACAGCCCCGAGTTACACACACGCAGCCCGCAGCCCTGGTCCCTGTGTGGCAGAGCGGGGACACTGACGGCACCTGTCTCGGATCCTCCAAGAGTGTGTAGCACACTCTGCGCCAGGACTGCAAGGGCCAAGTGGTCAGACAGGTTCCCTCTCCTGTTCATCACAGCAAACCCAGGGCGGGGTTTCCACGACACCGCCCCATGGCCAGCCAGAGAGCCCGGTCTTCTCCTGTTCCCCTCTCACCTCCTGTCCTACCTAGGGGCCCAGGACCTGAGCTCTCCCTGTGTACTGAGTCCTCCCTGGTTACTGAGCTCTCACGGGTACTGAGTCTCCTTGGGTACTGAGCTCTCGCAGGTGCTGATCCATGGGATTTCAATGAAGATCCAGATGTGCAGCCACAGGCTCTGGCCTCAAGGGAACCCGAGGCAAAGCCCCCTGAACTCCTGGGTCCCTAGAGCAGTGACCTCTTCAGTCACTGGCAGCACCTGGTGGAGCCCCACTGAACCCCAAAAACCACAGCACACACTCACTGAGACCCAGCTCCGTGGTACAGTTCCAACACACATCCCTTCGTGAGTCCTGCGTCAGCCTCGCCCTGCCATTCACCACTTGGTGGCCCTCGAGCCACCAGTAACGGCAGCTCCACAGAGACAGGAAGGAGGGAGGCCAGCTGGGATGCCAAGTCCCAGGCTGCCCCCAAGGACCCGTGCCCACCCCGGCCTCCCATGAGCTCCTTCCCTGGAGGCCACAACATCTCAGGCAAAAGTATCCGAGTAGGATTCTTTCCTCGGGTTTAAAAGGCAAATTGTGGTGGTGTTTTTTCCAGACATACATTAACTGCACTCCAGCCGGTTTACAATTCCTAAAGTGCTTGATTTACAGCCGGGGGAGAAATGTTTGCAAACTCTGCAGGCGCCTTCCCCCGAGAGCTGCGTGCAGAGTTGGTCCCCCACTTTCCAGTGGGGCTGGATCCCCAGGACCGAAGTGGTGACCAGGGCTCCCCGCCTTCGCAGCTCCGCCTGGGGAGCACGCTACAGTGCCTGGGAGGAAGGGCAGCACCCCACTTCCTTCCCAACGGGAACGACAGCAGGACACGCACCAGGAATCTGCACACCAGAAGAAAACCAAGACAGCTGGGGTGGTGAACAAGGAGGAGGGATCCAAAGACCCAGGCAGGACCTCGGAGGACACAGCAGACTCTGCCATGGGTCCCCAGCAACCGTGGGGTCTCCACGGAGCCCACAAAGCACAGTTCCCCGAAACAGCCCAGTGAGCTCCAGCTTCAGGCACCTTCCACGCACCGGCCACTCCAGCTCCCCAGCCCCATTTCCACAGAGATTCCCCAGAATACGGGTCAGTGCATCGTCAGAGGAGGAAACAGGCTCCCGGGAAACCCACAGCCCACCCAGGGCGGTCCCCGCAGAGGGGTCTCCTCCACACCTCACACACACACCCGGGGTGACCCGCGTGTCTCAGCAGCAGGCCGAACGTCCCGCCGGGCCGGGCACAGGGGTGAGCCCCCCTGAAAACCCTGGTTTGCTGCTCGGGTGGGAGGAAGCCAGGGCCCAGCCGGCCCCAAGTGTGCTGCAACTTTCTGTGGTGATGCAGTGGCTGAATGGAGAGAGAGCAGCCGCGCAGGGCCAGGCCAGTGCGGCATCCGGCCCTCAGGGCCCTCCCCGAGCCCCGGGTGTGGGGGCCGCTTCAGGCCAGGACGGGGCCTCCACACGCATCCACCAGACTCACACACTTGCCCTGACTCAGACCAGGGTGCGAGACCAGCCCGGCCTTGGTGTGTGCTGAGGGCAGGCAGCAGGCTCAGCCTCGGGGTCTCAGCGCCCCAACAATCCATGAAACAGGAGCTGCTGGGAGAGCTGGAGCCACCAGAAGAAACCGGAGGTGAAGGGTGGGTAACTAGGCCGAGGCCAGCCAGCTGTCAGGGAGCAGGGTGTGGACAGGCAGAAGCTGAAGGACTGGCGGCTCCCTCGCTCTCCCTTTCCCTCTGTCTCCCCAGGGCGAGCAGGACACTACCTTCTACTGCCCAAATCAGAGTTCGGTGGAACCACAGCCTGATGTCTACGTCCAAGCTCCCCCTCATCCCCACTGCCCCCGCCAGGCTCCCCTTTTTTTTTAACAAATCACAGCTTCACTGATATAATCCACACACCACACAACCCATCCACTTAGGGTGTGCAGTTCAGGCGCTCACTGTGCACCCACGGAGCTTACGGCCAACAGCACAATGCCAAATACCCTCACTGCTCCTAAACCAAGCCCCATATCCGTAAGCGGCCACCCTCCATGTCCCCCAGCCCCGCCCGCAGCCCTGACAACCACACATCTGCTTTCCGTCCCTCTGGACGGGACGTTCCAGACATGTCACAGGAAGGGAACGGGACACCATCCAGTCCTTCGTGGCTGGCTTCTTTCACTTGGCCTAATGTTTGCAGGGTCTATCCTGGCTGTAGCATGTACAAAGCACTTTATTTCTTTTTTATTGCTAAATAATGTTCCATAAATATTCCCAAAATAAGATTACACAGTAAGTCCTAAATAATATTGCCTAAGAGAACGGACACATTGTCTTTTCTGTCTCCCTGCAGCAGGGGACGGGCGTGTGGGCTGCTTCTCTTCGAAGGCTCCTGAATCCCGCCGCCCACCCGTATGTACAAGCTGCCATGTGGACTCGCGCTCGCTCTCCCGGACGGACCTAGGGTGACCTGCCAGGCCCTGGCGTCAACACGCGGCTGAGCGCTTACCGGAGAGTCTTGCCACGGAGCCAGCATCTCGCTGCCACTGGGCCATTTCCAGGAGCTTTATCAAGGCAGCCGGACTCCGCCCGCCTGCGGGTGGCTCATCTGGCCCAGCCCCTCCCGTGCTGGGGCCCGGGCCCCCATCCCTGCACCGCCAGTGTCGTCTGGGCCAGCGCAGTGATGAATGCGCTCAGCTCTCGGGCAGATACTTCACAAATCATAACTTACAGATGCTCCAGGCTTTCATGTGGGGAAGACAAATGAGGCTTCCGCCGTCTTACTTTGGAGCCACCAAGGACAGGAAGCCGCAGCCAGGAACCGACAAGCTGGGATCTGCATCTCTCCCCAGGAGCGCAGGAGCGAGGTAACAGAAAAGGAATTCGAGCTCGAGCGGGGCAGGGTCTGCCGGTCCTCAGACCACACTTCACAACCTGCCCCTCATTTCTAGCTGCTTCTAGGCTCCAAACAAGCCCACAGATCCCCTGGGGTCGGACAATGACCCACACTGGGGTGCTGCTTGCTCGCCAACCCCTGGGGGCCGTCCTGCTCGCCTCTGCTGAGTACCCACTGTGCTCAGCACCCGCCAGGTGTCCCCCGACGCTGCCTCCGATGCCAGGCGGGCCGACATGGGGGTGCTGCCAAGACAGTCAGACAGGAGACCTCCTGTGGCTCCAGAGGAAGTGATGTAAGCCCTCCTGGAGAGGCAGGGTGCGGTTCTGTCTGCAGACCCCGCCTGGAAATGAGCAGCTCCCCACTGCAGGCCCCTCTGGTTCTGGGGAACAAAGAGCACAGCGTGCATCCCGTTGGAGCCCCTGCCCTGATGCACTCAACACCTTGGTCCCTGGGCAGAGGGCGCACTAGAAGCAGCTCCTCTGCTGGCTTCCGACCCTTATCTTCTCACACCTCACTCCTGCAGAAACTCCTTGCTGTGAGCCAGCACCCTCAACCTGTGGTATGACCAGAACCCGGCACAGCCCCAGGCCAAACCCCAGCTCTGCTGCTGCCTGTGACCCTGGGTAAGCTGGTTAGCCCCGTGACTGTTTCTTCACCTGGAGAGTGGCACGACAGCACGCTGGGAAGGAGGCTGCAATCAAGGAACATAGACCCTGCAT
Organism: Fukomys damarensis; assembly: GCF_012274545.1. Lineage (NCBI taxonomy): Eukaryota > Metazoa > Chordata > Mammalia > Rodentia > Bathyergidae > Fukomys > Fukomys damarensis. Next base: position 64,332,815 of record NW_022900927.1, read on the forward strand.
ATCCACCACTACTGCCCCCGTCCCTCCTCACCAGCCCTGCCTCTACTGCACCCTGGTATGAGCCCTGCCTTCCACCTTACCCGGCCCCAGATACACAGCAGAATTCTGCCCTCCGCCTGCACTGCTGCACATTTCCATCCTCTGAAGCCAGGGTCATCTTCAACATGACTTCCCTCCCCTTAGCTGGTAGAGAATCACACCACTGACCACAGCCCATTCTTTTTCTGTGACCCCTTCCTCATGACAATCAAAACCCACCCAGAGGGCCAGAGATTTAGCTCAGTGGTGCTGCTGCCTTCCTCGCAAGCGAAAGATCACGAGTTCAAGCCCCGCTACCACACAAAAAAAATTTTAAAAATTTAAAACCAACCCAGAGAAGAATCACCTCTGGTACTTGTGGTTTGCATCTAGATGTCCGCCAAAGCCTCTCATGCTCACACTCACACGTGAGACTTTGAGGAGTGACTGGATAGTGGATATTCCATGCTGGATCAGTCCTCTGATTTGTCTGGAACAGATCTGGGTGTGAGTGATGGATTCACTGAAGGGGGAAGACCCACCCTGGGTGTGGGTGGCACCAACCAATAGGCTTGCAGCCTGCATGGAATAAACAAGGTAAGAAAGGAGTCACAGTGTTTCATGCCTACCCTGCCAGGGACTGTTTCTCCTATGCGATGCTGTCCTGTCTTGGAGCCAGCTGCCTAAGGACTGAAACCTCTTCAAACTGGGAGCCAGAATAACCCTTTCTTCTAACTTATGGGTGTCAGGTATTCTGTCCCATCAGCAAGAAAGTAAGACAGTACTGGTGGTGAAGGACCATATACACATCTGGGGGAACCAGCTGCACAACATCAGGAAAGGCTTTGGTTTGTCCAGCAGTGAGCTTCCAGACAAACAGCTGGATACTCTCAGCAAGTCCTTTCCATTCCATATGTACCGTTTTCCCCCAGCTCCAAAATGGCTCTAACCAGCATGCACAGCTCATAATGAGCAGGGTTCAGCAGGAGAAGAGGGCTGCAAAGCACCCAGCACAGAGCGACGGACAGCCCAAGCTGGAGACCTCTGCTGGCAGTCACAACAGGAGCAGTGGTACCGCCAGGGGGAGGAGCTCCTCCCCAGTCTCCAACTCTGAGGAGCAGAGCCTCAGGGAGCTGCAGCCCAGCTTGGCAGCCACCTGTCACAATCGCATCCTAGCTGGCAGAGTCTCTTGGGTCTTGCAACTACTGACCGGATGTCCCTCGGGTCCTAGTCACCTCTGCCTCCACAGGTGACAAGGTGAATGGCAAAGGGGAATAAATCGATGCCAAACTGAATGGAATCAGTTCAGCACCTGCAGGTACTCACCGTCTTCTTGCTCCCAGACAGTTCTTCAGCAGTGAGGACTCTGTCCTGGTCTAGTAAAGGCGCATTAATGAATGCTCCAAAAATTCCAAACCGAGGATCAGGTTTCAACGTGACTCAGTCACCAGCTGTGCGACCTTACGAAGGTCACTGATCACTCCTGTTTCTCACTTTCCCATCTCATGGATGGGGGTCTGGAGAACGGGTTCACCAGGGTTCCTTACACACTGAAACTGGTTCTTATTACATGGCGCCTCATGGACCACACAGCCTCTGGCTTAGCAGGTCAGCAGCTGGTCTGCACCCCTCCCCACCATAGGCAGCTGTCCAGCATGAGGATGAGTACTTTGGGACCAGTGTTTACAACACCCACTTCCCGTCAGATCTCGCAGCTTGGTAAGTGAAGATGCCTCACTGCCCTCGAGCTCGTGCTGCATGGGCAGGGGCACAGTCTGCCCCCAGGGCCTGCTGCTGCCACCCAGCCCCCTCCCAGAGTCCAAATAACCTGGTACAAGGCCTGACACTGAAGCGCTCACAGGACTCCTCTCCCTGAAAAGCGGTACGGGCTTTTTTGGCAACACTTGGCTCAAAGAAAGCGCAAGCCTAACATAACTCTGAGGCTCACCCCACCCCCCAAGGTGCAGCCAAACAAAGGTTGTGCAATAACAGGCCCTCATGCAAGACCAGAAACCACTCAGATCCTATCTGCATCTGCCTGTCAGTCTCACCTTCCTCCCTAATTACTCTAGCATCAGAATCTAATTACCCTGAAAAGCTGATTGTCTGCCTACCTCTCTCTGCACAATACCAGGCTAATTGTCCAATCCATCTTGCCCCTCTGATGGCCTTAGAACCCAAGTCAAATCCTACATGAGATGGGAAAAAACCTCACTAGAAAAGGAAACTAAAATGGTTCCTAGATGGTCTCCTTCAACCCCCCTAAGTCTGAGAAGTTGATATTAGAGCTGAGGCTCCACAGTTCCATAGCCAGCTGGAGTCACAGGGCCCGGGAGGATCAGCTGAGGTCGGCAGGAGAGCTGGGCTCACCACAGTGCTGCTGCGGATACCAAATGCCAGGGCAACACTCCTCCATCGCGGTGTATCATGAGGCTGCCCCTGTCCTGTTGTGAGCCTCTCCTCTCCGGGTAGAGCTCTGTCTCCACAGAAAGCTGACTTCCCCAAAGACCCCTGATCCCCTGCCAGAAGCTACCAAAGGAGCCAGTGCAAACCGCGCCCAAACAGCCCACTGGAAACCACGGGGCGGCCTCTCCATCTCCTCAGTGAGGCCGGAAGAGCAAGCTGAGGATGCTTCTCGCATCGTGGGGACCAGAGAAAACCCACGCGCACTTCCCGGGAAACGCTTCTGCGGCCCTGACACACGAGTAGCCAGGCACTGGGCAAGACCGACTCGCTGGCCGACTGTGCTCTGTGCCCTCTTCCGTCCCCCAGGCACGGGCACATCCACCTGACGGCCGCTCCCCGAGCTCGGTGCCATCTGCTCGGCAGAGCGGCTCCAGACGCGTTCCCCATCTGTTCAGCCCCGGAGGAGCCTGCAGTCTGAGGAAAAACAGTCCCGGCGACACAGGAGGACCTGCCAATTTCTGGTCCTGGATCGGCTGCCAGCTCCAAAATCTTTACATAATTTCTGGGTAAAACAAGGGATTTTGCTGAAATTATGAGCACAATGGGGAAGTGAACCAAGGGCTGGACAATAACAGAGCTGGGTCTCCCTTCAGCGGAGAAATACGCCTCTCTCGTTCTCAGGGCGCCCTCTAGTGGCCGTGCCACGAAATCCGTACGGAATGCTCCTGCCATCCGCAGAGCTCGGCTTGACCCACCCAGAGCCACCTCAGCTCCTGCCTCTGCTGCCTTCACCGGACGGGGGTACCCCAGGAAGCTCAGGAAGGCTTCTGCCGTGAGATACTTTTAAACAGCTCCAGGGGCTCCCCAGGACCCAGGTGTTGGGGTTCCTCTGCAGACACACCCTGGTCCCACTCAACCTCTCGCAAGGATTCCGCTTCAACCTGCGCCTCCAACCAGATCTGGTTCTCATTATCTTGCTTTCCAACTTCCTAAGCGCGATTCTTCAACAGCTATTAAGACAACACGAGCGGGTGGGGAGCTACGCTTGGCTTTTCTTATTCAACATTCAGTCTGACAATCCCGCTGAGGAAGGAAAGTATGAAAGAGGAGCAAGCGTCTCCGCCTCCTCCACAAACCAGGCGGCAGCGTCTCCGGACATCACTGCAACCATCCCTTCAGATGTTCCATCCTACCCCAAAAGGAGCCTGCACGGAGTGAACTCTGGACTCGCTTACCACAGAGAGACAGCTTTAAGAGGTGCCACCGCCCAAATTTCTAATTAATCAGTAGACCTTTTTAAATAACACGGTAAAGTCGGACCGACCCCAACGGTGCGTCTAAGAAATGGGGGGAGGGTCCAGTTTGGCAGCTAGAGGATGGGGGGCTGAACTTTGCTGATCAGCACCCCATTTGGGGGCAGAACTGCCCTTCCACTGACAGTTCACCTCTCTCTTCCCTGGGGACATTTGTTGGGGTTACAGGCGACTCTGGGCCCAAAACAACCACCAGCCCAAAAAGAGTGCATTCAGGGAGCCTCATAATTACTCTGACTTTGGCCCTAAATCGATTAACACACATCTGATGTGCTTTAAGTGAAAACAACACGCCAATTCCCCGCCACACGCCACACAGACTTTTTGCCTCAGTCAGGCACTTTGAACCCAACTCTGCAGCCGCCGGCAGTGGGGGTTTCAAGGGCCTGCTCTACAGAAAGGAAAATAACAGCAATCCGGGCTGGGGCCGGAGTCCCGGGCCGTCGGACTCGCCGTCGCTGTCACCGGGCGGCTAGGGAGCCGGAGACCCGAGACCGCCGGCGGCTCA
>NW_022900927.1:64338191-64376011 GCF_012274545.1 Fukomys damarensis
GCGTGGGCCCCGGTGACCAGCGACCTCCCTGGCTCGAGTCCGAGGGGAGACGGCGCCTGGGGAGCAGAGCAAGGCCGCTATCAGAGGGGAACAAAGAGGGCCGTGGGGTGAGCAGGGCCCAAGCTGCTAAGCAGGGCGCCCAGCAGGCCTTTCGGACCCTTTGGGCTGAGAGCTTTCCTGGCCTTGCTGACTGCCGAGCCCATCCCGGACCTAGAAACTAAGAGAAAAGAGGGTTGGGGAATGAATGGTTCTCGGAATAGTTCTTTTTTCTTTTTCTTTCTTTTTTCTTCCTGGGGATTGAACCCAGGGCCTATGCACCCCTCTCTTTTCTCTCTTCCCAGAGGGTCTCGCTAGGCTGCGGTCCGCCGGCAGGAGCAGTGAAGCGGTGAAGCGGTGGGAAGCCGTCTGGTGTGTGAGCACACGGAGCGCGAAGGTGCTGGGCGTCCCCGAGGCTTCCGAGCCCTTCGCTCCCCTTCTCTCCCAGCGGCCCTCACTTGTCCGCCCCTCGGCGTCACTGGTGTCACCGAGTCTGACACCGCAGTTTTCACTTCCTGCATGCACACTCGCACCTGGCCTGATCGCCAGCTCTTTCCCATGCCAGACCCTGGAGACGCTGGACAGAAACCTCTCAGCCCGCCTGCCTTCCCTGGGCGCAGTCCCAGGAGACAAACGGGCCCTGTTTACCCCACACTTGCAGGGTCAACAGTGACACTGCAGCATTGCAAAGGCCTGTGGCACCGTCGTGGTCGGCAGACGCTGTCCCCGCAGGTCCCGGGGCTCGGTGTGCGGCTGGAGTCCTGCTCCGGTACTGGCTGTGGGCCTGATCAGATGGCCTCCGCCCTCGGACCTTCCGTGCCCCCTTCTTAAAATGTGAGTTTGCAGATCCGCTTGTGTCCGGAGTGGTCATGAAGCCGTGCGCACGTGTCCCCGGCCCCTCGCCCGCCCTGCGGCCCCATCGGCCTGCAGCAGAGGTGAGACGTGCTCCTCCCACACTGGGCAAGCTGCCGCCGCGATGGAGCAGCCGAGGGCGCCGCTCACTTGCTGCTAGCGTTGCTCCCGAATGCAGCGACATCTTCCGAGTCTGCCCTGCCAGACAGAGCCCCTCTGCAGGGAGCGGACGGGAAACTTGTAGGGCAGGTTTAGTACTGGCCCGAGGTCACCCAGCTCGTCCACAGTGGTGCCAGCTGCCCCGTGCCAAGGCCCCAGGTTTCCCCTTCCCTGTGTGCCGGCCTCCCTGTCCTTCACCGGGAAGGGCGAGCGGCACTTGGATGCGGCCTCCTCAGGATGCACCCCCTGAACCACAGACGGGGCCACAGCTGGAACCGTGCGCGGTGGCCGCGTAATGACACGCGTGGCATCGGAAGTGGTAACCGTGTGTTCCAGGGGCTGAGGTGAGGCCTACGGGAACTCACACGCTCCAGCCTACAGAGTTCTTAATGTCACGCTCTGTTTTCGTCCTCCACGGCGCCTACCAGAATCCTGGGCTGCTTGGTTAGGCTCGGATTCCCAGTTTGGGGTTGATTACAGACATAAGCTCCGCGTCTAGAAACCTCCGCACTGCCCTACGCCTCGTGTTTACGTGAGGATCATCACGTGTCCTTTATGTGCTGTTTGATTTCTGGAGACTTGTTTGCGCAGAAAGCATTGTAACACCAGTTATTTATCTCTCATTTGTCATACGCAGTGACACCTTGCTTGTCCAATGGCTCTAAACTCGAACTTTCCCGTCCTTGAACAGCAAAGCTCAAAAAAAGTCTGCTCGGTGTTGTAACTTCGCTCTGTCGCTGAACCGGAAATCCGACTTGAGAAACCCTGAGGGGCCGAGCACGTCGGCTTCTGCGTGGACACAGCGTGGAGACGCTACAGGGTGAGCGCCGCTCTCACCTGGGTGCACACAGCGCCTGAGTAGGTGCCTTAAGGTGTTGGTTCCTTGGCACTTCATGCGCGTGCCCTTTGTTTGTGTAAGGTACCACAACCCAGCTTCAAGGAAAATTAGCGATACCGGCAGTAAAGCTGAAAACCCCTTTAGAGTTAAAGAAAGAAATCATTGCAAAACCTGTTAAAGTCCTGGAAAACTGAATTTATAGGTGTAACTTTTGGGCCTCAGAACCAATTATGTGGTGCTCCATGATTTCTTATGGGAAAAATATGTTCAGTTCTCTAACTTTTCAATGTTCCAAAACGAATTTGGAAGGAACTGAGTCCAACAACCGAGGTACCATTGTATATACTTTACACACACACACACACACACACACACACACACACCATCTCTAATCTGCATAAAACTCATTTCACTGGCAGGAACACTGAGTCTCAAAAAGGACACATTGCCTGCCGGAAAAGAAACAGCCTTTGCCAGGATTTGAACCTGTGACCCTGCACCTAAGGCTCTGCTCTGCCCTCTCTCCCACGCTGCTTGACCCCACCGCTCAAATTAATTCACACCTGTGCCTTGGTTCACGCTGCTGTCCTTTGCCCTGGCGAGGTGAGTTTTGGAAAGTGGTCTGAGACTGACTTGCTCCTTAGGGTGAGTTGTCTGATGGAAAATGTGTGCTAAATGCCCCCTAGCTCATGCCCAAGCGGAGGAGGCTAAGTGTCCCCAGAAATCCGCACCTCCATGCAGAGGGAGCTGGCACACGGCAGCCTCCCTCAGACCAGGGGACCATGGACAGTGGATCAGAGTCCAGTGCAGGGGGACGGTTCCAAGAGGAAATGGGAGACGGGACTCCACGGCCCCAGGATGGTGAGGCCACAGAGGAAATGACGCCACTCTTCGATGAGGACATCAGATGGGCTCATGAGGGAGAAATAGAGCGTCCATGAAGGTAGACGGTTTATACAGCTGGTGCTGCTCTAATGCGTGCTGTTTACACAAGTGTGTGTCGTCACATACAACGCAAAGCGTAAGACTAAAACTACATGGGACCAGGCATGATGGCGCGTACCCATAAGCCCAGCACTCGGGAGGCTGAGGCAGGAGGACCACTATGTGTTTGAGGCTGGTGTGGGCAACCTAGTGAATTCGAGGCCACCTGATCAAACAGGAGCGTCCAACTCCAGGGCAGCAGGAAGAGACTCGGTCCCTGGTTCAGCAATATTATTTACCACACACCTGGCCCTGGGGCTGAGGATGGGCTGGGGAAGCAAGCAAGGTCTCATCCTGAGCTGCCCCTCAGTGAGTGGAAGCACAGCTTGTAGCCCCCACACTTGGGAGGACCTGGGCTATTGCATATGCAATCGATAAAAACTAAAGTTTGCTCCCAAATCAGTGAGGAAAGCGGTGCTGGGTGGCCAGAGGCCATAAGAACAGTGACTTAGAACACAGGTGCCATTATCAAAACCACCAGGCTCAAATCCTGGCCCCACGCCGTTCCACAGGCCTGATCATGGGCCACTGGTTTCTCAGTTTTTTTCAACTTTATTGATAATCCTCACCCCAAGAAGTTGTCATTGAGGATGGCTAAAGGTTGGATCTTCAGTGTCCCCAAAAACTTAGTCCCTGGTGCAGTGCTACAGGGACAGGATGGGGCCTAGGGGATGTCTGCTGGTCACTGGGGTCACTGAAGGAAACTGTGGGACCCCGACTCCTCCACTCCCAAGTCCTGGCCGAGAAGGGGGCAGCTCTGCACCTCCCTCCACCCCACCATGATACGCTGCTTCACCACAAATGGAAAGCAAAGGGCTGGTCGGTCATGGACTCAACTCTCCAAAACCCTGAGCCAAGTAAACCTTTGCTCTTTATCCACTGGTCACCCAGGCTTGTGTGGCGGTGACAGGGGGCTGACATGGGGCTGAATGAGTTCACGCAACAACAGAGCCCACGGAGAGCAGCAAGAGCGGTGTGGCGGCCCGGGGACGTTGGCTCGTCCTGTTCTCCACCACCTTCCCGCTAAGGTGACATTCTGTGCATAGGAGATACACAGGTCTGCTTGTGGGGTTGTCAGGTGACATCAGGACACAGAAGTACAGGAAACCAGAACCCACAATGTCCGAAACCTGGAACTCTGAGGGCCCCCACTTGACTCCCCACCTGGGAATCCCCACTGCGAGACCTCAGCCTTGGCGTAAGGCCCATCTGCAGCAGAAGTGAGTTCTGTGCTGAGACTCAGGTCCCCTCCCTGGGACATCTCTTCAGTATGAATGCAGATATTCCAAAATCTGGAAACGTCCGAAATCGGCAGCCTTGTGGATGAGGGACCCTTAGCCTGCATGCGCGGAATTGGGAAAGCATTGGGGATCCGGTGCTCTCGCCAGGGCTTCCGGCCCCGGTGACGATGGAGGCAGAGGAAGGACAGCATCTTGGTGCCTGCCACGGAGCAGGGACAACTGTGGGACAGGAGGCCCCTCTGTCTCTGGAGCGGGCCCTGTGAGGCTGGTGCCCCTGCTGCCTTTGGGGACTGAGGAAGCAAAGAGCAGGGCCACCAGGAGGTTCTGCTGTCCAGAAACAGGAACTGAAATGGGACAGGTTCCCACCGATGGAAGTGACACTTTCCGGATCCAGAGAAAAGACCCGGAAAAGAGGGGCCTCCCAGAGTCGGAGAGGACGCACGTCCCGTGAGGACATGGGGGTCACACGAAGGGTGCCGCTCAACCTGCGTGGAAGCCTCCAGCACAGGGCTGGTCCGGCCGCAGGAAGGGTGCAGCGGGTGAGGGGAGTGGAGAACCAGCACAGCGAGGGAGAGGCTCTCTGTGAAGGCCCTGAGGGAGGCAGCGGTCTAGGGCCTGGGTGGCAGGGAAGGCCCCGGGCAGGTGGCAGGAGCAGTGAGCTCTCTGCACAGGGGCAGCGGCTGCCAGAACAGGGCTTCCGCCTCCCCAGCGCCCTCTCCCCCGGGGGACCACCAGGCTCACCCTGAAGCACACATCTGCCCTGGGCCCCTCCTCAGGACTCTGGGTCTCCCGATGTCCTTCTTAGTGTGCCATCTGGGGCAGCGGCAGCATCCGCTAGTCCTCAGTTCCCATCGCCCGTCACCAGCCCCTCTGACCTTGCTCTGTGCTCTCCCCTCCTTGGCCTGGGTATTGTCACCTGTGTGCCAGCTCTATGACAGCAAGGATCATCTGTTTTGTCCCCTCCTGTCCGGCTCCGGAACCACACCCAGAACCACGCCTGGCACAGTAGGCACTCACCAGAAATGCATGGATCAAGCCGAGGGCCCACATGGGCAGACCCTGGGTACAGTTCCTGGCACACAGGGACCCCACCTGGCTCCTTTGTCGCTCCCCACCTGGCCGACCCCAGCAGGACTCTCCTCAGTCACAACTATGCCACTTGTTTCTCCAGCCCCTGTGGTCAGGGACACTTCTCAGTGCCTCCTGCCACCTGGCCTGGCACGTGTTGTGCCAGTGCCCAGGACACCTCCTGCCTGTCCACTCCAGGACACACCCCAACTCATCTCGGAGACCTGGCCAAAGCCGTCACCTCATCTCTGGCCCTGCGTGGTACAGAACTGGAGGCTTGGGTCACTGTCCCCAGAGCATTCAGCTGCCGGTCTATTATAGCGCTTACCTCATGCGTGACAATGACGGCATTGTGTCCAGCTCCCCGACACCCGGAGCTCCACAGTGGCCAGGTCTGGGACAGCGCTCTCCAGTAGAAACCTGATATGAGCCACAAACACAATTTTAACTTTCCTACAGCTGCATTGAAAACAAGTACAGAGAAACAGGAGACATTAATGTTAATAACATATTTAGTGCCAGATATGTCAAAGCAGAATCAGTTCAATGAGCAATCAAATAAACAATTCAGAGATGAGATAACTTACATTCTTTTTGTGAGCTAAGTCTTTCAAATCCTTTGTCTATTTTGCACAAATTCAATTCAGAGCTAAATTTTCAAGGGTTACACTGAAATGGAACCCTACCAAAACAATAAAGTTGTATTTAACAGAAACATGTTTTACATGACTTCTGGTTTTTAATTTGAATTTAAATTTAAGTTTATCACACAAGATCTTTAGCTCTCAAGTCACGCAGCCATGTTTCAAGTGCTCAAAAGCCCTGTATTGCTATACCTGAAAGAACAGATCTAAATCGTATTCTTTCAAATAAGACCATAGATCTGGCTTATAATGGCCACCTTATCGATACTGGATGGATGGAAAGACGGATGGAAGGATGGGTGGGCGGACAGATGGACAGACAGATGATGGATGGATGGATGGATAATTTGACTTCTGGGTCTTTTATCTGCAAACTCCATGACCCCAGGAAGTGACTGAACTTCAGATGCTTATCTGTAAAGTGGACACAGAAGTAACACTCACTTCCTGGATTGGGTGCGGATACAATCTATGGGGTTCATACTAACTTTATAAGCCTAATTAAGACCATGTCTTTTTAAGTGCTTAGCATAGTACCTATGGACATGTACAAAGCACTGATAGGATCATAGTTGTGCTTATCACCATTGGAACAATAATATTATTAAATCCATGCTACCAGGCTTATAGCAATCATGTAAAGCAATCATAATTTCCCAAGTTTGTGACAAGTCACAAACAAACAAAAATAGGTCGGGAAAAATAGGTCCGGCCCTGGACTTCCTAGCTTGTGTGTACGTGCACTGTTTGTGTTTGTATCTGTTGAGCCATGGGAGACAGGTCCTCGGCACCCGTCAAGACCCAGGGAGGCTCAGCACCGGCTCTGCACCGTGATGTTTACCGTCACCAGGGACGAAGGTGCTAAAGCAGCCATGAGAGAGTGGACATTCCAGGCGGGTCACTGGAGCAGTGATGCAAGAGCCCTGGGCAGTGTCACCAGCCCGAGATGGCCCAGGCCTGGCGGCTGGCACCTGCAGAGCTGGGCTGTCCAGAGACCAGCTGGCAGAGGCTGGCTGCCTTCCTGGCAGAGCTGGGCCCCCACATCCTCAGAAGCACCAGCTGCTTCTCCAGCTCTGTCCCAGCCTTGCCCTTTGGAACCTTAATTACCAGGCACATTCCAAGCTGTCCCCAGGCAGCCACCTACTCCTGCATTCATTCAGCACACACACACCCAGCCTCAAAGGTGACACTGCTCTCAGGGCTGACTGGGAATGAAAAACCGCACAAGGCGGTCCTTGGCCTCACAGAGACCGAACCCTTCCATCCGCAGGACGCTTTACAGTTCACAGAGGGCTTCATCGTTGAGTGGACTCTTCATCCTCTGAATGAGACTTCACTTGGGATTGGATGTTTTTATGTTATTCATTTTTCCTAAGATGTGCTGAGATAAAAGACTATTGCAGCTTGCAAATGACAAGCTGGGGCCGGGTGTGGGGGCATGCACCTGTCATCCCTGCACTTGGGAAGCTGAGGCAGGAGGATCTCTGGGAGTTTGAGGCCAGCCCAGCTACACAGTGAGTTCAAGGCCAGCCTGGATTACACAGTGCAGACCTGTCTCAAAATAAATAGATAAATAAATAACAAAATAAGATTGATTGAGGAGCTAGGACTCAAACTCAGGTATGTTAGCTATAGCACAGCTTCTATCCAAGTATCACATCTCACAGGTCACTGTGGAAATGTCACCCCAGAAGAAAAAGACCATTGGATTGTACATGTAATTGGCTGTACAAAGAGCTGGCATGTTTTACAGAGTGAAGGAGGATACAAGAAGCAAAGGAAAGGAAGACTTTGGGGAAGATGGTAGAATGCTAAACAGCAGAGATACAGTTTCTCTGAGATGTGGTGAACAGACCCTAGAATACAGCAACATGAGGAAGAAAAGGAGGGAGGCAGATCCAGGCAAGGATCAGAAGCAAGAACTGAAACCCACAGGGAGAGGAAAGAGAGAGACCTCAACACAGAGGAAGGAGATGGTGCTTTCTCTCTGAACTCTGACTCAGCCTGGGAAGGGCGGCCTGAACCTGCAGACGCACAGTGACACTGGAAACCCCAGAGACCTCCACGGAGAAAAACACACCGGCGAAACTGAGCGATGGACACAGTGCACTGCAGTGGCTGTTGAGTTATTTGGGTTCAGACATCCCCAAGGAGAGGGCAACTGGCCAGTAGCCATCTTGGAGAGGGGCCAACTGAGCTTGAAATGCAGAGCAGCTATGCGCTGGCTCCATCTGGCAGGTCCCAGGGTCAGGGTGAGGTGGAACTGAGCTCAAGTCAGTATGAGGTCAAGGAGCTGAGTTCAAGCCAGCAAGACTCATTTGGAGAGTTGCAGGCCAAACAAATCAGGTTCCAGCCTCAAAACCAGAAACCAACCTGAACTTCAATAGAACTAAAGGTGCAGTCTTGCTGGGATTACCCACTAACCCACTGTAAATTAAAAGCTGGATCACTGGGATTAATCACCATGGATCTGGGCCCTGTCTACCTACTCTGTCTACAGCGATAGGAGACACACCCTGAAGTGGATTTTTTTTTTCTTTTCTATTTATTTCTCATTTTTTGTTTTTGTTCTCTTTTCTCTTTTTCTTGTTTTTATATGAGCATGAACATTGTTTCTACCTGTTTTTGTTCTTATCCTGTTCTGCTTTTGTTTATATTTCTTCCTTTTCTTTTCCCTCCTAGCTTCTTCACCAGTTTCCCAAAGTTCCAATAATTGTCCTTTGTCCTCCAGTTTTGTTTCTAATCTCTTTCTCTTGTTCTATTTTTCTATTAAACCTTTTTAAAATTTTCTCCCTTGTGGGTAAAATTGCCATATTGAGAGCATACTTACTGTAGAAGTTTTTCTAGTCTGTTTTAGATTTTGTTGTGTAACCACAAATACAGTTCATGCTGTTGAAAGTGGCAAATTAAGACTTACCACAGATTTATCATTTCCTAGGCGTACTTGATGCTATTGTTATTTAGCCAAGGTGACAGAATTGTTTTAATCAGTTGTTTTTCTGGTATACCAAGACTGAAATTGCCTATAGGCCATAAATAATACTATAGGCAAGGGCCAAAGAACCATGGGTTAGGCCAAAAGGCAACTACTTCTCATCCCCAATAAAGTGAAGAGGTAGGATCTTGCAACAGACTCAAAACTCGAAAGCCAGTTACACCTGGAAGACATCTTGGAGAAGTAGTCATTCCCTATAGAGTCGAAACACTAGCAAAGAAGCTACTTGCCATAAACAATTTATAAGCATCAACCCAGGAATTAAAGTCAAAGAATTGGAGAATGAGAAAACACTTAAGCAAAATCCAAACCCAGACTTCTAGCTCACCAAAGGCAAACCAAGGGGACAATGAGGTGGAATGATCTGAAAGCCACTCACTTGGACTTTCTGAAGTGGTAACAGTGGAAGCAAGAAAGCAGATGAATGAGGCTACAGAAAAAAATCAAATCAGAAATACTTTCTCAGACAACTACAGAGATGGTGACCAGAACAAAGAACTTGGTTAGTGACTCTAGAGCAAATACAGATTTTTTAAAATAGAGGAGCTTAGAAAATTGATGGTAGCCATGAATGATCAACATAGGAAGGACATGGAATCCATAAAAGAAATTCAAAAAGATATCCAGGAGGTTAAAACTTGCACTGAAAGTATATGCAGCAGACTGAGCCAATATGAGGACAGAATAGTATAAAGAAGACAGGATTGCAGTTAGAGATCACGAAAAGAAGAATTTCTTAAAAATAATAAAGGACTGCCAGGCATGATAGCACCTGCCTGTAATCTCAGCACTCGGGAGGCTGAGGCAGAAGGAGCACTATGAGTTTGAGACCAGCCTGGGCTACATAGTGAGTTCCAGGTCAGTCTCAACTACATAGTGAGAGCCTGTCTCAAAAAACCAATAATAATAACAATAAAGGACCATGAAAAATCAATCCAACAGCTGCTGGATGATGCAAAGAAGAATAGCATAAGATTGACTGGAGCCAATGAAAGAGCAAGAGATAGTACAAATGACATTAATAAAAATCTGTACACAGAGGTGATGGCAGAAAACCTCCCATGCATGGAAAAAGAATTTGACCTACAGATAAGTGAGGCATATAGAACTCCAATTAACCATGGTGTTAAAAAAAATCTACACCAAGGTATATAATAGTCAAGATTCCAAAAATTCTACTCAAGAACAGAATGTTAAAAGCTGTTAGAAAAAAGAAACAAATCACATATCAAGGGAAGCCCATCAGAATTACAGCATAACTCTCAACATAAACCCTGAAGTCAAGGAGAGCTTGGAGTGAAGTATTTCAAGCTCTAAAGGAAACAACCAACCAAGACTGATGTACCCCACAAGCTATCTTTCAAAACTGATATGGAAATAAGATACTTCCATGGCCAAGAACACCTGAAGAAATTCATGAACACCTAGCCAGCATTCCAAAATGTTCAGAAGGACATTCTAGAAAGAGATAATGATTACAACCCCATGAATCTTGACAAAATGAATCCACCCAGCAAGGCAAGTAATTAAACACAGGGGAGAAAGGGGAAACCAACAACAGGAAAAAGCATGAGAAGGATAAGTCAATACGTATCAGTTATAACCACCAATACTCCACTGTCACAAGTGGGCAGATCATCTAGACAAAAAAGCAAAAAAGAAATATCAGAACTGACCCAAACCTTTAAACACATTGACTAAGTAGCTGTCTACACAGTATTCTGCCCTAAGAAATCAAAATATATGTTTTTCTCAGCTGTGCATGGGATGACTGCCAAAACAGACTACATACTACCTCACAGAACATGCTTTAGTAAATGCAAAGGAACTGAAATTATCCTGTGTATATTATCAGACCACAGTGCAATAAAATTGGAAATCAATGGCAGAAGAAACCACAGAAACTTCATAAACACATGGAAATTAACACCCTCCTGAACAAACAATAGGTCACAGATGAGATCAAAGGATAAATTACACAGCTTTTACAATTAAAGTATATATATTAAAACATAGTGGAACTTATGGGACACAATGAAAGCATGAAGGAAATTTCCCCATGAGGGAAATTTATAGCGATGGATTCTCTTCAGAAAAACAGAGCAAGCTCAAGTAAACAACCTAATGTTGAACTTGGAGCTTCTCGAAGAAGAGCAAGTCAAGCACAGAGCTTGTACAAGGGAGGAAATTATAAAAATTAGAGCAGAAATTAATGCAATAAAGACTAAGAAAATAATACAAAGAATCAATAAATCAAAGAGGTGGTTCTGTGAAAGATGAAATAAAACTAATGGACCTTCAGCTAACTTTATCAGAAAAGGGAAAGAAAAGACTCAAATCTATGCAATTAGGAACGAAAAGAGAGAAATCACAACAGGTTCTGCAGAGATCCAGAAGATCATCAATGTCTACTTTGAGAACCTGTAATCTAATAAGATGGAAAACACACAAAAAAATGGACAGATTCCTACATACAAATGAACTACCAAAGTGGAATCAAGAAGATATAAAAAATTCTAAATAAACCAATATCAGTCATTGAAATTGAAGATGTAATTAAAAACCACCAATAAAGAAAATCCCAGGCCCTGATGAATTTTCTGCTGAATTCTACAAGAAATTTAGAGAGACCTAATACTGCTGCTTCTCCAAAATTTTAATGAAATTTAAAAGGAAGCACTACTCCCAAATTCATTCCTGGAAACAAGCATTACCCTGATACCAAAGCCAGAGAAGGATCCAACCAAAAAAGAGTGCAGGAAGTGGCAATATTGATTATGCCCAAAGCAGGCTATAAGCAGCGTAGGCTGTAAGGAGTTAACCCCACAATGGGCTTGTTTATAGAAGTGAGTCCAGCCAAGGCCTGCATACTGAGGTCAGAGTAACTCTCACCCAAATTCCATCTTCACACCTAAAACCTTTTTACTAGAAGGACAATACTCTAATTACAACTATATATTTTGTCTGTTGTGTTCATAATTCAAGAATGCTTGGTCTTGTCCTTTACCAGCCATATTTACATTGATTTCCATAGAAACTGCACAACTGTGCATAGCTCAGCTTTACCCCAATTGATCACCAATGAAAATTATTGCCTTTGTCAGTGGCACTGGCACTGGTCACCCCGGCACCTCACTTTCTGTCTCTCTCAGTTCTGTCTTTTAGTTTTTTCTTTCTCGGGTTTATGTTGTACACTGGGCAGGAGATTAGAACCTACTGCAGAGGTTTCTGGGAATGTTTCAGGGGTCCCCAGTAAAGAGAACTATAGGCTGGAAGTGTAGACTGGTGCAACCACTGTGAAAATCAGTGTGGAGACTCATCAAAAAACTAAAACTGGAGGCTCCATTTGACCCCGATATTCCCCTTCTTGGTGTCTTCCTGGAAGAATTAAAAGCACGGCCATGTTTATAGCAATAGAGTTTGTAGTAATTAAGTCTTGGAAACAGCCCAAATGCCCATCAACTGATATGAATGGATAAGTAGGTGTGAGTTGTTTTATGCAACGGAGTATTACTCTGCCATAAAGAAGAGTGAGCTCAAGACATTTCTAGCGAAATGGATGGACCTTGAGATTGTTCTCCTAAGTGAAATAAACTGGACACACGTGTTTAATAACCCATTGTTTCTCTAGTGTGAGAAACCGAAGGTATAAATAAAGACCAAAATGTATAATAGATATTGGGAAATGGGAAGAAAATGTTCCAGAGAGAAGGGGAAACAAATGGAGGGGAGGAAAGGACAAGGAAAAAGAGAACAGAAGAGAAAGTGGAAACCAAGTTTTTGTAAACAAGGAGGGGAAGAGGATTTAAGGAAGGGCAGGGGATGAGAAGAAAAGAAGAACCAAATACATCACGTACAGGTATAAATCCCCTACGATGAATGTGATCATATGTATATCTAAAATGTACCAATAAAAAATCACAATAAAAAGTAGTAAAGATAGAAAGGAGACAAAAAGTCACAATTTTTAAATTGTACTTAGAACGACAGCCCTGTAACTTCAGGACGCAGTCACCCGGGGCTGCGCTGCCTTTTCCCCTCCAGGAAGAGACGCCCGTAGGCTCTTGAAGATCCACTGACGCTACAGCCAGCCACGCGTGCAGGGAGCCCGCGCCTCTCCTCCCAGACTCCAGCGCTCACCCACCTCTAAACTTCGCAGCCACCGAGCACAGCGAGAAGGAGCAGGGCGATACGGGATGGCCCTTGCAGACAGCCCACGGCCATGCCCAGGTCTCACGTGGCCTTCTCTTGAGTGCCTGTCTGGCTCTCTTCGTGTGACCACTTCTTCAATTCTGCCTGTTTTATTTTTCTGGTACCAGGGATTGAACTGCAGTCCTTTCCACTCCACTGAATTCCCAGCCCGCTAGCTATCTATCTATCACCTAGCCATCCATCTACCATCTATTTGTTTATTTGAGACAAAGTCTCACTAAGTCACAGAGTTGCACAGGCTGAACTCAGTCTTGCGATCTTCCTGCCTCAGCCTCCCAGAGTGCCAGGATCACAGGTGTGTGCCACCACCAGCAGCTTCTAATAAACCCGTGATTCCTGTCAGTGACAGGTCCTGCAATTCTTTCCTGTGATACAATCTACACCCTACCCCCGGGGAGGGGCAGTGGAGGTCCCCTTGTCCTCTTTGGGGCCTCCTGGGCCCCTGACTGCTGACAGGGAGGAGAAAGTCCAGCTCCCTCTAGGACAGACAGGGAGAACCTGAGGGAGAACCCACTGTGACCCCCACGAGGGGGCCCACCCACCCGGGGACCCCTGAGCGGCACCCACCTTCCCAGGATGGGGCGGCCATGGGGGTGCCCGAGTCTCGCCCACGCAGGCGGCATTTCCCTTCCGTCAAAGCCCAGCTCTCCTCCAGGAGGAAAAGTCTTCCCACAGCAGCCGGGGTGGAGGGCAGTGTCCCACTGAACCCTGCTCCCTGGCCGAGAGCGGGGTCAGCCAGGGTCGGCCCGCAACACTCAACGACAGAATGACCAGACGCTGCCCAGTGGGGAGGAGCGAAGATTCAGGGGGCCCGGGAGGCGTGGCTGTCCTCGGGCGGGGACAGGGTGGGTAGTGGAGCTATCAGGAAGCACCGCTGGTGGCGCACATCTGGAATCCCAGCGCTCAAGGGGCTCAGGCAGGAGGATCGCCACGCGCTCGGGCGCCAGTTGGGCTACATAGGGCGTCCCTGTCTCAAAAAACCAAACACAAAAAGGAGCAAAGCAATCTGGCAGAAATCCGGGCTCTTAGGGCTGGGTATGGCCAGCCCTTCCCTTTCAGGAGACGGGGACCCTGAGGCCTGGGAAGTTCATGCTCTCACAGAAAGGCAGGGATGGGCGCTGTCCCACGGATGCCCTAGATGTCCAAGCCAGAACTGCTACTGCTCCGGTTTTAGAGTCCATGGTAGAGCAGGCGTCCACACACAACTGCCTGTTTTTGTGCTTTATATTCAGAAAAGAATGATGTTTCCATTTTTAAATACGGTGGTTGAAAAAAAATCAAATAAGAATACTATCTCATGAAGCCTGAAAAGATAGGAAATTCTGGTTTCTGTGGCACAGGGGAACACTGCGCCGGCCTTGGGCTCCAGGCAGAGCTGTGGTTTCCATGGGGATGGTGCACACAGCAGCCAACACCTGAAATGTTTACTGCCTGGCCCTTCATGGGAAGAATGGTCAGCTCCCGGGACAGAAGTTCAGAGAGCCTGAGAAGGGTCCCTCGCTGGGACCGAAAGGCAGAGCGGCGACACAGCGGCCCCGGCTCTCAGGTGGAGGGAGAAGTTAGACCAAAGCGCACCAGAGCTCCTGCACACCAGGAAGGGTCGCCTGCACTGTGTCCTGCATTCTCCATCAGATTAGGGCTGGGTTGGCTGCTCCAGCTTCCAATGCCTTCCGTGTGCCCAGAAAGGTCAGGGCCGGGTCTCCTCAACCTCCGCTGCCACGGGACTGCAGGCTGTGGAGGGAGGCAGCATCCGTGGGCCATTGCACCCACAGTCCCTGCTGGTCCCCTCCAGTCCTCCGGTCAGGCAGAGACCACAGGATGTGGGCCCCAGGGAGCAGATCCCTGCAGTGGCTGAGAGTCCCTGGGTTGTCTATGCAGGGCAGGAACTGTCCGCACCAGCTTCAGCGGGGATCCACAAGTCCCAGCCACTGTTCCCTAACCTGAAGGTCTCTGCAGCTCTCACCAAAGCACTGGGCTGCAGCCAGGCCCAACATACCCAGACTAGGCCCAGCTGCCTATCTTTCTGGCCAAACTGTCCCGCTTCTTGGGCCTCCACTTCTGCAAGTACAAAACAGGACCACTTCTCTGCATTTTAGATTTATTAAATATGTCTCGTGTGTGGCAAATACTAAAGGCTCAGGAGAAGGGCAGTACCATGACTTTGGGTGCCTTGCTTGGTCCTGGCAGTGGGAGAGGTGTGGCCTGCAGCCCTGCCCACCCTAGCTAGCGGTGGTGTCTGCGCCCTGTGGCCCTGGCTGTGGCTCTGGCCTGGGGCAGACCCCAGGGCTGCAGACAGAGGGCAGATGCCCCAACCTCTCCTGGTTTGTGGCCCGGTCCCCTCCTGCTGCACCTGTCCCAGCTGCAGCTGGCCAGCTACATCCTTACACCGCACTGGCCCAGCTCTGTCCCCACAAGAGACCCCTGAAGCAAGTCCTTGCAGATCATGCACAGGCACAGTGTCAGGGTCAGTTAACACTGGGACAATCGCCAGAGCTATGGAATTAACCTTCCCAAGAGGCCACTGTCGCTGTCGTGGTGGGGGGAGCAGGACTTCCTCCCCTTCATTACCAAAGTGTCTCAAGCAGATGCTCGTCCCTTCCATTAAAAGGCACTTTGGCTGGGCTCGGCGGCATGTGGCTCTTATCCCAGCACTCAGGAGGCTGAGGCGGGAGGATCACAAGTACGAGGCCAGCCCAGGCTACACACACAGTGAGTTCAAGGCCAGCCCGGAGTACACAGCAAGACCCTGTCTGGCAAAAGCCCAAAGGCACATGATTTGCACTGGACCTACACACGCACCCTCCTGTGATTTACTATTTCATCTCTAGGTACTAGTCACAGCCTAGCCTCACAGTGTGAGGGCTGTGGAAAAGTCAGCACCTACTGCTTGGAGAATGGGTCTGTCCTATTCGGGGCAGGTCATTTGTTTAGAAAAGCATGCAGCCCCGGGTTGGCAGAAGCCACAGCCATGCAGCCCATGGAGGCAGAGGGCCAGGGTATGCTCCTTGGATAAAAGGAGAAGGTGCCTGTGGGGGTCGCTGACCCCAGGAATGGCCGCAGCCTGGCCTCAGCCCGAGACCAGAAGCACTAGAAGCAGATCTCCTGTGGGCGTGAGCGACATCCAGAAGAGCCTCTGGCCTTAGGAGAGTGGCTGAGGGGTGGGCACGCCCAGCTTCTGGGTGGCGTCCAGTGAGGGATCCCTTCTCTGTGACTGGCTTCCCTGCGGGGCTGTTGTCCACATTCTTGCTGTGATCTGCTGTATGCAAGTAAGCAAGCCGGAAAGGTTGATCCCAGGTGGGCTGATCACCACTCATGCATTCTCTCAATCCCTGTGTGTGTGTCTGTCTGTCTGTCTCTCTCTCTCTCTCTCTCTCTCTGTCTCTCTCAGTCTCTTTCTCTCTGTGTCTTTCTCAGTCTCTAACTTTAGGCTACCTTCAAATGTTGAGTGATGGGACTGCAGTCCTTGCAGGGAGGCATGCAGCCCTCCTAGGCTGCTATTTCTCCTAGAACCAGGACCCGGTTCAGTGTGCCTACACTCTACGTGCTCCCTAGTAGTTACTCAATAAAGCCTCCGTCCTGGCTCAGTTTGCCCCCTCGTCACCCTGTGGCTGGGTCCCCTCCCCCAGACCTCCATGCCATCTCTGCTGGCATTTTTGTGGGGATAACCTGCTCACCTCGCCGTTCTCCCAGACACAGAGCGCTGGGGAGGCAGTGTCTGGGGTCCTTTCTGTCGGGCATCGCGGTGCCATCCCTGCCCTGGTGCAGCTACTCTGAGTGAGCGCTGAACCGCACCCAGCCAAGCCCTGAAGTCTAATTAGGAGGAGACAGAGACTGGTTCTTTTCACGCACCAGAGCGCCCACCCTTCAGGGGAGTCACCGAGCAGGGGCGGCCCCAGGAGGTGCCGGTCACCCAGGCGGAGAGGGGAGCAGGGAAAGAGGTTGTAGCCTCCTTGCAGAACGGAGCCTGCAGTGACCGGGGTCAGAGCAGCGAGGGCAGCAGTGTGTCTTGTCCTCCGTTGGGACTGCTCAGCCCCTCGCACGCAGGCCCCAGGGCGGTCCTGGTCCCCGAGCTGCCGCGCTCACCGGTGACCCCAGAAGCCTGCAGGCTGGGCGCGCCCCTACTGGGTGCGCCTCTCTCCTGGGCAAAGCAGCACCTGGACCCCCGCTTCTGTGCCAGCTGAGATTCAGTCTGAGCGTTCGTGGCACAGAGAAGACGCCTTCCGGACCCAGGCCGAGGCCGGGTGGTCTGCAGCATGCGATTCTTATTTCACCCTTTCTGTCTCTGCCCTCTCCATGACTCTGAGAGAGCTGCTGTCCTCAGCCCGTCTGGTCTCTGTGGAAATGAAAGCCCAGAGGGTTTGAGTCACACACCCCAGGACTCGAAGACAAGATGGGAGGTCCTGTCTGCCCAGCCTTACACTAAAAGACACTCATGGAGGTTCCAGCCTCGGCTGATTGTGCTGTGCCTTCCAGGCTGTGGGACAGCTGAGCTGCCCTAGTCATCCTGCCTCTCATCCTCCCCCTTCCTCTTCCTTTTTCTCTCTTCGTGGTGCAAGTCTTGGTCTGGGAAGGTGAATCTGGGGCAAACCACAATGAACCATGAGGAGGAGGAGGAGAAGCAGTCCCAGAAACAGAGGATGTCAGGACCAGAGTCCAGCATCAGCCCTGTACCAGTACTAGTGCTATATTTCATCTCCCCACACTCTGCCTCTTATAACTGGACCAACAGCTTGCATTAAACCCAGTGCATTGAAGGGCTCTGCTCACCAGTGAGACCTTCTCTGTGATGGCCCACAAATAAATGTGGAAATGACAACCCAAGTGCTCCCCTGATTAAGCCTGTATTCCTGCCCTTAACCCGATGGTCAAAACCAGCCCAGTTGCTCAACACTGCAGCCAGTGCTTGAGTCCAACTGCAGATCCCAGAGTCCCCAGCACAAATCCCACCTGGCTCAAATGAGGGGAAAAACCATTCCACACACAGCCCCATGAGCTGAGCAAACCACAACTGTGTTGACCACTGAGTTTCAGAGTCATTTGTTACGCAGCAAATCTAACCGATACAATCACAGTCCGGCTTCCCACAAGGAGGATGGGGAGGGGGGCAGTGACCTTGGACAGACTCTCCAAAGGGTGCAGAAGTGAGTCCAGGAGGCTGCCCTGCCTCTCCCTCCCCCTCCCATCCCTGACCCTAGTCCCACACCTGCGGGAAAGATGAGGAAGGAGGGAACACTGTGCCCGACACTGAAATCGGGCAGACGGGCCTCTCCTTCCAGGGCCCAGGGTGTCAGTACGGGAGCTCTCCAACCTGAGAGAAATCTGCTCCCGCAGGAAATGTCCACTGTGCCTCCCAGGACTAGCACCTTTCCAAGGATGTTCAAGAAGAAAGCAGAACTCCAGGCAAGCGCTGTGCCAAAGGGGAGAAAGCCAGCACTTTGGGAGTGACCTGGAGCCCGGGGGCTCCTGACTGCTTGTCATCATTGTTTTGCTTTGTGGTTTTTGTTTCTTTGCTTTGTGGTTAAGGAATCAGCATTTCCAGGAGGGGTGAGAACCTTGCTGTTCTCTTAGAGTCCTGGCTCCTCCACCAAGAGCCAGCAGGCCACTGGGGTAAAGGCGCCACCTTTACTCCCTCTTCATCTCCTGCTGGATTTGCAGACCCCTAAGCAACGGCCTCAACGCACACCTCTGTGTTGTGAGCAGGGGGCGGCTTTGTCTTCCTTCCCTGAGAGCCACTCCGGGAAGCTGGCCGGGGCCTGGACCTGACTGATGGGGAGACGCGGGACTCCTAGAAGAGACAGCCAGGGAGGAGTGAGACCACACGGCCGCCAGCTTTGCTTCTTAGGGTGCTGGGGTTCTTTCGTCTTGCGTGAAGCCTTCCGGTTCTGAGAGCCTGGCACCACGCCAGGCCAGGGAAGTAAAGGGAGTCAATGACCGGGACCTACTTGCAGAAAGACAACAGCAACTGTAGCTGACAGCACAGTTATACTGACTTCCTTGGTTTGGGTTTGGCTTTTTGGTGATAAAAATGTATGTGACATAACACTGACCATCTCGGCCACTGAGTCCGTCAGCTTTCCGGCCCTGTGACAAAATCCCTGTGATCATAAAAGGAGGAAGGTTCCTTTCGGCTCATGGCTTGGGGCCACCTCCCCTGCTGCCTTGGGCCTGGGCGGAAGAGGCCTGCTTACCTCATGGCGGCAGGAGGCAGGAAGAGGAAGTGGGAAGGCCGGGCAGGGGCACCCCCTTCACAGGCGCACAGCCATGGCCTGGCCTCCTGCTTCTAGACTCCTCAGGGTTCTGCACCTCCTGACGGGCGCCACGGTGCGAAGCCTTTGGGGGACTCGGGACCCACGATGTCTCTACCATTTTTAAGCGTGCAGCTCAGGGCAGTGAGTCTTGGTGCCGCTGCGCGATCGCTGGCATCAGCGCCTCCGGACAGCATCCTCACCGTCCCCTGAGCGCAGACGCCCACTCTCTCACCTCTCGTCTCGCGGGCTTCACTCCTCAGGTATCTCGCGTAGCTGGACTCACACGGCGCCTGTGCTTTTGTGTCTGGCTTGGCTCAGCCGGCAGAAAGTCTCTGAGTTTCATCTGCACCTGTCAGGGAGCCCGTCAGGTGTACCCCGCTTTGCTGACCCAGCCGTCTGGACGCGAGGACCCTGGGCTGCTCTTCCCTGTTGGCCACCAGATTAACGCTGCTCAGAACAGGTGTGCCGGTATTTCTTCAGGTCCCTGCTCTCACCCTAAAGGTAATTTCCGGATCCCATGGACTTCTCTTGCACCATCAGAGGCCCACCACGCACGTGTCCACGACAGCCACGCTGTCTGCCTCTCGGCACCGCTGTAAGAATCACACCCCCCCAGGAGCAACACTGTCAAGGGCTGACCCAGAAAAGAAAGCCCAGAAAGGCCCTCTGAGGCCACCGGGCACGGTGGATGTGACCCGGGCCGCTCTTCCTTCCCCTCCCAGGAAGTGCTGCCTGCTGCTCCCTGCCTGTGGCTAAGCCCGATTGCAGTTTACTGTTTACTCCGTGCCAGCCGGAGGGCTCCTCACAGAATCCACGCGTCTAATTCTCCCAATCAGTCATCCTTCCCAGCATGAACAGATGACAGATAGATGGATGATAGGTAGGTAGATAGACGGTAATAGGTGATAGGTGACAGAATGATAGATAAATGATACATAGACAGACAGACAGACAGACAGACAGGTGATATAGGAAGACACAGATGACCGATGGAAGAGAACAGGTTGGGCTTCCTCTTCACCCTGCTGTCCCTTCCTCAGGGAGCTGCCCCTCAGTGTCCTTCACCCCAGGAGAGAAAGCACCTCAGTCATCCCTCCTTGCCCTGTGGGTCCCTGGAGCAGGAGCTGCCCCTCGCGCTGCCCGTTCCCAGGCCCCTGACCTCTTGCCCAGCCTGGCAAGGAGCCAGGGTGAGTGGTGCCATCACTGGCATTCCCCAGGCTGCAGTCCCTCTGGACTTTCCCCGCCTCAGGAGGTCGGCCGGGCTCACAGCCCTGGCTGCGCCCCCACTGCCCCTGTGCACCCTCCTGTCCTGGGCCCTGCCCCTTGCCGGTGTCCCCTGGGTGCCCACACACCACAGGAAGCAGGGGCGTGGCCAGACCCTGCACACCCAGACACACCCCAGACCAGGGGACACAGCCCAAACACTCAGCGGCTTTCTCTGGACAAGGTGATTGCAAGAGATTCTTTGCTTCTTCTTGGGCAATTTCTAGATTTTCTATGATAATCATCAGTTTAATTTTTTCCTAATATTCTTCCCTTTTTTTGAGGCAGAGCCTCATTATGTAGTTCAGGCTGATCTTGAGCTCACTATGTAGCCCAGGCTGGCCTCAAACTCAAAGCAATTCTCCTGCCTCAGCCTCCCGAGCGCTGGGATTACAGGCATGCGCCACTGTAGCTGTCTCTGTTCTTTCTTTTGCCAAGGAATGCTGACCTCTGGATAGCAGAGCCAATGGCAAGAAGGGTATTTTAGGTATCTCTTCCCTGAAATCACTGAGGAGCAGGGAGGCCCTGCCCAGCGCTCCCTTGACCATCTCAGCAGCTGAGCCCCTCCTAAGTCCCTGCCAGGCCATCCCGAGGCCTCAGAAGTAGCCAGCAAGGGCAGCTGGCTCTCTGCTGGGCCTTGGCCGGGCCCCCAGCCCTGCCCCACACCCCTGAAGAGAGCCCCAACTTCCCAGGGGCTGGGGCCAGGTCACCAGGGACCAGCTCCCCAGAACACCTGGGGGGAGAGTCTCCCTTCTCCAGCCTCCATCCTGCATCCAATCTGTGGGCAGCCCGCCCTGAGAGCAGACCTACCTCAAAAAACAGAAAAACCCCCGGGGCAGCGGGCAGACCCAGGAGGTGAGAACTTCGGAACCCCTGCCAAGAATGGAAAGGCCGGCCAGGTCTTCCCGGGTCAGGGGAAGGCGCAGGCCTGTGCGAAAGGCCGCCCAGCTCAGCCAGCGGCTCTGACTGCAAAAGAAAGCAAAACTTGGAAAGCGAACAGCTTTGCAGGAAAATCCCCGGGAACGGGCCCCAGAGCCGCCTGTCCAGCGTCAGTCAGCCCACACACCCTGTGATAGCCGACCACAGTCAGGGCCACCACGGGCCACCCACATATGGACCGGGCCACATCCACGTTCACTCGGGGTGGGGGGCGGAATAGGGACCCCAGGGCGCTAGGCCCTGACTCAGAAACGAGGAGAGCGAAGCCTAGAAAAATGGCGGAGGGGGGAGGGGAACCCAGGCTGCCTGAGTCCCCGCCCACGGCCCAGGGGTTTCCGAGCCAGCTGCAAGGGGCCTCGCAGGGTGAAGATGAATGGACAAAACTCCGAATGGTGCGCAAAAGGATGTGGAGTCCCCTCCGCACTGCACAGCGCTCCTGGAATGTGGAATCTGGGGGCCCCAAGGAGGACACCATCAGAGCTTTTCCAGCCAGTTCAGCAGGCCTGAAAACTGCATTCACAGTCCAGGCTCCTCTGGGTGCTGGTACAGGGACCCTCAGAGCTCTAACATCACTGCCTGGGGAAGGGGTGCTGCCCTACACCCAAAGACCTGTGGAGGATGCTCTCCCATCTATAAACAACACGCTCCTCCCTTCATCCCTTGCCTCAGCTGAGCTGCAAATGTCCTGTGGTCAGTGCTGCCTGGTGCTGACACTATGTCTGCTGCAGAGTGAAAAGGACTGACTTCTTGGCTCTGCACCAGGCCCATTCCTCCTAGCCTCCACCCCCAGAACCCCAAACAAAGCAGGGCCAGTTCAATTTTGGCTTTCTAATGCTCAGAATCGACACTCAGGCATCTGGTTCTTCATTGTCGACACTTGCAGCAGGATGGCAGATAAAAACAAAGGCGGTTACCATGTGTTCTGGGCGGCCGGTGGAAGAAAACAGGCAGAGTGAGGAGCAGAGATGGGAGAGCCCAGGGTCTGGGGGAGGAAGGAAGAGGGAAATGGGGAGGGGGGAGGGAGAGGAAGAGAGAGAGAGAGAGGAGAGAGAAGAGAGGAAGATGAGAGAGAAGGGGTGATAGAAAAGGAGGAGAGAGCAGGAGGCCACTCGCGTTCGTCATTTTCCCACTGCTAGGACTCAATGCCAACACCTGCAATGTGAAGGAGGGAGGTTTATGTGGCTCACGACTTCAGAGAGTGCAGTCCATGGTTGGTTGGCTCAGGGGCAGGAGCAGCGTGGTGGAAGGGTCATGGTGGAGGACAGCTGCGCACATCAGAGCAGCCAGGAAGCAGGGAGAAGAGAGGAGCCAGCTGTAAGAGTGCAGCCCTGGAGGCCATGCTCCAGGGACACCCCACCTCCAGCAGGCCCCACCTCCCAACCCCGTTTAGCTATGAACTTGTCCCTGCGCGGATCCACTGGTCCACTGGTGAGTACGGTGATCCCATCGGCTTACACACACACACACACACACACAGAGATGGGGGGGCGCTTTTTGATCTAAACCACAACACTTGGTTTTCATGAGACTCCCCAGGACCCTTGCACTGCATGCCTGATCTAAGTCATTTGTCCTTTGGGGTCTCTCCTGGGTTCTCTGACCCTTTCTTGTCCCTTCTGGGAGATCTGAGGTGCCTCTTCTTCAGAGGAAGGTGTGTGCCCCTGGCTGCCCCCCATCAAAGCCAGCACTCCGATCCCAACCAGCCTGGCTCCCTGGGCAGGAGCATGGAGCCAGAGGCTGGAGTTGGAGGGCAGTTCAGCCACTCGCAGGATTGGGCCCTCACCCTGTCACTCAGCCACCCAGTACAGGGCTCTCCTGCTCTTCGAAGTGGCTCTGCAGTGGCCCGGCACTGCCGCCAAGTCCCGCGAGTGGACTCCCACGTGTGGACAGCACTGCACCCACGCCGGCCCTGTGGAGCTCGTGCAGCCACCCTAGGGGACCCGAGGCCAGGAAACCCAGGCTTGGGACCCTGTCTGCTCCAGTGTCCCCAGAACACCCGGCAGGCTGCCGGTCAACAGAAAACGTGGTCACTGAAGCTGAGAAATAGCAAGCAGTTTGATTTCTCCGAGCAGAGAATATGGATGTCACACAGAGAGTAAATGTGCTCAACATTAGTCAGTGTCCCGACTGATGTTCCCACTTCCTCCTTGGAAATGCTGTTGGAAGACATTTGGGGTGATTAACACAGAAGACATAATTTATGGCTCTGTTGTGGCAGCTCTTAGAAATACAACCAAATAGCGTGTGTTTTTCCGTTTTCTGAAAATCAAGAAATATAGAGCTGTTTTTACTCAAACCCTTCCAAAACCAATTAGCTTTTGTGATAGAAAATGGTGCCCTGAGGAAACTTTTCAGAAAAAAATGACGAGGGAGTGAGAGAAAGCACAACACCAAGCAGAAGTCCTCGTTAATAAGAACGAGCAGCTTGGACGCGGGCCTGCAGGCCATGGCCGCCTCTCCACTCCGGCGCCCCAGAGCCCTCAGTTCAAACCCTGCCCACCCCTGAGCTGGCTGAGCCCTCGCCGAGACTCGGTTTCCCCACCAGGAATGCACTGATGAAGCACCTTCCTCACAGGCTCCTGGAAAGATGAAATGAAATTATATACGTGGCTTCCCCCGATGTCTTTGGCTTTGAACACGCAGTCGCTCGTCTGTCTGTCGCAGGGTGGTTCCAGGACATCTCCCACTGTGGGGCCAAAATTTGTAGCTGCTCAAGTCGCTGCTATAAATGGGCCTGTCTTTGCATTCAACCCACACACTTCCTTCTGCTTATTCTCAGTCATCTCTAAAGCGCCTAAGAAAGTCCAAGACAATGTAAATGCTTTGTACACAACTGTTCCATCGTTTAGAGAATAAAGGTATGAGAAACTCTATGCATGTGCAGTCCGGATACGATCTTGCGTTCCAACATTTCCAGTCTGAGGTTGCTGAATCCAAGCATGCGGAACCCACAAGTGTGGCTGGCCAGCTGTGTTGTCACCGTTCTAGTTGTACTCAATATGTAGAATCCCACTAAATTTAGAACACTACCCTCCCTATACATCACTTCCCAGGTCTAGGACTCCACCCTGGTGACACCTACGAGAAGATTCTAGTCCCTGCTGGAAGAGTCTAGTCCCTAAAATCAAGATTTTAGGCCTCTCCTTCTGGCATCTCACAGAAGAGGAACTGCATTTAGAAAGGTAAAATCATTTTATTTTCTCCTGTTGTTAATTGTTTAGAGTAACACTGTCGAGTGTAAAAGACAGATGCGCACTAAATGCACATCACTGGCGCCTACGGCAGGATAAAGAAAGAAATGGGCACACAGGGACTGAGAAAGAAGGGGAAGAAGGACTCCCACTTCCTCTTCAAGTTTTAAAATATCTCTGCCATTAAAATATTGGAAACAAAATGTGAATGGCAGTTCAACGTGGTGGGTGCATGGAGGTTTGTTATATTCTTTATATCTTTCTGCATTTTTCAGTATCAAAATCACTTCCAACGACACATGATTAAGTATCATGCCGGTGACACTTTTTAATGGAACGACTTTGCCAGTACCCTGACCACTGTGGATGTGATTTATATCCTTTCTCTCCGCACTGTCCCATCTGTGTCTGGTTATGGGTAGTCAGGGGTGGAGAGGAGCCATCCCGGCCATGTTTTGGTGGGCAGTCGGCTGGAGCCGTGTCACGGGGCAGAAGAAACTGTTTACTGCACAAGCGAGCTGGTATCTGTCATCTCGAATGCAGCCAGCCCTGCAGAATTTTTTACTTCACCAGCCTGATGCTGGAGTTTGCAAGCTCCCTGTCACGAGGGAGCATCTTCCTGTGTTAGCTCTTCACTGAGCTCACATCGGCTGCTGATTCACGACATCTCTGTGATCCAGGCCCTGTTCAAGGCCCGAGGACAGAGAACGGCTCAGGCCCAGTGACTGTCCTGCTTCCCGTAGCTCCCTCTACACAGCCAGCTCTGTGTCACTGTGACAGAGGACACGAGATAATCCCTGAATAGGGGAAAAGTTGATGTTGGCTCACGGTGTCAGAGGTGCCGGTCCGTGAACACTTGGCCCTCTGGGGGCACCATACGTCCTGACAGAAGAGACCTGCTCTCCTGGTGGCATCCAGGAATCAGAGAGGAGAAAGGCCCAATGTCCCTTCAAGGGCACAAACTCAGTGACTCAGCTTCCTCCTACTGGGCCTGTTTGACAAACGAGGAGATCGAAACATCCAAGCTGAGATCCTTCTCTCAGGCCACACAGCTATCTTGTGCCTCTAGGCTTTACTGTTAGGACCCGGACCCATGAGCATCAGCCTCCAGCCCGTTTATTTTCCTCTCCTCACTAAATTCTCCCAAGGTCCATTTCATTCTTTCTAAAAAGAAAAATCACTCACACCTGGGTGGAAAAGAAAGCGAGTTTTTTGTCCCCAAAGGATTTTATTTCCAGTATGCAAAGGACTGCGGGCGAACACCTGTGAGTAACATCAAGCCAGTCAGATGGCCCCAGGTGGGAGGAGAGACGCTGCTTCAGGTCACTTTTCAGGAATTAGGGAAAAAATAGAAACAAGGCAGGAAAATCACAGTGGATCCCAGGTGGTGAGCAGAAGCCAGGGCTCAGGCAGAGGAGGCAGAAACAGCTGATTTCTTTCAGTTCCCCAATCCAGACGCGCTGTGACTTCTCTGGCCCTCAGCCTTGAGCACCGACTCGTCCTCCACGGGAGGCGGCTGCAGCCCCGTGATTCATCCTGTCTCCTCGGGCTCCTCCGTTTGGCTCGAATTCCATTGCCAAGAGCCGCTCGTTTCTCCGTTTGGTTGCTTCTTGTCCTTCCACAACCTGAGCCCAGTAACCAAGAGCCCACAGCACTGTCACCGATCTGGGCTCCCTTGGACACTGAGCTCCCCGAGCCTCCGCTCCACAGTCTGCTGAGTGGGGCAAACGCAGCTGCGCTGACTGCTGCAGCACTGAACGTAGATCCCGCGCCGGGCTTAAACTGCACCCAGAGAATGGTCACTGCCTGCTGGGCTTTTCCACCGTGAGGCCCTGAGTGACACTCGTGTCACTTGTTTCGCTTAGACACATTTTAGTTAACACTGAAAGTCCTCCACAGGATTCCAACACTTAGAAAACACAGCACAGGCATGGTGGCACATAGTGTATTTCCAGTACTCGGGAGGCTGAGGCAGGAGGATTGCAAATTCAAGCCCTGCTTAGGCAACTCTACAGTAAGACCCTGTCTCAACATTAATAAAATGTTTAAAAAGGGCTGGGGAATTTAGCTCAGTGTGAAGGCCCTGAGTTTAGTCACCAGTTCTGAAAAGAAAAAAAAAAAAGGCTTAGAAAACACAAAAAGAGAAAATAGTTATTCTCACGAAGACTCGGGTTATAAAAAGCCCAACAGTTGGGGAGAATACTGGCTCTGTCATTGTGTGATTTCGAGCAAGTTACTTAACACCTCTGTCCCTTCTCCCTCGTGTCAAACAGGATTTGGCCACAGAGTGTACCTGAAAGGATGAAGCCATGGAAACGGCACAGCACATGACCGATGCTGGGGAGATGCTCCTCACCACTCTCCTCCGCACCAGCCTCGTTGCCAAGCGATGCTCACAGTTAAGACTCCCCAACTGCCCTGGTCCCCACCCACCAAGCAGCCCCACCCCTGCTCCTCAGCATCAGAACCTGGCCCCTCAAAAGTCTCCTAAGTCCCAGCACCCGGGGAGCGGAGTGAGGCTGACCTGTCAGCCACCCAGGATCACCAAGCAAAAGACTGTCGCCCGCCCATTCGTGGACACCCAGTGCCCTGTACGACCCCAGGCCTCAGGGCCTCTGGGCCATTGTGAGGCTCCTGTCTCCTGCTCCACTAGCCTTGTCCTGGGGACCCCACAAAGGCTTGGCTGCCCCGTGCCACCCCTAGGCGGGCAGGGGCCCCGACCCGGCAGCAGCCCGGCTCTGAGATTCCTCACACTGCTGTGCTCTGAATGAGGCTGACAGCAAGGCCAGGAGAGAGCTGGGCCCCACAGCTGTGCCACCTGCACCGCTGGCTCTGCCACGCCCAGCTCGCCGAGAAAGCCGGCAGCCACTGACAGACCCACCACTGATCCCTCTCACTGCCACCTGTCCACTTTCCCTTGAAGAAATGGCTCACGGGACTGGGTGCTGATGTCACCCTGACGGCGATGACCCTGTCGCCACCTGTCCCCTGCACGGGCATCGGGCAGCCCCTCACCACGAAGTGTGACCATCTGGCCGCCATCCAGGCCCCAACAAAGGGATGGGGCACTGCAGGGAAGAGGAGATGCCACGTCCACGGGGCTGTGGCCTTGGCTTGGGGACACGCAGAGCAAACCCGAGTTGTTCCCAAGGGATGCAGTGCCATCACTACGAGGCCACCTGTCCCTGTGGCAGCCACGTCCTGCAAGTGGCTGTTTAAATCTAGCTTTGAGTTAAGTAAAATTAAACCACACCGGCCATCGTGGTACACACCTGTGATTCCAGTGCTCAGGAGGCTGAGGTAGGAGGAGCTCTATGAGTTCAAGGCCAGCCTGGGCTACACAGCAAGACCTGTCAGACAAAATTTAAACCAAATGCACAATACAGCTCTTCAGCCACAGGAGCCACACATCCCTCAGCAGCATGGCTCGTGGCCAGCGTGATGCATGGCACTTCCGGTGTCATGGAAGCATCTGGGGAGGACACTGCTCCAGAGAAGAGGAGCCAAGAATGGGCTCCGGGTGCTCTAGCACTGAGCAGCCTCCAGAGGTGGTGGTGCCGGAGCCAGAGCTGAAGAGCGAGGGACTCGGAGATGGGGGGGGCGCAGGGAGAGGACGGGGTGCGGAGAGGCAGGGCCTGGCTAAGGCAGGGTCTCTGTCCAGCCCCACTGTCCCCACTGTGCGCCCTGGGCCGAGTCGCATGACCCCTGGGAAGGACAGCACCACCCTCCCGGGATCCTTCCTGCCACAGGGATAGTCTGGTGTGGTGTGTGCTCGCTGGGAAATCACTGGCACCACACGAGGCCAGACAGGTGGGCAGCGGCCTAGTGACAAGCCCTGGGGTATGGGGAGGGTGCTCGTGTAGACCCCGAGACCAGGGCGCTGAGCGCAGCACAAGAGGACAGTGATCCTGGCATCTGCTCCAACTGGGTGGCCCCAGCAACGCCAGCCCACAGTGGAACAAGCGGAGATGCACCCAGGGTGGCCAGGCCTGCCAACGGCCACAGGCTGGAATCCCAGAGGCTTTCAGTATAAATTTTTCTAATGTTCTGAAGTCGGTCTGTCATCTGCAAACTTCAAAATACCTTGAGCAAGAGAGGCAGCCACCTGCTGGAACACCTGGTCTACTCCACCATCCGCAGGGCCCAACTCAGCCCGCCAAAGTCCGTCACAAAAGCCACTTCACCG
Organism: Fukomys damarensis; assembly: GCF_012274545.1. Classification (NCBI taxonomy): domain Eukaryota; kingdom Metazoa; phylum Chordata; class Mammalia; order Rodentia; family Bathyergidae; genus Fukomys; species Fukomys damarensis. The sequence goes on from NW_022900927.1 coordinate 64,367,048, forward strand.
ACGAGCCACGGTGATGCCCAAAAGAGGCCGGTGGAGGGTCTGGAACAACAGTGAATGTCACGGAGTCACCAAATCGCGTCTGAACCAAACTGCTCCACAGTCGGGCCAGAGGCCCACAGCTACGGAGCCAAACAGTACAGCCCCCCGCCTGCCACCTCTTCCCAGTCTGGAGGTGAGGTGAAAGCAGAGGAAACCAGCACTCCTCTTCACTCCGATGCTGTAAAGTGAATTTTATTCTCATTTTTCCCAAGAGCCTGCCGATCCTTTCATCCAAAATGACAAGGGACAGGTGTTCTCTTGTTGGGCCGGTGAGGGAGAAGAATGATGAGAAGGATAAAGCCACTCCAGCCTGCGCAGGAACCAGGTATCTTAGGTTTCCATTCCTGTGCTCTTAACCTTTATCAATCGCTGCATTCAGAGCAGTACAAATATTCAGCATCTGCTGTGTGCCCTGGGCTCTGTCCTCTGGAGATTGACAGGGCACCAGAAGAGAACCGGTCACGGGCTGGAGTTCTAGGTGGGCATTGGGCCTCGAAGCCACGATTCTGCAAATACTTGGGACACAGAAACCACCTCAGAAGCACGAGTTCCTTCAGTGCCCGGTGACACTGGGTTTCTAGGGATCAGGCTTAGGGACCAGCAGGTGAGGTACAGCAGTCTGCTCTGAGGAGCAGGGGCATTTTCCTGGGTGACTTCGGGGGTGACGCTGACAGAGCTGGGCCGAGGTCTGGTCTCCCCACCCCTCCTGTGTGTAGCTGACGGGCAGTGGGCTGGGGCTGCCTTGGAGCCCAAATCTCTCAATCCAGCTCAGGGAGAGGATGAAAGTCACAGCACAGAGAAACGCAAGGCTCCCGGGGCCCACATGGACAATCACCCTGAGCTCTCAGACACAACGGGGGCTCCTGGAACTCACAGAGGAAAAGTTTACTTCGTTTTTCACTAGCCTGTAACTGAAACACAGCGTGCTCTCCTATTATGGCTATAGGTGGTAAACCACGGTGGTGTTAACCACATCTGCGGCTTCACCAAAAACCGGGATCACAGATATTCTCAGATCGCGTTTCGCTCACAGCAGGAACCTTGAAATACATTTATGTGGATCCCTGGATCAGAGCAGAGCTTGTGACTAGAGCTGCCGGTGGGTGTTTCATGCAATGTAAAGAAATGTGTATGTAGCTGTATCACTAATTTACCTTTTCCTATGCAATCCAGGCCATAAACGCTTTACCGGCCCCTGGGCGAGGAGAGTCAGGCACAGTTTGCTAAAGGACCGGTCCCTTGAGTGTAAAGCGCGTGAATTAAAGCAGGTGGAGGCACAGGAAGGCGTCTCCGGCTGGGAAGTCTCCTGGAAGAAAGCGAGCGGAGAGGTGAAAGATGGCGTCAGGATGATGCTGGGCGCCTGGCTGCGTCCTCCTGGCCTGGAAACACTCGGCTCTGGGTCTAGGAACTCATCTTGTCCCTGGGGAGAGGAGGATCAGGACAGAGACAAGGGGATCCAGTGCTTCAAAGCTGGAGATGGCTGGGCCATGGGTCCCAGGCAACCACAACAGAGAGGCCCGGGCTTCGGAAGGCTTCTTCCTCACCGGTGCTGCGTGCGGGGCGTGGCTCTGCCTGGGCTCCAGAGTCGGTGCATCCCCGCCCGGCTGGAGATGAGTCCCACAGCACTGGGCAGCCAGCGGCGGAGCAGCGTCTGAGCCACACCCTGCCTCCTGAGCCTGTGCCCAGCGGGGGCCCTGCCACGCCCACTCATGGGAGGCCCAGAAGGCCACGCAGGGCTGCGCCCTCTTCTTACAAGGTCAGTGAGACCCACTGGGAAGGGTGGACCCACTGCCAAGACCTTGGAGGCCATCTGCTCAAGTGCCTCATCTGATGGAAGGGGAAACTGAGGCTCGGATGAGCTCAGGAACTTGCTCGCCAGCACAGGTCCCCAGTGGCAGATCAAGGACGAGGACCGGGCCAGGCTCTGGCCTGCACCCCGTGCGGACCCCCGTGGTCCCACCAGCAAGGGTGGAAGGGCCGTTCACGGTGTCCTATTGGTGCCCTCGGTTCAGCCAGCATGGACAGCTGGACGGCAGTCCGCACAGAGGAGCGTCTCCAAGCCGCATCTGGAGTTTGTTTCTCCAGGGGCCCCAGGAAGAACAGAAAGCCGGTTGGGGGTGACTGACCACACTCTTGGAAACAAGTGCAAGAAATGACAGGACTGCAACATTCTGGGCCCAGCGAGTCAGATGCAGAACGGGGAGCTCGGCTCCAGCCTCTGGTGCGTTGTTTACCAACTTTTAATCCAGCAGAGAAGAAAAACAAGGAATGGCTGTTAACTATCCGCGGGTGATTTGATACATATGTCATCTGTCGCGCAGGAATTCTCCTAGGTAATTGGGAATTTTTGCGAAATAATTCTCAAGTGACATATTTCTCTCCATCCACTCTGCTCAATTAGCCAAACCTTCTGCATAGTGTGCTCCGAACACCAAGTGCACAAACGGGCCGAGGGCACTCAGGATTTCGGACACACAGCAGTCTGAGAGCACACGGAGGCCAACGGGACCAGGCCTGACTTCCAGATGTGGACAGCGGTGTCTGTGGTCTGGTAGCTCCTGGTGCCTTGGGCTCCACTCAAGCCAGGCACCCGGCCAGGAGCCACCTTCCAGGAAAGCCCCCTGTGCCCCTCGCTGCACCTGCCTGTCTCAGTCTGGAAGGAGAGTGCGGGTCCAGTCGCCCGGAATGGCGACCACTGTAGCCAGCCCCATCTGTGATTTCAGCTACTCTCTGCCAACCGTGGTCTGAAAACGTTAAGTGAAAAATTCCCAAAATTAACAGGGTCTGCTTGCCTTTTGCTATGGCGTGTCGCGGTAATTTTTCCACTTCGTCGCTAGTTACGCTCATGCCTGTCTTGCTGTGTTTAAGACATAAGTTTAATATGTACGATCAAGATGGAGAGAGGAAAGGGGACATAAAGAGAATTAAGACGTGCTATTTACAGGTGACAGCAACTCCCCACTATGCAAGCGATCGTTATGTGCTGCAAATACAGACTAATTAAAAAGTACAAATAAATACATGTACGGTAAGCTCACAGGTATGTATGGATGGGGAAACATAATAACATAGGGTTTGTTATCTCCGTGGTTTGGGGCACTGAGGAGGGAGGGTCGACTAAAAATGATTCTCCCGAATCATGAGGACAACCACAGTGGAAGAAAGTGGGCAAATTCTCCTGCCCTAGAGGCCCGGCCTCTCCTCCTGCCCTTACCCTACGGCTCGTTTCTCCATTTCCATCCCGCCCCAGTCATCAGAGCGAGGGAGGCCCTTCCTTTGCCAAGTTCCACCACAACCACTGCGGCGGCCTACTGATCACCTCCGCCACACAGGTGAGAAAGACAGGTGGCCAGACAGGGGCTGGATCCACTGTGGCCACATGCCAGCCTGCCACGGAGGCCCACGCGCCACTCACAGACACGACAGGGTGCCCACCCCGGCCACGTCCCACACAAAATGGACAGAAACGGCTGACAACGGCAAGCCCTCGGGCACCTCGTTAAAAATTCGCTCAGCAAATCACTGAGCTCCCACTATGTGCCTGGGGCCACAGTAATTTGCAATCTGTTAGCAAATGTGGACAAATTCACGCACATCTCACCACCCAGCTGGCCACGTCTCCCAGCCATGGTAATAACTGGGCAGGACCGGAGAACACGAGCCACCTTCTCTACCCTGGGCCAGGTTGAGTGCCTGGGTTCCCGTCTCCCCGAGTCCAGTCTTCCCTTACTTAAGAGCACTTCTGCAGCAGGAACCTGCCAGGAGCTTGGCCTGTTCTTTGTGGCTATGTGGAAAAGTCCTGGAGTGGCGCCCAGGCTGGATCAGTTTCCTCCCTGGTCCAAGAAGCCAGTGCATTAGCAGCTCGGTCAAGGGAGGGCACAGGGGAGAGGAATCTGGACGGCTCTGGAGAAGCCCAGCGATGACTCCGCAGCCAGTTACCAAGTGAGTAAAACCGGGGCCACCTCCCTGACACAAGGCCCAGGAAGGAGGCAGAGAAATAGAGCAGAGCCCATCCTCTGCGGTCCAAGGACACAGGCCTAAAAATAGACACACAATACACTTGGCTCTGCTGTCAACTTCACAACTGCTGGCCCAGCACAAAACGCCTGGCTTCGGCCTGCTCAGGACAACATGAAAACCAGCCGAGAGGCAGCGCGTGACCGAGGTCACCAGTCGAGACCAGAGCCGCCCTCTGTGCCTGGAGTGCAGAGCCCCTGCCCACGTCCCCCTGCCTCACGTGCCAACCTACAGGAAGCGGGCCTGCACCCGGACTCCGGAAGTCACTTCTCTTCAGGACTGGGGCAGGGGCGCTCAGGAGCTCTGAGGGAATCTGAGAGCAGCGTGAGATGTGGGTGGGAGGGGATAAGGCAGGTTTTAAAGAGAAAATAATTACAAACACATGACTGTGTAAAAAAATAAAATAAGGACGACAAAAAAAGATTTGGCATTCTATTTGCGGGTTTAAAACCTAATTTTAAAGTGACATTTCCACTCTACTGGCACAGATCTACTAGTATTGCTTACAAGCTGTTACTTGCCAAGCAGGTAGCTTGCACTCCTACACAGGGTCTCGCTGATGCTAACCATTCGAGGGACGGAGACCAGGACTATTTCTGTTTCCAGATAAAAATGACTTGGACCCTTCGGGCTGGACCAGACCTTGGAATCACATTAGCCTAGGAATTACCTGAGCTGCATGTCCAGGAACTTATCTAGGAAACCCTAAAAACTACATCTTCCGGGGCCTGTTCCAGATCCCAGGCCCAGCAACCTGTGTTTGAGCCTTGCTTGGCATCCACCCTCCATCCAGCGACCTCTTGATTTTCCAGGCCGGAACACTGAAGCTCAAAAAATTCTAGTGACAGTGACCAAGGCCAGGACGCAGCCCGGGTGGCAGCTGGGAGCCCTCGCCTCCTGAGGCCTCACTGGAATCCTGCACGGATGCAAAGGTGTGGTTTCCGTGTCTCCCCCAAACCCCCACGCTTGTCCAGAGGCTTCACCTCCATTCAGTGCCACGAGAAGAGACCGAAGCCCTGCTGTGAGCGCTAAGCACCAGGAATCCCGCAGTGAGCACAACAAATGCGCTTTCCCGCCCTGCAGCTCCAGATCCAGTGGGAGGCAAGAACGGTGCACTTATGGAACCAGCTTAGTGAGTGAGTTGGGACCGGCCCAAGACCAGGCCGGGTCTTAGATGGGTCCCGTGGCAGTTCCGCTTGCTCCTGGCTCTGAAAGGAGGCCTCGTTTGGGGGAGCATCCATAGCATCCTGGTGATGGTGGGTCACCCCACTGTCCTCTCATGGAGAGTGCTGCCCATCCTGACCCAGGCCTGGCTGGGGCTCGGAAGCCGAGGCAGAAGGGGGCTGTGTGACTCCTGATTCTCACCTCCCTCACCACTCTGTGCTCTTCGGGGTCCTCTGAGGCCGGGGCCAGGGACCAGAGCGCAGGAAGGGAAGGAGAGAGGCGTGAGGGTGAGAAGGCCTCACAGCCGGGGACGCCCGTCCCAGTCAGCATCCCGGTCATGGCAGCTGCCTGGTCTGGTTCTTTCTCCTGTGAGGGGTTCCGCCCTTCTCCTCTCCTGATGACGATGATGATGATGGTGGTGGTGGTGGTGGTGGTGGTGGTGGGACTGGCCTCCCGGACTCCCTGACATAGGCTGTGCCTCATCCAGCTCAACCCGCTGCTTCCTGCGACACACCCTGAGTTGGGGTCACCGACAAAGACTCCCTCCTTGCCCACACTTGGCCGCGCTCTTCTGAGCCCTGTGTTCAGCTAGGCCTCAAGCTTGGTTTGAACTCAGCTGATGGTTGAATATCAGGTGTGAGGAGGCTGGACCTCTGAGACATGATAGGGCCGTGGAGACTCTGTCCTGCTGGCTGGGATCAAGGCCACAAAGAAGGCGAAGCTCAGCCTCCTTTTGCCTCTCTGCCTTTCCACCTTCTGCCAGACGAAAGCTAACCCTTCCTCCCCTCCAAGGGACACAGCCTTCAAGGTGCCATCTTGGAAGAACAATCCCTAATCTGCGGGCTCCTTAATATTGGACTTCCCAGCCTCCGTAATGTCAGCCTGGAAGCATCTGATCATTAAAACTTCCCAGCCCCTGGTATTCTGTTACAGCCCCACAAAGTAGACTCAGACACTAGGCCTCTAACAATTACAAGCTCTCAACACAAGTGATTTCCAAGGAGCCTTCAAGGACTGCAGCAAAGATGAGCATATTTCCTAACGGCTCCAGGCTGAACCCCAAGATGGCCCAGACCTTCCTTGACATCCTCTTCTTACTTAAGAAATTAGAAACTCAGAGCCCCAAGGGGACCGAGAGTCAGGGCCTTTGGGCTCGGTTCACTTTAGCCGCTGAGGTCTTTCGCTGGAATGACAGCTCAGGGCTGAGGAAGGGCGCTGTGCCTCTCTCCCCCACAGCCCAGGAACGGATCAGGCAGTCCGGCCCCTGCAGGGCCAGGGGTTTCCTCCCTCTGGCTGGAGGGAAGGGAGGGAAGCTGCCTCTTTTCTGTTGGTGAGAGGGGAAGGGAAACACAGTGGAAGTCTGACAACCGTCTTGCCGAAGCCACATGCTCCCTGGTCTTTCCCAGTCAGTCCTCTGCCCTCCGTACATGTCCTCCTTGTGGCTGTTGAGCCAAGACATTTTTATATAGAAACGGATTTCACAACTCTCAGCATGAACTGCAGACAGCCTCAGCCCTTAGGTATTTTGCCAAAATACCACAAGTCAAATTTAACTTCCTGTTACACAAGCAACGGCAGATGCCAGAGGCCGGGACGTGCCGAAAGGGTGTGGGGGCAGTGCGGCTCAGCAGCTACCCCTCCGGCCTCAGGGGGACGCTGCTCCAGAGGCTGGGAAACCGCAGGTCCCCTGAGCCGGCTCCGGGGCCCGCGGGAGGGCGCCCAGCATGCAGCCCAGCCTGCCCGGCTCTGTCTGATGTAGCCGTGGGTGGTTAAGGGAATCCCAGAGCCCAGTGCAGAGTGTGTCTCCACGAAATGAACACGAGGGCAGGACTCAGGTGAAGCTGCAAGGCAGGGCTGGCTTTGCCAGGCTGCTTTGGGTTGTGCCATCCCTGGCCCTGGTGGAGCCCACACAGTCCACACCTCGGCCTCTCAGCCCCAGCCTGAGCGGGTCCTGCTGTCTCCCATGCCTGCGACTCCATCTGCTGCCTCATCCTCATTTGTGAGCAAAACCTGGGAAACCCACAGAACAAACACCCTGGGCTCATCAAAAAGAATGCAGGGGGCCGGGGGTGAGGTTCAGTGGCACCACACCTACCTGGCAAGAGCAAGATCCTGAGTTCGATCCCCGGTGCCAGAAGAAAAAAAAAAAAAAGAATGCAGAGATACTGCTGTTATTTGCAGTGAATAAAATGTTCAGACAAACTTTCTTCCAGTCCACAGCACATCATCTGGAGTCCCAGTAGCCGGGGCAGTCCTTCTTCCCAGCAGAAACCTTCTGAGCCGGGCCGGCTTTCTGTGTTTCAGAGGTCTGACCAGACTCCCACACGGAACAGCCTAAGTTGTTCTGCAGTCCACAGCTCCGAGTCTTTCCTACCTCTTCCCTTTCACACAGCCAGTTCCAAAGGTTCTTGGGCCACGTGGCCAGGTCATGTCACAGCAACGGCCTCACTTCCCTGGTACCAAATTTCCATGCTACCGATTGTGCTCTCATTTCTGAGACAAGGTACCAGACACCCAAGGTGGAAGGGGACAGGGTTTATTTGCTCGCGCTTCCTTGAAGTTTCAGCCTGTGATCGGCTGGCTTCGAGGCAGGGATGGCATATGGGTACAGCAGAGACGCACAGGCAGCGAAGGTAACAAAACGGCCTATCCAGGGCTCCTGCTCCTTCTCCAAACTGACACGGGGAAGGGACGGAACTCCCAGACCCACTGGAAACTGAAACGGAGTTCGTGCTCTCTAAAATCGAAGGACGAATTCTGGGGACAACAGAGGTAAGGTTAAGTTATTAAGAGAAAGACAGCTTCTGTCCCAGAGAGGCCGAAGAGGGACCGGAAGGTGGGCTGCCCGTGAGTTTATTTAGATGACGCGGATTACGTGAATAAAATTCACAGACATAAATCCCGGTGCAAGGCGGTCTGAGGTGCAAGGGTGGTGAAGGCAAGGGTGGTGAATCTGAGTCAGGATGAGTTCCGTGATGGATAAACCACCACTCTGCGCCTCCTGTCCGTCCTGACAGTGCACACGCAACTTCCGCATCCAAAATTTGAAAGCCTCCATTTCCAGCAATACCGTTCTGAAGACATGGATGGGCTTGGTGAGCACCTTCTACGTGCCTCTAGGGTGGCTCCTGTGACCTTCCACTCTGATAGCCACACCCCTGCAGTCCCTCCTCCCGACCAGGGCTCACCCGCATGGCTGAAGGATGAAGCTCGGTACATGGTGTTACACACCCGTATTCCCAGCACTCTGGAAGGCCGAGGCGGGAGGATGGACAGTTTGAGCCCAGGCCTTGACAACTTGAGACCCTGTCTCAAAGTGAAAAAAAAGGACGGGATGGCTCAGTGCAAAAGCCCTGGGCTCAGTCACCGGTATTGGAAAGAAAGAATGGAGAAATGACAGTGGACAGCTTCTGAGGCCAGGCCGTAAACCCTCTGAGCCTGAAGAGAGGCGCTGGGGATCATCCCAGCATGGCAGGAGACCACCACAAAGCCCCCACGGTGTCCCAGCATGTGGCCTGCAGCCAGCCTTTCCTCTTCCGAGTCCCAGGGCAGCTGTAGCTCTGTGAAGGAAGAGAGACCCTGGGAGCAAGACTGTGGCCGGGCACAGCCTCACGGCCAGTCACTGTGTCCCAGCCGACACATCCGACCCTCATGGAACCTCCAGGGTCACAGCTGCGTGCAGACCGGCGCTGTGCCCGCCCCGCCGCGCCCACCAGGCTGAGGGCCTTGCCTGCGCGGCGGCCC
>NW_022900927.1:64376230-64388419 GCF_012274545.1 Fukomys damarensis
GTCCCAGCCGACACATCCGACCCTCATGGAACCTCCAGGGTCACAGCTGCGTGCAGACCGGCGCTGTGCCCGCCCCGCCGCGCCCACCAGGCTGAGGGCCTTGCCTGCCAGCGGCTGCCAACCTGCTGCAGACTGGTGATAACTGCAAGGTCCTGGGCCTGCCGCCCCGAGATGCGGGGCCCATCTCTGCCCCGGTCGGCGTTATCCTGCGACTTTCCACGTCGGCCACTTCTCTGGTCTGTCTGTGTCCAGAGGACAGCTGGGCACTCGGATGAGCTGCACCGGGCACGCCAAGCCCAGCAGCAGGGCACCCATTTCACGCTCTCACAAAACGCTGCTGCTCTAAGCCATTCCACACCGGGATGGTTTGTTACACAACGTAAGATGCACCCCGAACATCTGGAGGCCACGCCGCCCAAAGTGCTGATGGACAGAATTCAGGAGTCTGTCCATTCAGAGGGGAAACGTCACATCTTTATTTTCACTAACCTAGGACCAAAAGCTGGCTTTTTCCCCATTTAGAATGTGGGCAGCCAAGTTCAGGGCATTTACTGCCTTGGGAGCTCTGATGTTGAGATCTATAGGCTTCGCAAGCTGTGAGGTGAGTTCACAGTACACACACACAAGCAGGTGAGCAGCTGAGGGCATGATGCTGCACACCTGTAACCCCAGTACTCTGGAAAGCTGAGGCAGGAGGCTGTGTCCCCCATGACCCCATCAGCCTCTGCGGGTGTCTCAGGTACGAATGTCACAGCCACCAAGAGTCACAGCTTCCAGAGACCCACAGCCAGGAGAAAGTCAGGGAATTCTCCATCTCCCCATCCAAGCTCATTATGTCTTCCACCCGCCCAACCAGACCCAGTCTGGCAGGCCAGGGAGCACCAGCAGGAACTTCGCACCCCCCCCCCGCAGGAAGAACAGTTCCCTCCTCCCACCTCGAAGACAGCCGTCGCCCTGTGTTATTGTTGGTTTCTTGGGTTTTTCTTTTTCCTCTATAAACAGTGGGATTTGCCTTGGAGAAAGTTCCCAGAGGAAAGTACAAAAGAAATTGAAAGAAACTGTTTTCTGGGATCCCATCCCCGTTCCAGCTGGAATCTGCTAGGCGCCAGACTTCCAAGGAGAGAGAGCACCATCAGCTCCCTGCCACGTGGCTGGCTCTCACTGGCACCAGGAGTGGCCTGCGTGTGGCCTGGCGGGTCCAGGGCTATGCCTGCTAACGGTGCCCACTCTCTGCACCCCAGAAGCTGAGAGCATGGCTGGGCAGGTGGCCTGCTGGGACAGAGCCAGGGATGGGTGGTAAAGGGACACACTTATTGGAACAGCCTGGCAGCCAGACCGCAGGCAGCTGAGCCCTTTTAAGACCGGCGCTGTTAAAGTGCAGACTCCAGGACGACAGTCATGAGGAAGGGTCTGGGGGTGTCAGGAGGACATGGAGTTGAGTGAAGAGGAACAGGCACAGGAGTGAAGTCAGGAATGGCGGGAGGGAGACACTGTCCAAGCTGGAGTTCTGCATCCTGGATTTTAGAATATGTGGCCTGGGGAAAGATCACACACACACACACACACACAGACACACACACACACACACAGCACTAAAGCCCGATAGATCCTGAGAGAGCAGTGTTGGAGCTCACTTGAGTTTAGGTGCTCCTTTTGCAGGGACCCTGAGACATTGGAGGGAAGGAAGCCAGGTGGAGCCCCTAGGGTGGGTGGGCAGATGCTGGTCCCAGGCAGGTGGGAGCTGCCTACTGGCTGCCTGCTGTCCCCTGCAGTGGAAGGGGCTCAGAGCAGCAGTGGTCAGGACGACAGGAGCCTCTGGCCCAGAGGAGCCTTTGACAGCCAACCCCATGTGCTGCTGAGCAGGCTCACTAGGTAGTATCCAGAAAGCTGAGTTGTGGGTCCCTGACTCCCACTAGGGAGAGACCACTGAAGGGAGGCTCGGAGCAGTGACATGGTGACAGGTGACATCGGGCTGGGTGGGTGAGAGGGAGGAGTCCATGCCCATGACACACCAGCTATAGCCAATCTTGCCTGACCCCTCAAGCTAGGCAGTGTTAGGCCTGGTTCACGCTTGGATGGGAGGAAGTGAGGAAAGGGAAAAGTACAAGAATGGAGCAGGCGAGATGCTCTACAAGGAGAGGAGAAGCACAACAAGAAGAGTCACAGGGCTTGTGTAAAAACAGGTTTATTCACATTACCCTTCTTGTTTTTAATCCTGATTAATGCAAAGAAAAGGATAATGAAGAAAATGAAAGTGATCCCTAACCCTACCGTGAAGAGATGCCTTTTCTTAACAGCTTGATTGAAATATAATTGACATACGATATAGGATGTCAGTGAGTTTTGACAAATAATGATCAGAGCCAGCATTCGCAAAAGCTCCCCCACCCCCACACCATTGGATTCCCGCCTCTGTTGACCTATTAGCCATAGCTTTCCTGTTGTGGTTTTAGCAGGAGCTCTGGGTTTATAAGGTGCATCTTTAACTCTCAGCCTCCCTCAAGCACATAAAGCCGCTGCATGTAGAGCATAAGAACCTTGCAGCAGAGCCCTTCTCTGTTGTCCTACCTGCCTCCTGTGCTGTCGTTGGCAATCACATGACGTCTGCCTGTTCTAAACCCTGCAGTACATGCTGCTCTTTCTCTTTACTTAATTACATTTCACAGAGGTTTAAATAAGGATTTTCACCCACATAATTAGCATTTTGAGGGCTCTTTATTCCTTTGCATAGATCTAAATTTCCACCCAACCCCATTTTCCTCTACCTCAAGGAATTTCCTTAATGTTCCTTATAGTGCAAGTTGACTGCTGATAAATTACTTTCACTTTATTCTCCTTCGTTTGCTACGGAGGTTTTCATGAGTTGTTGATGTTTTCTTTCACAGTTTGAAGTGTGTCACCCAACTGTCTTCCACCTTGCCTAGTTTCCAGCAAGAAATCTTATGCCTTCCATATCTTCAGGATGAGGTGTTTCCATCTCTGGCTGAACTTTAGGAATCGCTGTTTGCCACCTTTTCTCAGCCACTTGCTCACATGTCTCAGCGTGTCTCCTGGGGTTCATCACATGCCTTGGATCTGTGGGCTCTATGGCATCTGCGGACTTTTCATCAAATGTGGAAATTGTTCACTGTTACCTCCCCGAATACTTTCCCACCTCCTTCCTTCCTCAGAGAGCCCAAGTACAAGGAGATTAGGCCACATATAATTTCCCCCATGGCTCACTAGTGCTCTGCTTATTTGGGACTGCAGGGTGCTTTGACTTAAGCTTCAGAGCGACACTAGCACTGTAAGGCTGTAAGCAAAGGAGGAATAGAATTTGCTCTGCACCTGCACGAGTGAGGGATTAGGGAGCAAGGACCCTGGTTTGGGAGCAACTGCAAGAGGCGAAGCAAAGAGGATGGCAGTTTAGGCTGTGTTTTCAGGAGATCCTCGCCAACAGGACTCGTGACTGCCTGCGGACCGTGAGAGAGAAGGGGTTGGAGGGCGCACGTCTGACATGGGGCCCAGATGGCTGGAGAGCCACCTCCTTCGATCCAATCCCCGAGCAGAAGGCTTTGGAGCTAAACGAGCTCCCCTGGAACAGGGTGCTTCCATGCCATCTGTGAGTCTCAGCTGCCGCTCCGCAGAATAACACTGTTGGAAAGATACGGGAGCCCTGCCCGTCAGAAAGGCCAGGGGCACAGGCACAGGAAAGGCTCAGGCAGAAGGGGAGCACGGCTCAGGTAAGAACGTCTGCACCCCGACACTTGCAGCCTGCACCACGGACACTGTTCCGCTCGTGTCACTGTCGATAACTTTCGCTTAGCTCTGCACCTCAGAGACTCAAAGGTCCCGGCTGAGAGTGTGGCTGCCTGGCTGAGAACAGGAAGAGGGAATGTGTAGGCTGCCTCCCAGCGAGGTCTGGCCTGTGGACAAAACCTGAGCGACCTCAGCCTGCGTGGGTGACCTGCTGAGCCCAGGGACAACAGCGTAGCCAGGAAGCGTGTCGAGCATGGACAGAGGAAGGCCCAGGGCCAAGCCCTCAAGAACGGTCAAGGAGGATGGACGCCTACTGGGGTGGTGCACTCCTGCAGTCCCAGCACTCGGAGGCTGAGGCAGGAAGACTGCTGTGATTCAAGGCCTGCTTGGACTACAGAGCGCGACCCTGTCAAAAAGGAGGGGAGCCTGTAGATCCCAGAGAGTGGAGGAGTGGACCAAGGGCAAGGAGGACCGGAAGAGCTTGGGTCTTGGGCACCACTGGTGATTTTGCAGGAGCCGTCTGGGTAGCACCCCTGGGAGCTCAGAGCGGGGGACGGAGGGTAAAGGGGAGGCTCAGGGAACCCCCCTGAGCCGTCAACCCCCCTGAGCCGTCTGCCGAGTGAGGACAAAGGTGGCAGGACACTGGGGCTTTTTTCCTTCATTTTTTTCTGAACAGGAACTGAGACAGAGGGAGGAGAAAGGAGAGGACGGAGGGTGAGCAGAGAGCGGAGATGCGCGGACACCACACACGCGTGTGAGCGTGGGCTGAGGAACACGAACTTCCCAGCGCCCCAACATAAAATGGTCCCTTCACGATCTTAATGCCAAGCTAAGCCTTGGGGCTCTGGGGGACACTGCCCCAGACTCGGGCACCTTCTCAAAGGACCACAGAGGAGGGACCCTACCGAGGTCAGCAGAGCCCGTGTCCCAGGGGTTCTGAACCCAAAGCCGGCAGTTTCATGGCTACCTGAGCTGAGTCCAGAAGGCTTCTCGGCCGACTTCTCCTTCTGTCTCTGCCAGGGACACCCGAAGCCAAACAGCGCTTGCTCCGGAATTTCCACCGCGGAAGAAAGCTCGCTCTGCTGTGACCAAGGGCAGTGCCGGGCCAACCCCGAGACAGGTGTCTGGGACTCGCTTTGCTGCTGCAGGTGAAGCCAAGGGCAGAAGCTGGCTGGGAGGCCGTGCGAGGGCTTTTCCCTGCTGGCTCCACTTAGAGACCTGAGCCCAAGGATGAGGCCCCTACAGCCCTGGATGCTGGTTTCTGCCTCATGTAATGAGCATGGGGATTCCTGGCTAATTCAGTGCTCTCCTGCCATAGCATCAGAGCTCCAAGGGACCATTAGAAAAGCCCGGGCCAGTCTCTGCATTCACAGGTCACAGCTATGTCCAAGCCTGCAGCCGGGACTCGAACCTCCACCACCCAGGCCCCAGGCCCTCCCTGTCCTCTGCACTATGCTGCCCTCCGCTGGTCGCAGAGGAATGACCTCTGGGTGGTGTCCTGCGTCTAGGGACACCTTCCTAGCGGAGCCAGGGAGAGGGCCTCTGCGCTGCCTGGGGCAGATCTCACCTCTCCTGCACCTCTTCCTACCTGGGGTTGGGGGGAGAGGGCCACCAAGAGCTCGAAGCTTACGCTTCTCACTGTGACCGTGTCCACTCGCTCACAGAGGACACTGCACCCAAAGCTGGCTCGGGTTGTCATTAGGGCCAGACAGAGCCCTGGGCTGCTAGGAAACAGACACAAGACTCCTAAGGGCCACCTCGCCAGCCCTGTCCTGTAGCCCCTGCCTCTCGGCCGAGGGTTACTCATGTTTATGGAGCACCTTCTATGCCACGGCGCTGTGCTGAGCACCTTGGATGCATAAATCTCAGGCCCTCCACAAGTGTAAGGTGCTGCCGTAAGCATCGCCACACATACAAGCAGGGAGACTGAGGCAGGGAGCACCTCGGGCACCTTCCGGCGGCTCGTGGCCCAGACACAGGGTGGCAGTAGTATAGCTCCTGAACCCAAGCAGAAGGACACAGATTGTGTCCCAGGACGCCACAGGAAGCTGATTTTATCATCCTGGGAAAGGCAGTGTGGCTTAGTGGACAGAAAGCGAAGAGAACTGAGCACAGTGGTGCTCACCTGTCATCTCAGCGCCCTGGGAGGCTGAGGCAGGAAGGTGGCGAGTTTGAGCCCAGCCTGGGCAACTTAGCTACTCAGTGGGAACCTGTTTCCTAATGGGAAGGCAGCTCAGGGTGCCTGCCCTTCTGTGAGAGATGGACCTGAAGAGGGACAGTCCTGAGTACTCAGCTCCCATCGAGATTCTTGTGAACCGCACCCTTTGTTATCCTCTAAACTTTTAAAAAGAAGTGGCTGGGGAGGGCCTGTTACAGAAGTGTTGAGAGGCCTTTTAATTGGTGTTTTCCTAATGCACGCCAATGCCTTCTTCCTGAAGCAAGGAAGGAAATCTCGCCCCTGCGATCCCCAACTCAGGCACCAGATGGCGCCACGCTCTCTCTGCAGTCGCCCTTGCTTCCCGCGGCCACCGGAGCGCTGGTTTTGGGGTGCTCCTGAACACGGGGCCAGTGGTTGAGCTGCACCTTCTGAAAGTGAACGGATGAGGGTTACCCGGCCTGGCCAGGGCCCCCCTCCTCCCCAACAAGCGCGAGCATCCTCACTGAGCCCTGCCTGATGCTCCACCTTCGCCTCAGTCTCCTGCTCCGAGGAACCCCAGGGAAGGGAGGTGCAGAGAAAGCGGGGCACCTTGTTCCCACTTCACAGACAGGAGGACAGGCAGAGGCCCAGAGCGACAGAGTCCTCCCGCGTGACACAGATTGCGGACCAGCACCAGGTCCAGCTCCCCTCCCCATTTATTTGGAGACAGGGTCTCTCTGTGTGGCTCAGGGTGGCCTCGAGCTCACAGAGATCCTCCTGCCTCAGCCTTCTGTGTGCTGGAATTATGGCTGTGCACCACCGCAATGACTGTGGGACCAGATCCCTGACCCTGGGTCCTTCCCAACCTCCTCGCTGTCCCCAGTGAGCAAAGGCCTAGCTGCTGAGCCTCTCAGAAGGACAGCGGAGACCACACACCAGGAAGCCACGCACAGTGGCAACGTGGGTCAGAGAGGAGCATCACGGGGTTCACACAGGGCCAGGCCCCCACACCCATCGCCCAGCAGGCAGTGCTGAGGGGCCCGACCCAGAGCCTCCGGTCCTGCAGTCACCCACCTGGCAGATTCCCCTCCGGAAGAGGCGGCATTAGGCCCTACGGTTTTCCTCCATCTCCACCGCAAGCAGGCAGGGCCGCTAGGCCTTTTCCTCTTGCGCTCGGTGCTTGGCTCTGTGTTCGCTGCTCCGTGCTCAAAGAGGCCAGGGAGACCCAGGGACCACACGGTGCAGGCTGAGCTCTGCTTGGCATCCCTGGTCTCCCAAGGGCACTGACTCACATGGCCCCACAGCAGGACCTCCCAGCGTCCCCGGACCCTATGCCCACCCAGGCTTTCTCTGGCCAGGTTGCTGTTCAGCTCACAGCCATGATGGTGCAGAGACCCTGGGGCCGCAGCCCCACTGCCCTGTGCAGTGTGGTCCTCGCCATGAAGCTGTTGCTATGTTTTTCCAAATCAGCACAGGGCTTCTGAGGGGTCTGATGGGTCCCCAGGAGGAGAAGGGGCCTCCACCGGACAGAGCAGGTTTGCCCCTCACTAGAGAGACCTGCAGGACATAGGAGACTAAGGCAGGGGGTGCTCTCAGGAGGGTGCGGGGCATCTGCAGGACGCAGGGTCCTCGGCAAGCCTGTGGCCACCATCAGCCGGCCAGTTGCGGCCCCCAGTGAGCCGAGCTGTGGTATCTGTGGGTCATCAGCCGGCTTTTCGGTTCCAGCCTACCCGGGGCGACGCCACTCACAAAATCCAAACAGGCGCAAGGAGCCTGGTGCCAGTGGTCAGGTGGTGACCACGCCGGGGCAAGGACGGGCTCGGGAGGCTGCTGCGGTCTGGAAGTCCCATTTCTTGATCGGGGTGAGGATGCTCTGGCCTGTGCCCTTGGGCAGGAGCAGAGGTAGCCCAGAGTGCCGCTTCTTCATTTTAGTTTGTTAGTTTGTTTTTGATACTGGGCTGAACCGTGTTTTCAGCATGGCCTTGAACTCAGCGATCTTCCTGCCTCAGCCTCCCAAGTGCTGAGGCTACAGGCGTGCAGCACCATGCCCGGCTAGAAAGTGCCACATCAAGTTAAGTGAAGAAAAGGAACCACCCAGGCTAGAGCAATGCCAGCACAGATCTTTAACTCAGGCTGTTGAGTGCTGAGCTTGGCTTGACCACTTCCCAGTGGGGACAGGGTACTGAACCTCTCTGTGCCTCGGTTTCTCCACCTGAACATGGGGGTGCTGATGGCCACTGCGACAATCGGATGTGCCTGGCCTTAGCAGACCCCAGGCGAGGCCTTGACCCTGCTGCTCCCCATGCCTGCCAGCTCCGTGGGCAGAGGGCATGGTACCCACAAGGCGAGGTCGGGTTCCCCGCCGCCTCCGGCTCAACCCAGGCTCAGATTCATGAAGGCGCAGGTCCACCTCGGAGGAGGGGAAGGAGGAGGAGGAAGGCGCATGGTGCGGAGATGGCCGGCCAGAGTGCTGGGGGACCAGCCAGCAGCAGAGGAGGGAGGTGAGGTGTTGGGGAGGAGGTTGGGATGTTGCTTCCGGCCCGGCCTGGCTCAGGCACAGCATCAGCGGGAAGGACCAGGCCCAGAGGGAAAGGCTCAGGATGGGAAGCCAGCACGGAGGGGACAGCAGTGGCTCAGGATGCATGAGCGCTGCCCAAGTGGAGAAGGAAGAGGCAGATGACAGGGTACTCTGGGCTGCGGTGTAGACAGAGGGGAGCAGAGGCCCCATCTCCTCGGTGGGTCGCAGGGAGAGGGATGACTCCTGTCTGGAAGAGGATGGGGGCATGGCACCGCACATCTGTCATGCCAGCACTCTGAGAGGCTGAGGCAGGAGGATCGCGCGTTCCAGCCCATCCTAGGCAACTTCACGGCTTAGTGAGACCCTGCCTCAAAATAAAAAAATGAAAAAGGCTCAGACGGAGCCATCGCAAAGGTCCTGGGTTCAATCCTCAGTACTCCAAAGAAAAAAACAGAAGGGGCAGTGGGGTGGGTGGGGCATCCGGAGGAGCAGGTGTGGCTGAGCGGGAGGCTGGGGTCCGAGCTGTGGAGGGTTAGAGGAGTCTCCCCAGCTGCGCCTTCGTCCAGCATTTAAGTCTTCATTCACTTGGATCCTCGCCAGACGCAGGAAGGACAATTCCGCTTTTTCTTGTCGGGCTCTCTGCCTGTACCCGCCGGCCCCTCACCACTACCCGAGCAGAGATAGACGCGCCCAGGGCCAGAGTTTTAGAGAAACCTCTGCTCCTGCTGGAGCCATGTCCTGCTTCTCCAACTGTGACCCCGGGCGGGCAGCGGCAGCAGACTGGCCTGGGCCTGCGAGAAGCACAAATTCTTTGGCTGCCATCAAATCAAGTAACAAACAATGCTGGCGAGGCTGCAGGGGTGAAAAGGAGGCTTCCCCGTGGCCCGCGGGAGTGTGCACTAGCACAGCCACTACGCAGCTGCGGGGATCCCTCGCAACACGGAAATTAGAAACTCCGTCCTCCAGCTGTTCTCCTTCTAGGCATTTTCCTCAGCGTTAAAGGCACCGTATCCCAGGGACCCATGCACACCCGTTTATAGCAGCACAGCCCCTAAGAACTCAGTCTTGGAAGCAGCCCCTGTGCCCATCAGCACATGACCAGAGAAAGAAAATGTGGCGTTAGCATACTATGGAGCACTGAAGAAGGACACGCGGGAGCCACCTGTGCGAAAGGGCTGCATCTTGATGCCATAACGCTAAGTCAGACACGAGTTAAATACCATGTTTTCTCTCATGTGAAAAACCCAAAGCCTAAATGGAGAAAAATAAAAGATAGGTAACAGGAAACAGGGAGACAGATCTTTCACAAGATGAAGACCGTCGCGTCCACGTACTGACCAAGTCACACAGGGATGTGATGGTCCCATACTGTAAACACGGATAATTCTGAAGAATACGTTACTACAAAGCACAAAGCCATGCAGAGGCTCAAGGCCCCCCCCCAGTCGCCCCCAGACCAAGTCCCGTGCCGATCTTTATGTTTCTTGGGCAGTGCAGCACAAAGTGACCACATTCTGGGGGACCGGTCCGAGCGTGGCCCCTCTGCGTTCTCCCTGGAATTCCTGAGCACCCGCTCCAGGCCAACTCCGTGCCACTCAGTTATACTCTGGACAGCAAAGGAAACTGAGAAGCAGCACTTTTTGTCAAAACTGCTTTCCCAGCCTTCTGCGTGAGCCAGGCCAGGTCAGGAGGCAAAGCTTCGCGTGAAACTGGACTAGGGAAGCACGGCTGTGGAGCCTTCACCTGGATGAGGTGGTAATTGCTGTACCACACTGCCTGCGGCCAGTGCGCCAGTACACACTCCGAGACCCAGCGCTGGGGAGGCTGAGGCAGGAGGAGTGCGAGTTTGCAGCTGGCCTGGGCTACACAGAGAGACATTCGTCTCCATAAAACTGGACCACTGGGCCTGAGCATGATGCACTCCCCGCCCCACCTAGAACCTGGGTCTGCCTGCAGGACCCATCCCCTGCTCCACTGCACCCCCTGGTGGGCTCAGTGCCCTGGGGCTCGGGCAGGGGCAGCCTTCCTGTCTTTAACCTTGTATAGGAGGAGCCTGCAGGAGCCCGGAGCTCAGTGGGCCCCATGTTGTGCCAACCTCACCCTCCCCAGAGACCTCCCCCTTCCTGAGGTAGGGAAGAAGAAAAAAGTAGAAAGAGGGCTGGGGATTTAGCTGAGTGCCGCTGCCTGCCTCACAAGCCCAAGGTCCCAAGTTCGACCCCAGTTACAAAAAAGCCACACACAAAAAAAAGACAAGGAAACCAGGATTTTAAAATTGTACTTTTAAGACAAACCGCAGCTTCAGGACACAAAAGCCAAGTGAGCCCTTTCCCCTTCCAAGAAACTCTCGAGCGTTCCTAAAGGTCTAGGTGAAACAGTAGCTGGGGCTCTGGGCCTCTCTCCTGCAAACCGCTTTCCCCACCCTCACAGAAGCAGCGGTACCCGCGGGCAGCAGAGCTCAGCCCCAAACTCCTCCGGGTGCTCACATTCTGCCCAGGTGGGTGACCTGGCGGTCAGAACACACACCCCAGGTCACCCCCTCGGAGGCACCCAGGGCCCGTAACTATCCCGGCCGCGGATCACCGTGGGTCTCTCCTCTGGACGCCCGCACTCCACGCCACCTCTCTGCCTAGTGCAGCCCACGCTGGCCCCTGGCTGACGCCCCTGGAACTGTTTCTGCAGCAGGAGGCGGCCAGCCTGTGAACGCTGTTCCTCATCTTTCAGACCCAGCCTAGTGACATTTCAACCCTCACAAATGTCCTGTGTGTTAGCGTTATCATCATAACCATCATCTTCTTCACCGTCACCACCTCCACCACCACTACCCCTGGTGACTTTCCCCAGCCACGTGGTAATTGGCACTCACAGTCCTGCCTGGGGGACTTCTCTCCTGGTGGTTTCTTCAGTAACTTGCACCGATCCTTTGTCCAAAGGGCAGATCCACCAGCCACTTCCCAAGGGTTCCCAGAACTACCCATAGGTCTTTGAAACCTGTCCCAATCACTGCCCAGCTCTGGCACCGCAGGCCACTGCTACCCCACCCCCACTACTGCAGGCTACTGCACCTGGTTCTCAACGCCTGCCAACTTCCACAACTATCTCAAGTGGACGGTAGGACCCGAGGACAGGATCCCGGTGCTCAGCAGAAGTCTGAGCACAGCATGGTGGTGAACACCTGTAATCTCAGCAGTCAGGAGGCTGAGGCAGGAGGACACTGCGAGTTTGAGGCCAGTCTGGGCTACATGGTGAGTTCAAGCACAGCCTTGAATACACAGCAAGACCCTATCTCAAAGAAGAAAAAAAAAGCTGAACGAATAAATGAGCAGACACATGAGCTAGACTGAATTATAACTGTTACTTAGGGTAAAATGGATCTTAAACTTCCCCATCATTAGGGATTTATTTTCAGCCCTTTATGATTACTTACCTGACACGTGTATATTTCCCACCATATTAAATGACAACCTGTTAAAGCTGCTCCAGCCTGCACTTAGGGACTCCAGAAATTACAGCAGGAGGACAATATTCCCAATGTGACTGTGAGGCCCAAAAGCCAGAACGTAACTTCCTCCAGTCGCGGGCACCCTCAGTGATCACAGAAGTAATGAGGAAGCATATTTAGCCACTCCTGGGCGCCCGGATGACTGAAAACTAAAACTATTCTGAAGTAAAAATTTAAAATGACTTTAAAGTGTAAACAGCAGCAACGCGAAGGGCCCGCCCTGATTTACAAACTGGAAAAGCACCACACTCTGCTGAGAAGTCCTAAGGATAAGACTCCCTGGGGCTCCAGGAGACA
>NW_022900927.1:64388451-64394836 GCF_012274545.1 Fukomys damarensis
CCCCCCCCCGCCCCGCCCCTGACTGTGACCTGGCCGAAGTCCAGCCTGCTGGCCCTGCCTGAGGAACACACCCAGGGACAGACAGAGGCCCTGTAATGCCCGGCCCAACCCACACGCTGTGCTTCCTTAAGCCCTCAATCACTAGGTGTCGTAGAGGGGCCCCACACCTGGGGCCAGGCCAGTGTGGTTAAGAGCTGACAGTGAAAGCAGCCTTGCTGACGATTTAGCTCAGTGGTGCTGCCACCTGCCCTGCAATCACAAGGTCCCAAGTTGGAGACCTGGTACAAAAAAAAAAAAAAAAAGCCTTAAAGCTGAAAACCTACCTCTTTCCTAATCCTGCAGGCTGACAAAATACATCACAATTACAAAACTCTCAAAAAGTAACCACTCTGGAAAAGTCTTAACAAAGCTCGAGTTTATTAAGAATTAAAAATACTGTAAATAGGCCATACAGTTCATTTCACAGTAAACTAAACTATTTTCCCCCCTTTCTTTTACTTTTCAGGTATTTTTTTGTTTTGGAGTTTGTTTGTTTGTTTGGAAGGGCAAGACAGTCATTAAAGCAGCTCAAAAAGGAAGGGGTGCAAGAAACATAGAAATACAGGGGTCTTCTCAGGCTGCAGACCTCTCCACCCACACCCCTGTTAAGATGCGGCCCAGGGAGGCCATGGACAGCACTCGCCACTTCCTGAAGGGCTGCTCCTTCCTGGGGTTCTGACGCTAAGTCCTGGGCACCTCCCCACGCACTGGCACAGCTCGGGGGACTGGGGCTGCACTGCTGCAGGCTGGTGCTTTGCATAGTTACCTTCGAGGGCGCCAGAGGGCTGGGGAGGGGATGGATGTGCAGACCACAGGAGCCTTGGGCAGCCACCCTCCAGCAGCTGAAACGTTTAAAAGGAAGGAGAGCCCCGCCCGGCTCAGCTGGCACCTAGAACTTCTGGCCACTTTTAAGAGGAGGACAATGAGCAAGACGGGTGTCCCCAAACACTGGCAGGAGTAGGGGAAAAAGTAAAATTAATGTTTCTTAAAGACAATTAGAAATAAAAGTGCCGTCCCCACTTTTCTTTTTTTCTTTCAACTTGAAATCTCGGCCAGACAGGGTTTCTGAGGCTGGCGTTAATCTGCTTCTGTTAATCCTGGGCTAGGCCCCTAAGTCTGCCTGACCCCAGGCACTGCCTCCCAGAGCCCCAGCCCGAGACACCAGCTAAAGAGAGAAGCAGAGGCTCAAAGGACAGGTGTGTGGCGATCACTGAGAGTAAATTAACCAGGCACAGAACCGCAGGGTGGGGACCGGAAGTGGGGGCACCCCCGGGAGGAAAACTATACTTTTTTTGGTCATGAGAAAGACACCTGGAAGTGCTCACCCTGCACCCGCAGTTCTCTAGATCCTTTCGTAAATCTTTTCGACCTCTACGAACAACCTGTCCAGGTCTTTCCGCAGGCCCTGCAGCAGAGTGCTGGCGGATTCCAGGTTGTTCTCGTTCCTTTCAATCTTGACCGAGTACGCGACCAGGCTGTCCACAGCAGTCCTGAGCATCTTCAGGTCTGACTCCACCTGGCTCACCGAGGACCTGAGGCTGTCCAGCAAAGACAGCTTGTCCAGCAAGTCCGGGCTCGGCGGCCGAGCGGCCGAGTCCTCCCTGAGCAGCGCGGTCACCTGCTGGCCCAAGCTCCTCTTCAGCTCCTCCACGTCGCCGGAGAGCACCAGCTGCGCCTCGCCCAGGCTCTGCACCGTGCTGGCCAGGCCGTCCCTGTCCGCCTCGGGCCCCGGGCCCTGCAGGCGGCCATGCAGTGCGGCCAGGTGCTCCTCCTGCTCCTGGCTCCTGGCCTCCAGCGACTGCAGGCTCTCGGCCTGGCGTGCGGCGGCCTCCTGCAGGGCGGGTACAGCCGACTCCATGCCCTGCAGCCTGGCTTCCAGGGCGTCCGAGTGTCCGGAGCCACCGTCCCTCTCAGCCCGGAGCTGGCGCAGCTCCTCCTGCAGCCTCCTGACCTCATCCGGGAGGTGCAGGGAGGCCTCCTCGGAGCGCTGCAGCTGCTCGCCGAGGGCCCGCAGGGCCAGGCGCTCAGCCTCGGCCGCCTGCTTGAAGGCCTGCTGCTCCTGCTTGAGGCTCACCAGCTCCCGCACCTCAGCATAGACCTCGGCCTCCAGGGCCTGCAGGGAGCCGCGCAGGGCTGCCAGGTCCTCAGCGCGGGACTGGGCTGAGCCCTGCATCTCCTGCACCGAGGCCTCCAGGGCCTGCAGTTCCTGCCTGTTCCCGCTGGACTCCTCCAGCGCAGCCAGCTTTGCCTTCACCGCACTGATCTCCTCCTGGCTCCGCTTCTGCACGTCGGTGAAGACGGCGATGTTGTCGTTGATGGACCGGGTGAGCTCAGTCAGCCGCTCCTCCACCGTGTGCCCCAGGGCCGTGAAATCCCGCTCGCGAGCGTCCCGCACCACATGGATGCCGTCTGACAGGTCCTTGAGGATCTCGTTCTGCAGCTTCTGCAGGACCTCGCCGATGCGGCCCATCTCACTCTCCCCTTGCTTCACGGCCTTCTCCGTGAGGCCCTGCTTGTGCTGGGAGCTGCGCAGCGCCGACTCGAGTGTCCCCAGTGTGGCCTGCAGCGACTGCACCTGTAAGTCAAGACCCAGAAGTCAGCCGCCGCGGTCCCAACACACCTACTTCCTGCTCCATCTGCCCAGCCCCGGGGGCGCCTCTTTCTAGGGGACCCCCCTTCATGGGCAGGACACACGACTGTGGAGACCAACTGTTGGACCCGGCCAGGCACCGCAGAGAAGCAGTTCCCGGGTCGGGCATTCAGCACTTCCACCCGCCACGCCCAGCCCAGTGTGGGCACCAGCTGGAGGCAGATGAGCCCAGCACTTGGGAGGCGGCAGCAGGAGGACCCCGTGAGTTCCGGGCCAGCCTGAACTAAAAAACAAAACAAACAAAATAAAAACCTTAATAATAAGAAAGCCTTATGGTGAAACACCTCCAACGTCCATCCGGAGATTCCCAGCACCATTTTCAGCCCCCGGCCAAAGGGCCAGGGGAGAAACAAACTTCATCTGCAAGGCTGCTTGGGGTGCTCCGGCTGCACCTGGCTTCTAAAGGTGATTCCTGACCCGGCCCTGCCCTGAGGCAGCACACGGGGCTGCCCCTCCCGGCCCACAGAAGAAAGAGGCACTGAGCATGTGGCCAGCTGACCCACACTGCACAGCTGCGGGATAAACGGACCTGGGCTCCACCGCTCAACAGCGCAGGGACTGAAAGGGGTCAAGACAAGAAACTGCTAAGCTCACAGGCTAGGATATGTGGGTCTCAGAGGCTCTACCAACCAATGTGCAATGATACCCCTGAAGGGTCTGGGGTTGGACTGGGGTTACAGCGTTTGCCTCGCACACACAAGGCCTTGGGTGCAAACCCTAGTACCACAAAGCAACGAAGGGATGAGCACCGGGTCCACAGGCAGAACACAGATCCTCCTCTGGACACTTCCTGCTGTGTCTAGAGGGCCCTACGCTGTCCTCAGCTCCACACTGAAGCAGTGGACAGACTGACACTGGGGAGGGGACATGGACAGGGGCCTGAGCCAGCTGCTGACCATCTGCATTTACCAGGAGGCCACGCCTGCAGGCTCTCGTGGCCCTTGAGGCTCCATCGGTGATTTTACAAGAGCAGAGTACAGTTCTCGGGGCTCCAGGACATGAGACAGGGTGCCTGCCTGATCGGACAGGACCCCGAGAAGGGGTACAGAGAGCGCATCTCGAAACGCACAACACACAGCACCCACCAGTTTACACACAGGTGTTCCCTGAGGGAAGCAAAGGAAGACCGTCACCCCTGGCTGTCACCCCTACCCTGAGGTAGCTCTTTCGAAAGGGATTAGATCAGAAAGAAGGGACAAAGCCCCACACTATAAAAGACTGGTGTTCCAGTCCTGAGGGGCAGCAAGTCTTCCACCTTTGTGTGCGGACGCCAAACACTGGATCTGTGTCCTCCCAACACCTGAGAAGCCCCTGTGTCACCGAGGCTGGAGAAGCTGCCAGAGACAAAATAAAGGCTGGAACAGGGTCCCTTCCTTCCTCCAGGAGCCCCTGGGGTGAGGCGGAAGGATGGGGTGCTAGGGCTGGCTGACGCAGACACTCACTGTGGCCAAGAGCTGCCAAAATGCCGCAGCAGGGCTGGGCCTCACACCCCCAGGCTGTCTGATTGGGGGAACCTGAGCTCCAGCTGTCCTGGGACAGCCTGGACAGAAGTGCAGGTGTGTTCACAGGGCCCTGGGTACCCGGAAGAGGGGCTGTGGACCCCAGAGTTCTGACTCCCCGGACAGAGGATCCAGGCAGGAAACAAGGACATCCAGAGGCAGACTCTCCCACATCCCCTCTGGTTGAGCCGCACTGCCCGCCTGAGCCCCCTGCAATCCCTTCTTGCCGCTCTGGTCTGACAGGGCACATGGGGCCCTGAACTCTGCACGCTCTACCCAAGACCTGGACCCACTTGTGTCCAGGCCACCCTACTGCACAGAGAGAGCTGGGAACTCCAGGATCCTGACTCGGCTTCCTGGCCCATGCCACGGTGCTGCCAAGTGGTGCCCACCTCAAGAGTGGCCGGGAGAGCCGAAGCTGAGTCCCAGGCCTGGCCCAGTGAACGCTACTTCCGAATCAGGCGCTGCTGTAAATGCAGCTCCCTGCAAAGAACTGAACCTCACCATACCCACACTACACAGGGCCCCAAGCCTCAGCTGCCAGAGAATCTTCCTCGGTGCAAGGTAACTCCCTTCCTTCCGGCCACCTGGCAGCAGGCAGAGCAGGCTCACACTGCGGCCAGACAACACTGTTGGGGCACTGGGTTCCAAGTCAGTGCAGCGAGTGTTTACTGAGCACCTACTGCAATGGAGGAAGACCATGACACCACCAGCCACACAGGGACAAGGCGTCTAGGACTTCCACCACACTTTGAATCCTAGCCTTGCTGTTCCCTAGCTCCTCGCTGTGCGCTGTGCTCGAGGGCCAGTGGGTTGACACTGCACTCACTCCTGGAACTGGGCTGGGGGGTGAGAGACGGCAGAGAACCTGCACACAGGAAGTGCAACACACAGGGCAGTGGGTGACAGCTTGACCACACCACTACCTGCAGAGAAGGGCGGCCACTACCTCCACGGCTCTGGGCGTCTAGACCGAGCCCTCCTTTCACTTGGCAGGTGGGAAACTGAGGTCCAAAGAGGAACGTGATCAGCACCCGGCTGTGCCAGATGAGGGACTAAGGCAGAGACGGGAAGCACTCACAGGGTGGATTTTCAATCCCTCCAAGCTGGATTCCAGACACCCTCTGTGTCCTGGGCCTCCACCTCCCACTCCCCCGCCCCCTTCCTGGGCAGAACGGCCCCTCATGGGGTCCTGCCTGTGGCTCCCATTTCCCCTCCTCATTACCAGCCAGGAGGGGCCCTGCCCAGCCGTCCACCCAGGGAGTCCACACCCTCCCTCTTCCCAAGCCACGTCTGTGCGCCCACAAGTTCCATTGCAGCTCCAGCTCCTCCCACCTCCTGGGCCCCGACATTGAGACTTCAGTAAATATTCTGACCGACTGTCAAGGAGGAGGAAAGACAGGAAGCAGGCTGGTGCTCAGAGGGCAGCAGCGTTTTGAGGATGATGTGACAAGCGGCATGGGCAAAATAGCAAAGCCTGCTCTGCCCTTCCACAGTCCCCTCCCTTGGCCTGAGGCTTTTCGAAGGCTGACTCATGCCAGTCGGAGAGGAAATTCCTGCTCCTCACACTCCGCAAAGTGGGGACTTGGCAGGCATGAGGCCTGCTGGGAAAAGAAGGCAGTGGTTCTGGGATCTGTAGTGGCGGGATTTTTTGTTTCGGTCTCACAATCAACTTTCCTTGTGCAATGACACGCACCCAGGGTGGCGGGGCAGAATGTGAAGGAAGAGGCTGCAAGTAGCTCTGGAAAACCCACAGAAGGTGGAGGCCAGGAGCTGGGTTCCCCCTACCTGAAGCGGGGGACCCCTCCACTGGGCAGGGGCCCAAACTGCTCATCGACCTGCCCCTCCCTGGCTGGGGCTTTCTCTCTGAACCTGTTTTCTAGTCTGGAACAAGAAGTCCAGCCCATCCGTCCCTCTCCAGTCTCCCTCCCGCAGCTACTCTGAGGATCAGCAGGCACTGTCCCTGACCTTTCCTTCTTCCACGGTGCAGTGGGCTGGCTCCTCCGCAGACCCACAGGCCCACCGGCCAAGGGTAGCATCAGGCCTCAACCCTGCCAGAACTTCACCTGATCTTTGCGTAAGACCTAGGGCGGCCTGGCCCTCCTCGGGCCCAGGCTCCCCAGGACACCGGCCTCCCGCCCATCCTCTGTCCCTTCGGTCTGTAAGGAAGGGGGTCCGGGGCGGGCGGGCTGGCGTC
>NW_022900927.1:64395984-64407711 GCF_012274545.1 Fukomys damarensis
GTCCCGGCTCAGCCTCCGCGGAGAGAGGAAGTGGGCGGAGCCTGGCACTCGCCCCCAGGCTTGACTGGCCGGAACCGCCCCCCCTCTTTCCCGCAGAAACCGGGTTCCCATACCCCGCCCTGTGAGCCCGCCTGGGACAGGAGCCGCCTTCCCGGGTGGGCCGGTCGGGACCTCGTGGGCCTCTTCCGAAGGCCCTGGCTCTGTCCTTCGAGGGTCACACCGTCTGTCCGCAGGAAGCCAGGGGAGCAGGTGGGGTGAGCACCCTACTTCTGCTGGAGGAACCACAGGGATGCCAGGCACGAGCTGAGCGACTCGCGTGCCTTCCTGTCCCTCAAGGCAACCTTCTCTTGCCCATTTTATAACAGGGAAACTGAGGCTGAGCCCCGCCCCACTGATGGACTCAAGTCAACAGAGCCTTCACTTGAACCCAGAGGCTTCTTCCAAAGCTGCGCGGCCCTTCCGCCTCGGAGGGGACGGGAACCACGCTGTCGTGCCGGGGTGAGAAATAAAACCGCCTCCAATGCCACAGCTTTCTCCTCTCCGGGGACAGTCAGTTCCTCCGCTCCAGATGCCGGCCAAGGCAGTAGGCTCGGTCGGGCACTGTGTGTGTCCGCGTGCCCTCCTGGGTGTGCCCTCCTGGGTGTGCCTTCGTGGGACTCGCACGGGTGGTGTGTACGGAGAAGGCTCGGATTGGCAGGGCGGCACAGTGGGTGCCAGTGCAGCTGGAGCCGGCATCGCAGGTGTTGCCTGGACCTGCGGTGACACCATCGTCCACCCACAGAGGACCCTGCGTCCCCAGGGGCTGCGGTGGAAGCTGCACAGTCAGCAGGACTCAGACTGCAGCACACCAAGGAGGAAGGGTCTGACTCCTCAGAAGGTGCTCAGAGGAACCCGCCTTTAAAACCGGGCAGCCAAGCGCCCGTACTGTTTAAAGTCCCGGGTGCACAGAGCTCGCTGGCTTTCCAGCAGTTACCTGTGTAGGGGAGCAGCTTGCCAGGGCCTGGCCACGTGCTTCCCTAGAGGCAGGAACTCTGCACCCAAGCTGTGTGACCCCGAAGCAGCCTCTTTCTCTCTCTCTCTCTCTCTTTTTTTTTTCTTTTTTTGGTTTTTTTTTTGTTTTTTTTGTTTGTTTGTTTGTTTTTTGAGACAGGATCTCACTATGTAGTCCAGATTGGCCTTGAAATCACTGTGAAGCCCAGGCCGGCCTCAAACCCATAGTAATCCTCCTGCCTCAGCTTCTGAAGGACTGGACTTGCAGGTGTGTGCCACCAAACCCTGCTATCACTTGCAATGTTTCACTCTTACCCTCCTGCTCTGGGAAGCAGTGAATAGAATGATGAAGACACAGGCTCACCACATGTGGTGGCATACATGTTATGCCAGCGCTCGGGAGGCTGAGGCAGGAGGATCACTGTGACTTCAAGGTCATCCTGGGCTACATAGTGAGACTCTTGTCTCGACAGCTCTCCAACCCCCAAAAAGGCACAGGCTCTAGAACAGACTGACTTGTGTGACCTTGCTGAACAGAATCTTCAGCGGAAGACAGGAGTAACAGAGGAGAGGAGAGCCCAGCGTGACCCCCACCCTGGCAAGGCTTCCTGAGGAAGGCACACAGATGCTGCTCGCTGAGTCATTGCTGGAGGCCTCAGCGTGGCCTCACACACTTCCGAGTCCAGGCTGCAGCCCTTTGAGGGTCACCTCCCCTGTCCCATCTTAGTGGACACTGAGCACCAGGGAGAAAGTCCCTTCTCTCCACCCCACTTTCCCCTCCCTCTCCTGCTTCTCCCAGAGGTGTGCTGGGCCATCAGGATGTGGGTGGTGGGGTCAGAACCGTCTGTGCAAAGGCCCGGGGCTGTGTAGTACAGATCAGTGGCTCAGTCCCCCCTTGCACACAGAACTGAGGTCAGAGCCTGGGACTCTGCAGAAGGTGCAGGTCTGTCTGGGCCTCCTGTGTCGCTTGGTTTAGGGAAACTGAGACGCTGCCCTCCCGTCTCCCCTGTCCAGTGCAGTATGCTCACAAGTCCTGCTGGCTTTGCTTCAGGTAGGGCTTACACCCAGGGTCTCCCTCTTCCCACCACAGTGTGGGGCGGTGGCAGCTTACCTTGGGTCAGCAAAGTAGCCGCAGGTGAGCCTCTGATGACAGCCTGGCCCTCCCGCTGTCTGTCTCGAGCACAAAACTGCTCCTTTAAAACTCCTTTAAACTGCAAGTCAAGACCAGGCATGGTGGCACACACCTATAATCCCAGCACTCTGGAAGCCAAGACTTCAGGATCGCTGCAAGTTCAAAGCCAGCCTGGACTACTTAGGGAGACCCTGACTCAAAAAACCAAAAATAAAATAAATTGTAAGTCAGGTCATGACACACCTCTCTGCACACTCTCCAACACACTCAGGGAAAGCCAGAGTCAGCAGTGGCCTCGCCGCACCCACTGTCACCCAGGCCAACTGCCGTGCTGCTCCTCGCCGTGCCAGGTGCGTCCCCGCCTCAGGCCTTTGTAGCTGTGTCCCCTGTCAGCGTCACGCAGGTATCCACCGCATCACCTTAACCCCAACTCAAGGCCACCCTGACCGTCCTGTAGAAAACAGTGCTGCCCCACCAGAAATGGTCTCTCCTTTATCTGCTGTTCTCCGAGTATGTTTTTCCTCTGACATGCTACCTTTTTTTTTTCCATAATCAGAGTAGATCTTTCTTTTCTTTTCTTTTCTTTTGTTTTTTTGAGGCAGGATCTCACTATGTAGTTCAGGCTGACCTTGAACTCACTATGCAGCCTGGGCTGGCCTTGAACTTGCGGTGGTCCTCCTGACTCAGCCTCCTGAGTGCTGGGATTACAGGTGTGCACCACAACTCTCAGCACTTTTTAACCAAAACCTTTATTAGTACGTCTTAGCTGTACATAACGATAACACGCGTCAGCATCAGGAATTTGCACCTGCACGTGACATATCCTGCCTCTTCTTCTCCTCCTGTTCTCCCCAAGATCCCCTCTCCTTCCTATGTACAAAAGCTTTGTTTCCATTTTTTCTTCTATTTTCATTTTCTTGTCCCTTCCTTCCTTTTTCCCTCCTGCCTCCCTTGCTCCCCTTCTCATTTGAGCATTTTCTTTGCATTCCCAATATTTATCGTAGCTTTGAGTCCTTACTTACATTTTTGGCTTCTCACACCAGAGAAACAATGCAGTGTTTACACATGTGTGTCTGATTTATTTCACTTAAGAGTGTGGTCTCGGGACGCATCCGTTTAGCTAGAACTGTGTCAAGCTTGCCCTTCTTCGTGGCAGCATAGTGCTCCAATGTATTACAAAAAAAACCACGTCTTTATCCATTTGCCAGTTGTTGGGCACTGGGGCTGTGTCCAAGATTTAGCTATCACAAACTGTGCTGCGGTGAACATGGGTGAGCGTATATCACCGTGGTCTGATGCTTTTAATTCTTTCGGGAAGATGCCAAGAAGGGGAAAAGCTGGATCAAGTGGAGCCTCCAGTTTTAGCTTTTTGATTTCCGCACTGATTTCCACAGCAGCTGCACCAGTCTGCGCTCCCTGCAGCAGTGGAGAAGGGCTCCTTTTTCCCACAGCCCCTCCAGCTGTTGTTACTGGTTGATTTTTTCTTTTTTTCTCATTGAGTTTATTGGTACATTTTAGGTCTACAGTACAGTTACATCCATCCCTGGGATCTTGTACCTTTATACGACAGGTCTTGGTTCTCATTTTTTCCCCTTACCCCTGCCCTCCCTTCACCCCATCCTCCCTTCCCTAATTACAAACACTTTATTTCCATTTTTTCTTTTCTCTTATTTCCTTTCCCCTACTCTTCCCACTTCCCCTACACCTTTAGCCCTTTTCTTCCTATTTGACATTGTCAATTATACCATTAGGATTTTATTTACAGTTATAGTTTTTCACACCAGAGAAACTTCGGTATTTACACGTGTTATTTATTTCACTTAAGAGTATAACCTCAATATGCATCCATTTTCCTATGAATGACTCTAATTTCTCATTCTTTATGGCTGAGTAGTACTCCATTTTATAGCAAAACCACATCTTCTTTATCCAGTCTCCAACTGATGGGCAAATGGGCTGTTTCCAAGTTTTAGCTATTACAAACTGTGCCGCTGTAAACATGGGTGCACATATATCACTGTGGTATGATTCCTTTAATTCTTCTGGAAAGATACCCAGCAGAGGGATGGCTGCGTCAAATGGAACCTCCAGTCCAAGCTCTTTGAGGTATCTCCATATTGACTTCCACAGTGGTTGCACCAGTCTGCACTCCCACCAACAATGGAGAAGGGTTCCTTTCTCCCCACAGCCCCGCCAGCATTTGTTATTGGTTGATATTTTGATAGCAGCCGTTCTTTCGGAGTGAGATGGAATCTCAGTGTCGTTTTGATTTGCGTCTCTCGAATGACTGGCGGGGCTGAACATTTTTCCTGTATCTATTTGCCGTTTCCTCTTCTTCATCGAGACGTGTGTGTTCATCTCGGATGCCCATTTTGGGATCGGGTCTTTGTTGGGGGGTCTGACTTTTTCAGTTCTTTATGTCTTCTAGGTCGTACACCCTTGAGGAGCAGCTGGTAAAAACTTTTCCCCGTGCTGTGGGCTGTCTGTTCGCTCTGTCGGTGGTTTCTCTTGTTGTGCAAAAGCTTTTCAATAAGATGAGACCTGGGTGATGGTTCTTCGTGGCAGTTCCTGTGCTGGCCGGGTTTCGTACATGAAGGGCTGCCTACATCAATGTCTTCTTCGAGAGTTCTCCCTAGCCAGTCTTCCCGCAGCTTTCGGGTGTCTGTTTTAATGTTTAGATCTTTGATCCATTTCGAGTTTAGGACGTGCTGTGTGTCCACTCAGTGTCACTAACGGAGGCCCCACGTGTGGGAGCTTGATTCAGCTCCATCTTCCACCCCAGGGTCTCAGATGATGCCGTCATACAGGAGGGCCACTATCAAACCCCTCTGCACTGGGTCCCCCTTTCACAACAGCAGTCTTGCGTCATTCAAATCCCCGGTCCAGGGCCTCCCGTTCATAAGACATCCACCTGGGAGAAGAGGAGAGGGAAGGAGTCCAGGGAAGACGGTCTTTGTTCCCTGAAGATGGGGAGGAGGGCAGCAGTGGTGACTACGTGATGAACGCGGTAGAGGTGCTGGTGATTATAATGACTGCTGTGGTCTAGCTGTCCCCCCAAGGCCTCATGGGTCATAGGTGAGGCTGGATCTACAGTGTGGGATTGACGCCTGGTGCAATGCCAGGATTGAGGGGGATAGGATCGAGGGTGTGGGATTACTAAATCGGGCCACTGAGTGGTTTAGCACTGTCCTGATCCCAGTAGCCTGGGGACAAGGACAGGTAGAGGCTTGTCTTCTCCCTGGTTGCTTTGCTGCCTTCTGCCCACCGTGAACTCTTTCTCCTCTGCCGAGCCTGTGCCACCCTGCCTTGGAGCCAGCCGACTATGGGCTGAAACCTCTAAAAGCTGTGAGCAAAATAAACCTTTCCTCCTTACCTTTGGGCATCAGGTGTTTTTGTCTCAGGAACACAAGGAGAAAAGGGACTAAGACAGTTTAGTGCCAGCGAAGTGGGGCCATTGATGTGACTGTGCCTGACCAGTGGTTCAGGAGCCTGTGGGAGTGGCTGTGGGAAGAGTTTGGAAAGGTTTGGAGATGCAGGCTGAAAAAGCAGAGCTGGAACACCTCAGGTGGTACTTCATGGGCGAGTCTGGTCAGAGCTCAGAAGAGCAGAAGGCTGAGAGAAATCCTGCCAGTAAAGACGAGAGAGGTTTCTGCTGGGTGAAGGACAGAATTGCCTGTCAGACACCACACAATATGTGTTGTATCTTAACAATAGTTTGTCTGGACTTGCCTTTTTCCAGAGACTTTGTCTGAGACTGAGATAAGAGCAGTGGACTAATGAATCTGGCATAAGAAATTTCAAGGTAGTTGAATATTGAGGCGGTGGCATGGCTGCTGTTGGGGGCTTTTACCAGATTTATGTTGAGAGTCAAGAGCAAAGAGCCCAGCAGTATAATTTAAAATGTTTTGAGTTTAGCCACAATGGAAGCTCCGGTAAGCTGTGGGCTGCAGAGATGGAGTAGAGGGGAAAGTGATCATTGAAAAGACTGCAAGAAAAAGCCAAGAATTTCAGAAGAAGACAACAGAAAAGATGGCCTGAGGACATCACAAGAATCAGCAGGACAGCAGCCTTTGCAGCCTCAGAGTTGCAATAGTGAAAGAGTTTGCTTTGAGAAGAGCCCCAGAGCACCATGTGCCAGAATGGTGGCAGCCTAGGGAAGGTGTTCCTTGGGATTTGGTTCATAGGCACTGGACCCCTACAGCCAAGAGAGAAGGAAGCCTGGCTACTGCTCCAGCTGGTGGCAGACTTTGGCGTCATCCATGTGGTGCTGGTTTTAAGCGCATGGAGAATGCAAGAGTTGTGGAGTCAGGAAGGCTTCCACCCACATTTCAGAAGAAGGCCCTGGAGGCTGGGCAGGGCGCCCCTGAGAGGGCAGTGTGTGCAGCTGTGAGTGTGAAGCCAAAGGTGCAGTGGGGACCCCAGAAGTTTAGAGAAGCCAGGAGGGTGGATCATCTAAGGAAAATTGCAAGGAGGGAGTAAAGCCAGCCCCAGATGAGAAACCGTGGGAGCCTCATCCACCAACAATGCCACAGGGGCAGAGCCATCCAAGCCCTTTGGAGTTCACAACTTTCCACAGATTGCCTCAGATGCTGGATGTGGAATCACAGGACTTAATGATTGCCCTGCCAAATTTTGGACTTGCTCTGTTCTCATTCCTTGTAGCCCCCTATTTGTACTTTCAGGAATGGTAACGTCCATCTTGTACCATTGAATGTTGGGAGTGTTTAACTTTCTGTATACAGGGCTTGAGGCTGAGTTTGTCTTAAATCTCAGAGGAGACTTTGAACTTATACTTTTCAGCAATGCTGACACTGTTAAGACTTCAGCAACTCTTGGAGATGTGCCGAATTACTTTTGTATAGAGGGATATGCATGAGTCTTTGAGGAACCAGGAGAAGAATATTATGGCTGTGTCTAGATGCCCCTCGTGGGGTCATAGGAAGGGTTTTTCAGAGGTGGCTGGATATAGACTGTGTGATTGATTCCTGGAGTAGTGCTAGGGTTAAGGGTGCTAGGATTAAGGGTGTGTGGTAATTAAATCAGTCCACTGATTGGTTTGGCACTACCCTAACCCTGGTGGCCTGGATATAAGGGGCAGAAAGAGGCTTGTCTTCTCCCTTGCTTGCTTTGCTGCTTTCACCATGAACTTTTTCTCCTCTGAGACACCCCTCTGCTGTGTCACCCTGCCTTGGAGCCAGCCAACTATGGCCTCCAACCTCTACAGACTTGGAGCTAAATGAAGCTCTCCTCCTTTAACTTTTGGCTTTGGGTATTTTTGTCTCAGCAATAAAAACAATAACTAAAACCATGATGATGATCATGGTGATCATGGTGGTGATGGTGGTGAGGGTGGTGATGATGGTGATGATGATGATGATAATGATGGTTAGATGGTGGTGGTGGTGATTGTGAGAGTGACAGTGTTGATGATGGTGATGGTGGTGATGGTGGTGATGGTGATGATGGTAGTGATGGTGGTGATGGTGATGATGATGATGGTGGTGGTGATGATGATGGTGATGATGATGGTGGTGATGGTGATGATGATGGTGGTGGTGGTGGTGATGATGGTGGTGATGGTGGTGTCAGTGGTGGGTTTGAAGCAATGGTGCGATGGTGGTGATGGATGCTGACAATGACCATGGAGAACATGACAGTGAGAAGATGGCAGCACATGCCGCTGGGCAGCAAGGGCCCTGGGGTAACAGTGTCTTTAACGCTTACTGAGCACTCACTGCCTGCTAGCACTGCCAGACGCCCACCCTCCTTCCGTCCTCAGCGCAGCTCCAGGGAAGGCCCCCAGCAGCGCTATCACTGGTGAGGGGACAAACTACCCGAGGTGACACAGTGTGGGAACTGCAAGGACATCCGCCTGTCCCCTACAGCCAGGGACCTGGGTTGATAGCTCCTGTTCTCAACCAGCATGCGCACATTACAGCAGACGGGGAGAGGGGCCTGGTCCAAGGCCATTCGGCCTTTGTGTTTTGTTTTGTTTTCTTTTCTTTTTCTGGAACAGGTCTTCACTGTGTAGCCTGGGCTGGCCTCAAATTTGCAGCAATCCTTCTACTTCAGCCTCCCAAGTGCTGGAATTACAGGTGTGTACCACCACACCCCGAAAAATCTAGATCCTCACTAAGCCTCAGTGATCTCAAAGTGGGAAGGGCAGGGCAGGGCCACATCTCTGGGCTCAGACCCTCAGGGGCTCTGGAGGGCCCTGGGACCCGGCCTCCTGGGGCTTCCCCACAGTGAGGGCTCAGCACTCCCATGGCACAGAAGCCCCTGTTATAGGTGCTGACTGTAACATGGGCAGCAAGAGAGAGCAATCTCAGGGAACCAGCGCACCGAGGCCTCCAGCCTTTGTGCACAGAAGAGAGGGCAGTCAGTATTTGTCAGATCAGGGCCAGTGCATCTTCCAGGAAGGAATGCTGTTTCCCATCCTCCAGAGATGAGCCCCACTCCAGAAGCAGACTCACAAGAAGAATTCCTATGCATAAAATTCACTCCAACCATGTGTGGTGCACGCCTAAAATCCCAGCCCTTAAAAGGCTGAGGCAGGAGGATCTCTGTGAGTGTGGATGCCAGCCTGGACCACAGAATGAGACTGTCCCAAAAAAGCAAAATCAAAACAAAAACAAAAATTTTTTGAATAAAGTTAAAATGTATTAATAATACTTAACAGGACATTGGTCATTCAACTAGTTCTTTATTGTACATAGTGGCAGCATCTTCAAACTGCATGCTTGAGGGTTTGACTCTGCATATGGGGTCAGCAGAGGAGCTTTGCCGGACAGGCAGTCAGGCCGGGATGGGCGAGGATGTGCCCCCTTCCTGTCTTCTCTTCTGGGAGGATCTGGGCCATCTTCATTTACCCCACCTTGTTCAAAAATGATAACCGGGCACTGTTCTCAGCCCAGGTCTGTCCGTTTTCCCGTTTGATCCTTGTATCTTATTTAACAGTGTTACAAGGCCATCCCTGCTGTCGTTCTGTATCCACACTGTGTCGTGCTGACCCGTTTTCTATCACACTGTGCCTAATGCCTACGGTTGTGTGTGGGCTTTCAGCTTCAGATTCAACTGCACTCTTGGGCAGTAGCCTGGCAGCTTTTATGCCATACTAGTCTCCGCCATGAAAGAAATATCGTGTCTAAAAAACAAAAACAGGCCTGTAGACCATTGCCAGCTCAGGACCGAGAAGCACACTTCTTGTGAAACATTTACAAGACAAACTCAAGGTGAAATTTGCTAGGAGGGCACAAACGTCAAATATGTTGTCCCTGAGGTTTTATTTGTTTGGTTCACTAGTTACTTCATTTTGGCTTGCTGTTGACAACTAGAATTTTTTAAAGCTTGGGGGCTTCCTTTATCTTGTCAGACGGCTTTCAAACTCTGCTGCCCGCCATAAGAATAACACTAAAGACTTCTAGGCAATGAGTGTACTTGAAATGATTTCTTTGGTTTCCCTTGGTTCGTAGCCCATGGAACGTTGCCCCAAGAAAGTCTCTAGACAGAGCGGCCAGCTGCTGTGGTTTCTTCACTCCATGGGCCCAGCCCTAGTCTCTATTCCCACCTTCTGCACAAAACCAAAAACTTTTAAAAAGTGTGTTCAAAGCAGGGGGACCCTCTCCGGGGGGACTTGTGGCACTGTGTCCTCTGTGGTGGGAATGTTTCACGCGCCTTGCCATTCCCTGTGCACTCTGGTCACACCTCGTCCCCTGCGCAAGTCAGGATCTGCAGCCGCGCGGCCCCTGGGTCCCCTGGCTGCAGTGTGCAGGGTCGTGCTCGTCACCAGGCTGTAGCCACGGGTACGTCCGCCCCTCAGCACTCACCACTCACCACCCGCTTCAGTGTCGGGAGACGCAGCCCACACTGATCAATTACCAGGAACCTAGGAGCCGGGTGTCACAGCTCCCTCCCTAGGAAAACGGGCAGCAACGCAGCCCAGCTCCTCACGCTGTGATGGAGAAGTGGAATGAGAACGGAGCAAAGCAGACGAGATAAAAATGTGAAAGGACTCTATGGAGGGCCAAAGAAAGCATACAGGAGTTGTATTTGTTGTAACTATGACAAGCAAAAGATGGAGTTTATTTTGTTTGCTTGTTGTCTAGTTTTTTGTGACAGGGTCTCCCTATGTGGTCCAGGCTGGGCTTGAACTCACAGTGATCCTCCTGCCTCAGCCTCCTGAGTGCTGGCATTACAGGTGTGCGCCACCACACTTGGCCCTTCGTGTATGATTTTTTTTTTTTTGTACTGGGGATCGAATTCGGGACCTCGAGCTTCTGAGGTAGGCACAGTACCACTGAGCTAAATCCTCGGCCCGTGTATGACTGTTTTTAAAGGCCATTCAAACAGGGAGTAAGCACCCTGAGGTGGAAAGCCTCCCTGTCTTATTTGCTATCTTACTTTCTGCATCTACAGATGCTTGGCCTATAATAGCACATGAATTAATATTTGTTGAATGAAAAAATTGCAAATGACTTCAAGCTCAGAAGAGGACACAACCCATATGGGAACCCTCCTGTCTCTGAGAAGCTACTCCTAGTCCCCAATAATTGTTCCTACTAAAAAAAATCCAGAAGATAAATGAGCAAAGGACATGAACATAATTCATAAAGAAGAAATATGAATATTTTGCACAGAGGTTATTGCTAACCTACTTGGGGTATAGAAAATGGGAATGCTTAAAATACCAGTAGATTACTTTTCTTATCTATAGAGTTAGCTAAGGTTTTTATTGTTGTTTCGTTCTGGTTGTTTGTTTGTTTGAGGTAAGTTCTCACTATGCAACCCTGGCTGGCCTCAAGCTTGCAGCAACCTTCCTGCCTCAGCCTCCTGAGTACTGGGATCACGGCCATGCACACCCATCAAACTGAGCTTCTCCAGCACCTGGGAGACAGTGCTGTGGCAGTCACTGATCCAGCCACATGGCAGCCCCTGCTGTTGAGTGGTTGGGGTCAGCCTGGTGGAAGACACGCTGTCTGTCTTTGTCCATCCGTCCATCTGCCTATCCATCTGTCCATCCGTCCATCCATCCTGTATCCACCTCTCTGTTCATCTCTGTCTGTCCATCTGTCAGTCCACTGATCTATCCATCCTCCGTCTGTGCATCAGCCTGTCCGTCTGTCCATCCACCCTCTTCCCATCCAACATCTGCAGCCCTACACGGTGGGGCCTTGCTGGTCTGTGTCTGCAACACCACTTTCCCTGGGGCCTAGGCTGGGCTTGTCTCCACCGCACAGTTTAGGCCCTGCAGCCAGTGGTGCAGGGTCTGCAGCTCCCAGACAGGGCCCGAGGGTGCTGCCCCACAAGACTGGCAGGGAAGCGCCCTGCAGGGCAGCGAGCAGGAGCGGCCTCAGCCTGGTGGGCAGAGCGCGTAGAAGAAACGGTGACAGAAAGGCCTTCGCTCTGGCTCTCGCCCAGCAAGGAGCCAACGTGGCCGGCCAGCGAGGAGGGGCCCGGCCTGGCTGCCCCAGGGCAGAGAGAGCAGCAGATTCCCGGAGGCCTTTGGGCCTCGCCCGGGGCCAGCGTCCTGCAGGCTGCAGACAGCAGATGGGCAGAGGAGGAGACCTAGCCATTGCCAGGTTTCTTGCTCAGAGAAGGGGCCCTGA
>NW_022900927.1:64407831-64409791 GCF_012274545.1 Fukomys damarensis
CCCCCTCTGCCTCCTCCCCTCCCCCTCCTCTCCTCCTCCTCCTCTCCCTCCCCTCCTCCTCCTTCTCCTCTTGGACACAGGGCAAGAAGGAGAGGGTAGGGGAAGGGGCTGGAGGTGAAAGCCCCACCTCCACATGCTTAATTACTTTGGAAAGGCAGATGTGGTGGCACACATCTGTGATCTCAGCACTCAGGAGGCTGAGGCAGGAGGATCATTGCAGGTTCAAAGTAAGCCTGGGTTCAAAGCTAGCGTGGAAAACACCCTGCACCCCCCAAAAGAATTATTTTGGTAAAAAGTGGATCCATGCAAACAGTTTATACCTTCTATTTCAGTGATTGCATTTCTGGGAATGATTTCTAAAGAAATAATAGAAAATAAAAGAAAAGCTTTATGTACAGACTTGTTTATTACTGAACTATGTAGAACAGGAAAAGAAAAAAACCCTAGAATCCACTAAAATGTCTCCCAATAGGAAAATGAGTGAATAAATTATAATGCACCGACTCCATTAAATGCACTGAGGCCGTTGAAAGGCTGTGAAGAGATTACAATCAGTCTGGAAAATCTGTCTCTTAATCAGCTGAAAATTAGAATTTAAATTTTACATTCAGCAAGACAGGCGGCACTAAGGGAGGGGAGAGGCAAACTAAACTGCGTTGAGAGAAAACTGGAAAGTTAGTAATTCCAAAATGTTAACAACTGTGGTTGTGCAAGGCCAGGCTGGACTACATAGAGAGACCCTGTCTCAAAAAACAAAGCTTAAATGAAGACGAACAATGTTTTTAAGAACACACTCTTCTGGGGACGTCGGTGAAGAGAAGTTCGAGCAAGGCGGAGCCGGACCTTCACAGGAAGCCGGCGCACGGCGTCTCCTCCGTCTTCTCACCACTGTCTTCCTCGCTCTTGCTCCCTTTTTGCCTTTCCTTCCAGGCACATTCTCAGTCACAGCCACTGCCTCTGCACGGAAAGATGAGACGAGCTGGAACTCTCCAAATTCACATCCGAAAGCAATTTTATCCCGACTTCCACGAATCCCTTGTGGACTCACTTTTGTTCTGTTTTGCTTTGCTTTGCTGAGACAGGGCCGCGCTATGTATAGTTCAGGCTGGCCTTGAATTCTCTGTGTAGCCCAGGGTGGCCTCGAATGTGCAGTGACCCTCCTTTCTCAGCCCCCCAAGTGCTCGGGTCACAGGCCGGGAAATGCGTGGCCTTAGCCCAGGCAGTCTGAGTGCGGGCCGCTGTTGCTGTCACGTTGGGATCCGTGCTGCCAGGCTCCAGAGACACCGATGCCCCGGAGGGAGAGGCTGGACGTTCGTGCCGCACCTCCTGCTGAGGGGAGGACCGCAATCCCCAACTGCCACAGTCAGGCATCCCGGAGGAGCTGCTAGCTCAGTCCTCAGACGGCCAACCTGGGGTCTCCATAGCCACGGACACGAACCGGGCCAGGAGCCCACAAACCCGCACCCAAGAGAGACCATTTCTCGGGGCTCACACCCTCCTGGGGCTTGTGGGGTCTGCCTGAATTTGTTCTTTGGCGTGATTCTAAAGGATCGTATGTCAGAGACCTTGAAATTGCTCAGGACCTATTGATACTATAAACATTAAATCAATGAAGTAGCAGGGCCAGGTATTTGGCTCAACGATTCCGACACCTGCCTCGAAAGAGCAAGGGACTCATCGGCTGCCACACCAGCCCACCTCGGCTTCCACAAAGGTGAGCATGTCATTCCCAAGCGTGTCCCGAGATTTCCTGTATGGAAATGTAATCCCTGTTCTGAGCTGTGAAGGAGTAGAGACGTCATCTATCTGACTTTGGTGGTCAGACGTGGGGCCTTTGGGAGGCAATCAGGATTCAGCCGTTAGGGTGGAGTTCCAAGAGCAAATCTTGAGGGTTTTATAAGGAGAGAGTGAGAGAGGGAGAGAGAGAGAGAGAGAGAGAGAGAGAGAGAGAGGGGGGGGG
>NW_022900927.1:64409815-64416177 GCF_012274545.1 Fukomys damarensis
AGAGAGAGGGAGGGAGGGAGGGAGGGAGGGAGGGAGAGGTGTCAGGGCAACATACTTGCAGGCTCTCGCTGTGCTATGGTAACATGAAGGCCATTATCAGATGTGGCCTCTCAACTTCACACCCACAGAACCATGAGCCCCACTCAGCTTGGTTTAGAATTTATCAGGTCTGTGGCATTGTGCTGGCCGTGGACAGTGGGAAAGCAGCAAACCGTCTCCAAACTGTTTCTCTCTTCAGGTTCCCCTTGGAAATGAGCTCGTACACACCCTGTGGGGGCAGCACGCGCCTGCAGACTCTTCGTTCTGTCTGAATCCAAAGTCTCTCCTCTTTCCACCATGTCGTAATTCCTCCTAATTGCTCCCTTCTTTTGAAAAATTGATTATCTATTCTTGTACATTAGAGAGTCCCTTAAAGATTACACGCACGAGCACAGTAGAATTCAGCTTGCACACGAAAATGCCCTCGTATACTTGGGTTGTGCCCAGCCGCACAGGGGTTGTTCGGGTGTACCCAACAGAGACGGGCGCAGCCCAAAGTCCCCCTCCAGGACTTGGCTAGAAATGTCTGTGTCTCTGTACTCCAGGTTTTCTAGGTGTGGAATCGCCTTCCCTTCCTTTCTCTGACTACTTTATTTGTGTATACTTACAGACAAGGGGCGCCTGAACAGCCTCCTGTTTAGAGAGAGTCAGCTTCACCTGGTCCTCCTCACTTTCTGGGGGTCTCAGCCGTGCCAGTGCCCGGGCCAGGCACCTGCTGAGTCGTGGAATGTGGGTATGAATACTTCGGGCACTTAGTTTGTGTAGTGCCAGAAGGCTTGTTGACATATTCTTATGGGTAATTATACCAACCGGTGACGCTTTGTGTGTGACACTGCAAGCTGCGTGTGTTTGTGTGTACGTGTATGTGGGGGGTGGGGAGAAGCCATGAAATGAGGTGTCCGGGTTTCTATTCTCGACCCGACAACTCAGTGAGTCACCACCGAGTATCTTTTTGTACAGTGAGTCACAACCCCTCCGTGTGCTCAGGGCCTCAGGCAGAGCCGCCATGCAAGTACCTCCCTGTCCAGAGCGCTCAGTTTTCCATCTGCAGAAGGGAGGAGGAGCATTGAGTACCTACGGTTCTGGGAAGGAGCTCGTCCAGTTTATCACCAACCGAGGAAGGCCTGCACGATCAGATACTGAGACAAAAATGTGCTT
Source organism: Fukomys damarensis (assembly GCF_012274545.1). Lineage (NCBI taxonomy): Eukaryota > Metazoa > Chordata > Mammalia > Rodentia > Bathyergidae > Fukomys > Fukomys damarensis. The sequence continues at coordinate 64,411,013 of NW_022900927.1, forward strand.
AAAGTGAAAGCAAACGCCATGTAGTTTACTAAGAACAGAGCTCAAAGCACAACCTAAAAAGTAAAAGATCCCACTTTTGTGCGTAGTTTTGATATAGCAAGCAATACTTTACATGAAAAGCTCCATTTGCTCTCATGATTTTCTTAAATATGAATAAAAATGTGATGGGAGTGTCATCTATTACTCCGTGTGAATGGCTCTCCACCAAGGTATGAAGGGTGATCAAAATACACAGTGAATATGCAAATTTAAAAATTTCTGCCGTAAAAGGTGTATCACCATTAACCCCCCCGAAAATCTTCGCTTCAGACTCTCTCATCCATTGCTCTTGCCACGTTCTGGAGCAGTTCTGGGGCCGTCTTTCCTGAGAGTCTTTTCATAGGCGTTCCAACATCCTGAATTGGTTCAAAATGTTTACTTTCACTGCCATTCTGACTTTGAGGAAGCACCAGCCATTGCGTGGTACCAGATCTGGTGCACAGAGCGGATACAATACATTTTCAGGATAATGTTTTAAGCATCCACTGTATTTTTTTATCACACCATATATTCAGGAACAAACAACGGGTTCCTGTCCTGGTGCTCACAGCCTGAAGAGCAGAGCTGTAGGGCGCGAAATGACAGCAGCCAGAGCTGCAGGGGGAACTTGGCGGAACACAGATGTGTGGGCTCAGGCTACCGATCAGAAAGCTGAGGTCATCTTCACACACTCTCCAGGTGATTCTGGTTTTGGTCTAAGCTGAAAGAAAGTTGGAAAACTGTCTTGACCCTGGACGCAGAGAGGACCCCAACGCCAACCTGAGAGGCTTTGGCAATCTGTACACCACCTTCCTGGTCTCTTCCGCTGGACTCCAAGTAGGGTGCTCTGCGGTCCTTCACCCAGATCACACACAGCACATCTCGTCCCTGCGAGTGAGCTGTAAGAACCTGCAGTGGCAGGAACGCATGCGAGGGGCATCGATGGCCCAGTGTCTTTCACTGCAATAATTTTTAAACACGTACATGTTCCCCATAATTCTCCACCGCACCTGTATCAGAAGGCAGAGTGGAATGACACCAACTCACTCTCGGTGTTAAAGAGCTGAGACCCTGGACTGTACGCAGGGCCTTTCCCAGCTCGCCCCCCACGGAGGCTGCAGGTGTCCTTCAGCCCATTTCCCACGCATGTTGTGCACCCCGCAGGCACACGCTGGCCCTAATATCAGTCTCTCGGGCACGGAGGGCACTGTCCAGTGATCTCTGTTCTACAAGAGGCGCACTTCAGGGACAACCTTTGCTTTACGTCTTCTGAGCTTTGCATCTTATTTTGCAAGCTTTTCTCCACCCGTCCGCCTGATTTAGAAATGCGGACCTAAAGTTTCATCCATGGATACTAATGGAGCACTCGCCTGTTGGCCCCGAGGTGAGCTCAGTGGAGGGGCTGCCCTGCCCGATGCAGGGGACTGAGCGCTCCGTCACCTCTGACCTCAGTAGCTGCTCCGGCCCTCCTTCTCCCACCTGCTTCCTACAGAGCTGTCCACAGCTCCTTCTCATTCTCTCTTCTCGGGAGAGAGAGCTGCGGTTCCAGGAAAGTAGAAGAGCCGTGGAGAAGTGGGGAGCAGTACGGCGTTCGCCTTTCAGTGTGTGGTGGGGTCAGGGGCTGTGTGGACTAACGGTCAGCTTGGAACACCCGGCGGAACGGAGGCCGTGTGGCTCTGGGTGTGGGAGAACCCCGAGGGTGGCTGCCAACGGCACGAAAGCAGAACAGGAGGGAACACCGATGCTGTCGACGCTTCTGGGGAGGCTTTGCAAGGCTGGTTTTCCAGATGCAGACTCGGCTGTTGTCATCGTCAGAGGAGCATCTTGGGTCCTCGCTGTGGCCGGGGATGGTGGCTCTTCTCGTCAGGGGAGCTCTGGTCTTCACCCCGAGCGTCACTTCCTGGCTCCAGTGCAGCTCCCTCAGCCCTGTGGCACAGACCCTCACCCCGCTGGCGCAGGCTCTCTGGCTTCCCCCGCTGGCCTTCGGGCCTTCCCCGTGCAGATCCTCCGTACGGACTTGGGTGAGACGCTGCCGTGGGCTCTGGGGGTCTGGCTGGACTCATGGGGGAGGCTGCCATGGGACCCAGGCCCCTGGCCGTATCCTTCGGGTCCCTCGCATGTGGACAGATCTCCTGCACTGCTCTGCGCCTGACTTTTTGAGTGAATGTTATAAAATAACCCTATAAATTATGCGTCCGGTACGAAATCTATTCCCTAGTGAGCCTGACTGCAGCAGGGCCTGAGCAGTGTCTGAGGGTGGGGAACAAGTGGCTGGAATGAGGGAACCTCCAACTTCGTATTAATTCAGTTCAGTACAAATGGGAGGACGAGTCTCAGTGCTTTGGAACATCGATCAAGCATCAAATGATAGTCAAATTGGTCAATGACTTCAGTCTGCCTCATCTTCCAGGACAAAAGAAAAAGGTCAATAAAGTTTCCCAGGATGTGTGGGTAAGGTTTTTAGTGAACGTCCTTCTGCAGGGCCGTTCTCGGCTCAGCAGTGTGAGCAGAAGGTCTGTGCCTGACGCGTGAGCACTCGTGACGGTGACCTGTTTTCTAGGACGAAGATTCACCGAATTCTTTTCTTCCTCCTGCTTTCCATCACCTGTCCCTTCCTATGGTTGAATTTCTTTAATACTTTCTGAAGCACCTGAAATTGAAAAAAAAAAAAGATCAGATTTCATTTATTTCTTTTCTCTTCTCACAATGGGGCCACACCTCAGGTGAGGGGCTGGGCTATGCAGGGAGAAAGTGAGAGGGAAATCCTGTGCAGTCAAAAAGCAGTCTTAAAAGCTGCTTAAATGATTATAAACCTGGGAGTATCCCAGGGGTTGGTTTTCTGTTTTGTTTTCCCTCCAGGGAACAGATGCATATTTCTTCAACTAAGTACTAGATGAAATAGTAGATGTGCTCTTGAGGGCAAGTGAAGGGGGAAAAAAAAGCACCGTTAAATATCTGGACTTGTGTTCTGCGTGGCGAGGTCAGGAGCAGTCACATGATCTTTGGAAGCAAAAATGCAGGTGTGTGTTGTTCAAATAGCATCATGACGTGCTCACCTCGGTAACACAGGCACACACAAAGCATCAGGATTTCAAGACAGTGGCAGGGAGCAGTGACAAAGGAGAGGCCTGGTGCACCTGCCGGGAAGAACTGAGCCTAAGGAGCAGCCTCGCGCCCAGATCTGCACCCAGAGAGAAGCCCCACCACTCCCACAGGGAGAGGCCAGGGCATAGGCAGCTGGCAGTGTCCGATCACTCCCTGGTGTGTCCAGCAGCCTTGCCCTCGAGGAGAGATACAGCTGAATTTTTGAGGCATTTGACTGTCACACGACACAGCTCCATCCGAAAAGGTTATTGGTGGAGAGGTTGCACACTCTTACTACAATCATGCTTTTGGGTTTTTCTGGGTTTTCTTTTTCCCCAAGAATTCATTATAGTTTTTTTGCTTTGTTTGTTTTAAGACAAGGTCACACTATGTAATTCAGGCTGGCCTCCAACTCCTGGCAATCCTTCTGCCTCAGGCTCCCCAGGGCTGGACTTACAGGTGCGCACCACTGTGCCCTGCAGTATTTTATTTTGTAACTTTCTGCGCTCCCTGTGCCACACAGTTCATTTTCTTGTGGGACCTGCCTTATATTTCAGAGCCCTATATTTTTTCCAAGTTATTTTATTATGCAAAAGCCAGGCTGACAGCAGCCAGTCAGTCAGATAATTCACCAATAGCAAGTTATTTAACATTGGTGGCAGAAGACTGAGTTTCCGGGACCTTTTCTCAACTCCCTTGGGTCTCTGGTGATGCCCCACCTTGTCCACAAGATTCTTGCCACATACTGAAACTCGCTCAACTTACCTGCTTTGACAAAAATTGCTTCTTGTGGCCTGGAGAGTCCCATATTTGAGCTCTGTAGGAAGTGCCAGGCCGAGGGTCAGGAAGCGGGAGGAGACGGCCACTCTGACTCACACTCACCTGTCCCAAGCTGCGTCACAGCACAAAACAACTTCACAGAGCCACCCCAGGTTTGGGGGACATTCGGGGTCATTCTTTTCACTGTGGGTGGTGGCAGTTGCGTGGGGTTGTTATTTGGCAGGAAGTGGACTTGGAGGATTCTGTTATCTGTTTATTCTTCCAACACAAGCTAGGTGAGGACATGTTTATAGAAAGGACTTGTGGGGCAGCAGCATTTTCTTCAATGTCTATCGTGACCTGTGTCAGATTGCCTATTTTAGGAGGAGTGATGAAAGAAGACACAGACACAAATCCCTACAGATCGGCAGCTAAGTTGGTTCAGAGTGGTTTGCCCAGGAGTTTCCATGAGCAGCACTGGTTGAGACTTCACTGTGCACACTGCTAAGTGTTCCCCAGCTTCCTGTCCCTTTACCCTCAGCCCACAACTCGTCTCTCGGGAAACATCAGAGCTAGGGCCTGACTCCAAGACAAGGCCATATCGTAACCACTGAACAACCGGATTTCTGTTGTGCTGCAGAATGTTGCCTGTCTGGTTTTTTGTTTTGTTTTATTTCTGCCCTAGAACAGTAGTGGCCAATTTGCCTCCACGATCCAGACGTGATTTCAGCACTAATCAGCGAAGCTTCGGTATGCAGAATCTTTCCTCAGATTCCTGCACGCCAGCAACTGACACCTGGCAGAAGACAGTGGCTTTCGAGTGCGGCCAGGGGAAGCCGGTGTTGCACAGCCTGCAGCAGCTCCCTAGGAATCAGCAGCAGGCCTGACCGCTCAGGCCCTTAGGGACTGGTTGTTTACATTGGTCAACGTCAAACCCTGTGCAGATGGGCGCCGCCAAAGCAACCCAGGAAAGCAAGCCCTCTATCTTCTCCGGGCAGGCCAAATCCGCCAGAGCCTGGGTGGGCGTGGTTGCCAGGAGCTAATCGGCCAGTCCAGGTGCAAATCTGGACCTGTGTTTTCGTGGAGTGGGAGACGCAAAAGTGTGTGACCTGGTGGATTGCTAACGTGCCTGGAGAAGCCCACTGACGAGTTGTAGGTCGCTTGTTCCTGTACGTGTGGACGTCGTAAAGGTGGGCACCCAGCTTTCACTGCCCTGGCTGGATCAGGGGTGGACAGGTACTGAAAGTCTCACGCGTGGCCCAGGCTCGCGGTATCGCCCAAGCTGGTGGGCCCGCCCCCGAAAG
>NW_022900927.1:64416483-64419215 GCF_012274545.1 Fukomys damarensis
CCTGTGACACCCCGATCTCCCTGGCCCGCCGCGCCGTTCCCCCCGCGCCCATTTGGTGACAGCCACCTCCCTGGGGACCTCAGGGCCCTTTAAATCCCGAGGGGGGGGCGCGGGGCCTGGAGTTGTTGGCTGGGAGTTTCCACGCTGTGCTCCACTCGGCGAAGGGACACGGAGACGAGGGACACCGCACCCCTGGCTTGCGCCGCTCTTTGCCGATTTCCTCTTCGCGCCGCACCGGTGCGTACGCGGCCCTGGGTGACGACTGCTCACGGGGACAGCGCTCCGGGCCATCCGGAGATCCCCACTCGGGCCCCAGTCTCAACCTCGTCCTGGAGCTGCGGGGTCGGAGCCGTCCCCTTGTCCGCCTCGAGCCCCGTCTAGCACAAAGGGCGCGCCAGGTGTCGCGCGGTGTCGGGCTGCAAGGGGTCCCCGCTCCCAGGGGCCCCTAGGTAGGGGCTGAGCTGAGAAGGGGAGGTCGGCGAGTATTGGGGCCCAGGCGCTGTTCCCCGCACTGGCTGGGCTGGCTCGGGCCGTCCCCTCCCCCAAGGGTTTGTTTTGACAGGAAACGTCGAGGCGAGGGGCGGGGCGGAGGCGACCGGAGGGGACCGGGCGGGGGAGGGGCACCGAGTGCTGCAGAGGGGGTGGACTCTGTTGCAGGTCGCGTCCAGCAGTGGCTGGAACCCTCGAACTCTCTGGGATGATGGCTTTGTGCTTCCCTGGCTGCCCCGCGGTGTAGTGACCCTGATTCCAGGGCATGGGGATGCGCATAGCTTTGTGTCTTGTCAGTAAAGGAAACATTGTTGCATTAAGTGAGTAATTGCACAATGATACAAAGTTTCCTTTTGAAATGTGTGTAAACGCCACAACCTGTTCCAGATGAGAAGTGTTTGCCAGTAGAGATGGAAATGGGCACGGTTACTGTCCTGGAGTGGTATTCACTGGGCTGCAGTTCGGAAATATTGTCTAGTGTTTGTCCCTTTACTTTGCCCGGGAAGAAAGTGGACAAGCTAGCCTTGTCCCCAGGGCCCTTGGCACCCTGTTCTCTGGTCCAAAGACCTGGTTCTTCCCCCTTTCTCTGGCCTGATCCACATCACCCTGGGAAGCCAGGCCAGAAGTGGCCCAGGGCTAAAGACGACAGTTCACGGGTGAAAGCAGTTTCCGTGCCACTCTGTGGGGGCTGAGGGGCCTGAGTCCTAACACAGGTGGCAGGAGCAGGAGGATGGCGACTTCGAGTGTGAAAAGAATCGAGAAGCCTTCTCCCTGGTGCCGTAATGCCACGTTCAGCATGAGTATCTGCTCTTTAGACAGTGACTAGCTTGTCGGCTTTTTGTCTAGCTCTTCGTTGGCTCTCGTCTGATGAAGACAAGTATTGTTAGCTGAGCCGTACAGAACCTCTCTCTGCTCTGTAGGCTTTGCTTTGCTGTGGAGGAGTAACTTTTTGGTGCTGCTGTCGGGCTCCAAAGCAGCGATGGAAATTTCCCATCATCTGCGATCTTAGCAGACCCTCCTAGTGGTCCTGTGCTCCCTGCCCTGACCACACGTCAGTAATTGTGCGTGCACCTGACGTCATGGCACCCCCTAGACCAGTGACAGGGAAACTTCTAGAGACTGAGTGCCCACACTGCAACCCCAAACCCACTTATTTATCAGAAAATGCCAACAGTCCAATTAAACCTGAACACTGAGGTTTTCTTTTACATAAAACAAATCATCAGATGCTCAGATGCTGGGGACTTGGCTGCCCTGACACAGAGGGCTTTGCAGGCTGGCTGTGGCGTGAGTGCCATAGGTTCACTGCTACTGCTGTAGATGTTTCTTGAAATTTCTCCTTTCCAGTACCTACTGTTGCCTAGACAGGTTCCTTCATATTCAGCCTGTTGGATAATTTGGGTAATTTACTCCAGAATGTGCATGACTCACGCTAGCTGTAGGCAGTTTGCTCTGGATAATATTTGGGTTTTAACTAAGGATGTTCAGTGCATGAAGAATGGCTGCCTGCGAGGATCTGCATTTGCTCCGGGGGATGCCTGAGAGTTATTTTGGATCATGGGCTCTCAGCGATGCCCTTCACGCTGTGGCACTTAGCAGCCCGACCCCGGAGGAAGGTCAGCTGGCTACCAGTGTGCCAGTGTCTGTGTGGTGATAGATGGGTCGGTTTGGTGGGGTGGGAATGGAAAAGAATGAGGAGCGTACCACGTTCTCTCCAGCCTTGCTGGAGTGGTGGAGAGCACGGGCTCGGGGCTCCACTGCCTGCATTCGAGCCATGCCCTGCGTTTGCTGTGGGCCATCGGGCAAGCATGCAGTCTCTCTGAGCCTCGGGTCCTTATGAAATGGGTATAGTATCTTAGCTGTCGAGGCTGTCCTGAGGACTCAAGGTGATATGGCATCTGAAGGACTCACCCTGAGATGGTAATGGGTCCTGTTTTGGGGGGCCCTAGTAAGCACCCTGGGCTGCTCCCCCTGATTGCTAGAGTCTGGTATATCGGCACAGTCAGCAGGGCGGAGAGACCTGATGCAAACTTTCCCTTAGGCTCCTGGAACTGGAGTCCTTTCTGGTTTGGATGATTGGTGCCTTGGAAATACATTGTGGTAGGCGCTGGAAATTGAAGAGACAGAGCTACTTACGTGAGCAGCCTGAAATGTAGTGGGGAGAGAGACAGACAGCAACAGCCGCAGTACTTTGAGTGACTGTATAGCAGTTGGATGAGCAAAGGGACTGGGGCAGAAGAAGG